>NC_135174.1:14987210-15338043 GCF_041146795.1 Maylandia zebra | reverse complement strand
CTTTTATACACTGGTTTTTACCTGTCTTGTTTCAGAAAGGTTTAAAAGGGTAATGTCCACAGTTTATTTGTTTATTTATTTGTTTGAATTCAACATATTTTATTAAAGTAATTGAACTTGAACACAGAAAAAACTGAATCAAATAATCATAAAATCAAATCACTTGCACTATACTAAAGTCTAATCTACTCTGAGCTAATGCCGGTTTCCAACACTAATGATCGGGTGAAGGAGAGAGATGAGGGTGTGCACGGCCACTGGTGCTCTTATCCCTGTTCTTTGTGATACAATCCAACAGGAAAGCAGTCAAACCCTTGGACATTAGCCAAGTTAACGTTCACAAATATATACACACAGGAACTCTGAGCCCCAATGTCAGCATTAGCACAAACATGCCACTTCATACCAAATCTCAGTGTGAGGTCAGGTGTTAGTCTCATTCCATTATTCTGGCTATATTTTCTTACTCATCATTACCAATAAACTTATACTTAAGACTAACTATTAACAAAATCACACCCCAATAACTCTGTTATTACACTTTGTATTTAATCATAAAAAGGCTGGATGTTGAAACCTTTTACTTCTATTTTGTATGAGCCGGGGGTTCTCAACAGCTGATACTCTATGTCCAAAAAGTGACAGGTATCGTTTTATGGAGCAAAAAACTTAAGAGCGCATATTTTATAAATAATACCAACAATTACAAATGCAGACCTTTAATAATAATAAGTAATCCTTTATTTATAATGCATAGCAATATAAAAATAGCAACATATGAAAATATTACAATGGGCACAGATGAATTTGTATCAAAAACAGCAACCAAGCCAAAGTAATGAATAACACACATAAATAACAACTGCTTGAGAGAGCAAACAATTTCTTTTCATCTGTTCCTTGGCAGAAAGTTAAGACAGCTATTCAGCTTTAGGTTTCAATAAACAGAAGTAATGGATGCAGTCCCTTTGAAATGTCACACAAAAGTCTACTTGTGCATATACTTAGCTTTAACTCTTCTCTTTTTTGTTTTGTATTCCAAAAGGTTTTCATTTTCTCCAGAGGATGTCTCTCTTTCAGTGGTTATCGACTGTTCACATTCATTTTCAGACTGTTGGAATGTCGATGCTGGCCGAACGTTTCTTGCTAGAATACAATGGCCTAATTTTGCGTGCATTATCTGTCGTCTTTATTTCGTACTGGCATATACTTTTGCCTACTTCTTGTTTTGTTTTTAAGACATTTGTATGCAGTTCATCTAGCATTGCAGTAATACCCTCTGGAATGAATGCCCACTGTTTAACTGTGTCTAAAACAGCATTTAGTTTTCCAACCGCATCTTCTGTGCATTTTTTGTCTGTGCTTTCAACTACAGGAGTGTCATTTAAAGTTGATAGAGGACTTTTCAGAGAGTTTTTCATTTGTTTAAAATGGCTACAAGCCACCTTCAGGCAAGCACATGTGTTATAGTGAGAGAACGTACAACAAGTGCACTGAAGTGTTTCAGCCGATGCAAAAAAACACAGATTTCCAAACAAACTTGGCATTTTTATCACTTTCAAGTCCTCAGTGTACAAAGTAATGCCTTTCTTTCACTGCAATTTTTGCCAAGTTAGAAATGTCTGTTTCCATGTTTGGATAGATGTCATTGTCAACCTCTGCTAATTTTGCAACTAACACTAGATGCTTGCAAAGAAGTCCTCGTAAGCCATATGTACAGTTGCAGTAGGACTCAACAGGGCAGACATCATACACCATGTCTTCTCTTGACTCAGATGGGACTTGATATGCATTAACTCCATGGCTGTTCTTGACTGTAATTTTAAGAGCCCAACCATTTTCCATCAGTCTTGAAGCAGAGTCTGAAACTTGAGACAAGGTGTCAGCAAACCTGTTTTTCATGCGGCCCACATCTTGCAGGGTTTTTATGACTGAGAAGTAGTCGTCGGCCTTCCCTAGGAGCACTTCAATCAGATCATCCAGACGCCTATTCTTGTAGCCAGATAAAAACTGGTATTTCAGGCGGTGGAAAAATCTGAAAAACAGTTATTTGAAATGATTAGTAACTGTAATTGAAGGAATTTAAAGTTTTAATCAAGACTGAAATTATTTTTAAAAAAATTGGAATACCTATTGCACACGTCTTTTATAAAGGAATGCTCTGTGCCGGTTTAGCTGATTTAGGCAAATCCACCTACTCTGTTTTTTGTTGTGATAACATAAAAAACGCTGCTAGAATTTAAAGGATTTGCCTAAAACCTGTTCTGGCAATGACATGAAGAACCTACTCAGTTTAGCCTCTTGGATTAAAGCATAATATCTTTTTTTCAGCAATACAATCGAATGAGTTCAAAATAATAAATCATACCTTTCAATCACATTGTTTGTTTCAGAACGAGCGTGACTGAAGCGACGGCCGTAGTCACACCACATGTGGCCAATGCCTTCCCAGTGCTTCTGAAAATACTGGCACACCAAAGGGTATTGCTTAAATGTCTGGCAGAACTCTGCTGATGTGGCTTTAAAGTCGTCCTCCTAAGAGAATTGGATGCAACAGAATATATTTCAATCCATTTAACAGACCTATTGAAATCTTTAATATTATGTATTGAAGCCCTTTTCCTTTTATTGAATAACATTAAGAATTTTAAGTTATTAACTCATTCACTGCCAGCCATTGGCAGTGAATGAGTTAAACCCATTGACTCATTCACTGCAATTGACGGCTATAGATGTCAATGGCAGTGAATGAGTTAATAATATGTCGTGTTTTTGTATTAAGAAGCAATTATTTCTTCCCTTACAATGGCTAAGAAGGAACACTAAACCTATAAGCATATTTGGTTTCAGCATCTGTCTGTGAAAGAATCCCACTCACAAGTTCTACTGCACAGTGGGTGACACAATGATGGTCTGCACAGCTTAAGTACTTGTTTTGATAAGCAAGCTAAGAAGCCAGTTTTAGAAATTGTTTCAAAAATCTATTTTGTATCTCTCTGTAACTTTTTTTAGCAACTGAAAGTTATTATGCTCTTAGTGTAATCAAGAAATCAAAATGTGAAATAGACAAATTACACTTACAGATGTGCAAGCTTTCAGCTTACAAAAGAAAGAAATGATTTCATTTCTCTTTTGGGTGTTAGAAAGCCCATGGACCCCGGACTCTGATTTTGAAAGCCATCGATTAACAGCCTGTGAATGTAAGAGAAAAAAAGTTAATCTGGAGAGAGAGACAGAGGAGCAGCATAAAAGAAAGCATAAAAGAAAGCTGACGTCCAAAAATAACTTTGTCACTCACTGGACAAGAGGACCTGTGCATTACAGAAATCAACCAGGCAAACATATTTTTAAATGTCAAAAAGAGCTTTGGGAAGCAGCCACCAGAAGATGAGTGCACTGTGGTCTTAAATGAATGGACAAAGTCACTCAACATTTTATCCCTTTATGTTCATTAACCTGAGTAGGTGAATATCACAATGAGGCAAATCATAACAACAGGACCCTGTTGTAAAAATGTGTTTCAGGTGCATCTTAGACAACGTTACCTGCAAGACACGGTACCAGCATAGAAGGATAGCTGACTCTGGAAAAACCTTCTGCAAAGCATTTATTTCCGCAAAGTCTTTGTCAACCATAAATGCTCTACAGAAAAAAAGAAAACACTAAATGAGATTAAACAGTATGAAAATGTTTTTGCTATCTCAAAGCACCACTTCAATGCCAAATTAAACATTTCAACTCACAAGTAGATATATAAAATACTGCATACAGCCTATAGGAATAACTTCAACAACTGGAAAGGAAAGTTTTTTGCAGCCCATGCTGCAGCTATAGCATTAGATTCTGGCATGTTATAACTTTTTTGAAAAGGAATTATTTCAAAATTAATAGCTGTCAATGTATTATTTACCTCGGGGAAGTTGGGAAATGCTCACAAACTATTCCAAGAACAGTTTCCAGGGTTTTCTGACTTTCGTTGCTGACAATAGCATAGGCCACAGGGACTCCATGCCCATGATCATCTCTTACAACAAGTGTGAATAAGGGAAATGAATAATGGTTAACGCAGTGCGTGGTGTCAACAAATACTAACTGTTTTGCATAGTTCTCCATGTTTGATTTCATCACAGGTGTCTGCAAAACAATCATTAGTTCTTGGTCAGATGTGTATGGTTGATAGAAGAGAACATGTTCTTGATGTTTTCCATTAAGTAAGGTATGTACACTTTGACTGTCTCCACAGTTAAAGTGCTTCTTCCTCATCATGCAGGTTTTAACACTGTCAATGTCACATGGTGTGACAAAATGCTCTCTGTTGTGAAGATCTCTGTGTCCATGTTCTTTGGCCCATTTATGACATTCGGTTAGTATGATGGCTGGCTTAGTTCCAAGGGAAAGCAGTTCCTCAATCTTCCTCCTCAAATCACTGGAAATATTGTTGAAATGTGCGTCTTTTGGGTCCGAAGGATCATGCCCATCATGCTTATCATATGTACGCTGCACGATGACTGTGTGGTCTTTCCAACATTTGAGTACTTTAAATGAAACATAGGCCTTACAGCCCACTGCTCTGTAGCTGTTTCGACTTTTTTTCCCAGCTCTGATGCAGTTGAATTTGTAATAGTCTCTTTTCCTGTCTTTACCTGAGGCAACATTTAAACATTTATAATGTCCATGAAGGGTTAATGAGTTCAATTTTTCTAACACAACACTGAATGGGTCCTCCTGGCATTGTGACACATGCACACAAAGTTGTGTATCTTTTCCAGTTCTTTTTTTTTCGTCATTCAGAACACTTCTTCTAATTATATCGTCCATTTCTGGTGGAAAAATAACGAAGGTTTAATTAGTCAATATTCATTAATTCATCTTAACTTGTTTTGGGTTTTTTTGCAATACAATGTAAATATTAAATATAATATTTTATATATATATATATATATATATATATATATATATATATATATATAAATAAAAACACCCAGCACGCCCCTGCGGGCGGTTTATCCTTCAAGCTCGGGTCCTCTACCAGAGGCCTGGGAGCTTGAGGGTCCTGCGCAGTATCTTAGCTGTTCCCAGGACTGCGCTCTTCTGGACAGAGATCTCCGATGTTATTCCCGGGATCTGCTGGAGCCACTCGCCTAGCTTGGGAGTCACCGCACCTAGTGCTCCGATTACCACGGGGACCACCGTTGCCTTCACCCTCCACATCCTCTCGAGCTCTTCTCCAAGCCCTTGGTATTTCTCCAGCTTCTCGTGTTCCTTCTTCCTGATATTGCTGTCATTCGGAACCGCTACATCGATCACTACGGCCGTCTTCTTCTGTTTGTCTACCACCACTATGTCCGGTTGGTTAGCCACCACCATTTTGTCCGTCTGTATCTGGAAGTCCCACAGGATCTTAGCTCGGTCATTCTCCACCACCCTTGAGGGCATCTCCCATTTTGACCTCGGGACTTCCAGATTATACTCGGCACAGATGTTCCTGTACACTATGCCGGCCACTTGGTTATGGCGTTCCATGTATGCCTTGCCTGCTAGCATCTTGCAACCTGCTGTTATGTGCTGGATTGTCTCTGGGGCATCTTTACACAGCCTGCACCTGGGGTCTTGCCTGGTGTGATAGACCCCAGCCTCTATGGATCTTGTGCTCAGAGCTTGTTCTTGTGCTGCCATGATTAGTGCCTCTGTGCTGTCTTTCAGTCCAGCTTTGTCCAGACACTGGTAGGATTTCTGGATATCAGCCACCTCCTCTATCTGCCGGTGGTACATACCGTGCAGGGGCCTGTCCTTCCATGATGGTTCCTCGTCTCCCTCCTCTTTCTTGGGTTTCTGCTGCCTGAGGTATTCACTGAGCACTCGGTCAGTTGGGGCCATCTTCCCAATGTATTCTTGGATGTTCCTTGTCTCATCCTGGACTGTGGTGCTGACACTCACCAGTCCCCGGCCCCCTTCCTTCCGCTTAGCGTACAGCCTCAGGGTGCTGGACTTGGGGTGAAACCCTCCATGCATGGTAAGGAGCTTTCTTGTCTTTATGTCAGTGGCTTCTATCTCCTCCTTTGGCCAGCCTATTATCCCAGCAGGGTACCTGATCACGGGCAGGGCGTACGTGTTGATAGCCCGGATCTTGTTCTTACCATTCAGCTGACTCCTCAGGACTTGCCTGACCCTCTGCAGGTACTTGGTGGTTGCAGCTTTTCTAGCGGCCTCTTCATGGTTCCCATTCGCCTGCGGGATCCCCAGGTACTTGTAACTGTCCTCTATGTCTGCAATGTTGCCTTCTGGTAGTTCAATCCCCTCAGTTCTGACTACCTTCCCTCTCTTTGTTACCATCCGACTACACTTCTCCAGTCCGAATGACATTCCAATGTCATTGCTGTATAGCCTGGTAGTGTGGATCAGTGAATCAATGTCTCGTTCACTCTTGGCATACAGCTTGATGTCATCCATGTACAGGAGGTGGCTGACAACTGCTTCGTTCCGTAGTCGGTATCCGTAGCCAGTCTTGTTAATGATCTCACTGAGGGGGTTCAGGCCTATGCAGAACAGCAGTGGGGACAGAGCATCTCCTTGGTAGATCCCGCACTTGATGGTGACTTGTGCTATGGGCTTGGAGTTGGCCTCTAGTGTTGTACGCCACATCCCCATTGAGTTCCTGATGAAGGCTCTTAGGGTCCCATTGATCTTGTACAATTCTAGGCATTCCAGTATCCAGCTGTGGGGCATTGAGTCATAGGCCTTCTTGTAATCAATCCAGGCAGTGCACAGGTTGGTCAGTCTGGTCTTGCAGTCTCGGCTGACTGTTCTGTCTACCAGTAGCTGGTGTTTTGCACCTCTGGTATTCTTGCCAATCCCTTTCTGTGTCCCGCTCATGTATTGACCCATGTGCCTGTTCATCTTAGCCGATATGATGCCTGACAGGAGCTTCCATGTAGTACTGAGGCAGGTTATTGGTCGGTAGTTGGAGGGGACCGGTCCCTTCTTGGGGTCCTTGGGGATCAGGACCGTCCGACCTTCGGTTAGCCATTCCGGGTGTCTCTCGTTAACTAGCAGCTGGTTCATTTGTGCTGCCAGACGCTCGTGGAGTGCAGTCAGCTTCTTTAGCCAGTAGGCGTGAACCATGTCGGGCCCTGGTGCTGTCCAACTCTTCATACTGGAGACCCTTTCTTGGATATCTGCCACTGTGATGGTTACTGGACCCTGTTCAGGGAGGTCGCTGTGGTCTGCCCTCAGATCCACTAGCCACTGAGCATTGCTGTTATGGGTTGCGTCCTTCTCCCATATGCTCTTCCAGTATTGCTCCGTCTCCAGCCTTGGTGGTGCTGTTCTCTTATTGTTCCCTTGCCACTGAGAGTACACCTTTGCTGGTTCTGTGGAGAACAGCTGGTTTATTCTCCTGCCTTCTATCTCTCTGGTGTACCTCCTCAAGCGGCTGGCCAAGGCTATGAGTCTTTGCTTGGCAGTTTCCAAGGCCTCAGGTATGGACAGCTTGCTGTATTTCTTATGCACCTTCTTTGTCGCACCTTTCTGCAACTCCGTTAGTTGGCTAACCTCCCTCCGTGCTACTTTGATCTTGCCCTCTAGCCTCCTTCTCCATGGAGGGTACTGCCCCTTGTGGCTGTTCAACTTGTGGCCAAGCATGTCACTGATCACTGCTGCCGTATTGTAGATCAGCTTGTTAGTGTCGGTAATCGTGGTTGTAGGTATCGTCCGTAGTGCTGCATTAACATCATCTAGCAGACCTTCTGAGGGTACTTCACGTAATCTTGGTCACCGACTACGGGGGATACAGGTTTCAAGCTTGGCCATGATCCTATATTTCAGGTCAGTTCCTCTCGCACTCAACGATCCTTCTCCTATCGCTATATATATATATATATATATATATATATATATATATTAGGGGTGCAACGATATTCGTATCGATATTGAACCGTTCGATACAGTGCTTTCGGTTCGGTACGCATATGTATCGAACAATACAACATTTGTAATTTATTTTATCAACTTTCCTTCTGACGATGCTGTCTTTGTTGAGCGCTCAGTGAATCTGCGTTCGACTACTCCGCCTAGGCTGCACTGTCGAGCGCAGATCCACTGAGCGCTCAACACAGACAGCATAGTCAGAAGGAAGAGCGCAGGGCACCTCCCCCACCCTCATTCAGATCTGGCGTTTGGAATTATTTTGGTTTTCATGTGACGTATGACCCTGAAGGTAAGCGAGTCATGGACTAAAGTAAAACAGTATGTTGGATGTGCCATGCAATGCTCAATTACATTGGTGGGAACTAGTGTGTTAGCGCAGTTAGCTCGTTAACGTGTTGGCCGTCTAGCCCCATGCACGGAGCGATCGGCGGTAGCTCGTTAACGGAGATTTGCCGTGTTGTGGCGTTAAGGTCATTTCAACGAGATCAACCTGAAAGCACTAGTGGGAACACAACGAATATGACTGCACATTTACGCCGACATCATCCTAGTGCAAAGACAAAAACAACAAGCATGCTACTAACTTTAGCCGAGTCATTTAGACAGCTGTTAGCACATGATTCTCCTTATGCTGCTGAGAATATAGCCCAGAAGAAGCGGATAGTATAGCTTTTATTTTGGAAAGAGCCATTTCTCTGTAATAAACTCTCTTTTCCAAAGATGCATGATTCCTCAATCAGATACAGGGCTTGCAATATCGCTAGCCTGACATCCTGGGGCTAGCGATTTTTTCAGTCGGGCTACCAAAATCTATCTCTTCCCTGCTCGTCGGGCTATTGTAGGAAGGAAAAATATATGTCAATGCTTTTGCATTCTTTCAGAAATGTAGCTGGGTAATTATGTCATTGGCATCGGTGAGCCACTGTCAATATGTGACATATTGAAATCGCGTTTGAATTTGCGCTTGTTTTTTTGCTTTCACTTTGCAATCGTGCGAACTGTGTATAGAGAGCGACAGCACTGATCTGTGAGTGATGATAATTTGCGCACCAATTCCTCTGACATAGTCTTATTAATCGTTAGCTTACTATGCAAACATGACAAGTGAAATCTCCCGCAGCAAGCTTAAACATGTGAGAGGTTGATCGCGCAGAGAATCGCTGAGCTTATGTGAGTGCGTGTGTAAAAGCAGCAGGATTTATATTTGACTACGATGACCTGGATGACTGAGAACCTTCACAGACAGATTTATATTTTAGTTCTGCTGAGCCAAATAAGACAGGTCAGGGTGAAGAAGTGACAGCCAAAGAAAAGCTTACCACAAAACGGAGAAGTTATGACAAATCAGACTATAAGGCAAAAAGAAAGTGCAGCTTTATGGTTTCATGGACAAAATAATTTCTGTGGCTGCAATATGACGAGCTAAATAACCAGGGCTGCACATAAGTGGTCCGCAGGTGCGCATTCGCTGTCAAAATAAAAAACGCGCACAAGGGTTAGGGTTAAATTTAAAAACTGTACTTTTGAGTTAAAATATATATATATAATTTTAATAAATGACAAATTAAAAAGGCATGAACATTTTTTTTGTATCGAAAAAATATCGAACCGTGACACCAAAGTATCGAACCAAACCGAACCGTGAATTTTGTGTATCGTTGCACCCCTAATATATATATATATATATATATATATATATATATATATATATATAACAAACAGGGGCTAGAAGAAGCTAAACTTTCATATGGTATGTCTCTGGCAACTTTAACATGATGTCCCAGGGACAACTTCTACATGATGTCCCAGGGACAACATTTACGCGATGTCCCAGGGCAACTTCTACATGATGTCCCAGGGACAACATTTACGCGATGTCCCAGGGACAACATCTACACGATGTCCCAGGGACAACATTTACACGATGTCCCAGGGACAACATTTACGCGATGTCCCAGGGACAACATCTACACAATGTCCCAGGGACAACATTTACGCGATGTACCAGGACAAATTTGTAAATTTCTGGATTACTGTTAATCTCCATAGAATCAAGAACTCATGTCCAGTTTCACAGCTATGGACCAGTTAATTATGTTTCCAGGTGATAGTTTGATTCATAGATTCGGCACAAAACCATAAGTCTAGGCCTTTTAGTCCAGATTCTCTTCACTTACGTTTGTAAAATGATCAGGGAAGCTACTGCAATTTTGCCTGACCCAACCCCCGGGCCACGAAACACCCAAAAAGTTGGGGAACGCTGGTCTAGAGAACACTGGTTAGCTAATGCTGTCGTCAAGTAGCTTATCGCTAGCAAACAAACAGCAAGCCAAGTGAGGAACATATGTTTAATGCTTACCGTTTATTAAAGGAAAGTATCCTATATTGACTTCAAATTCGGCGGACAGGCGGCGGTTTCTCGCTTTTTCACTTGTATTTCAAAATACTCGAAGGCGGGTATTTCGAAGTCGCAATGGAATGACGTCACAAGAAGGTGATTGGTCACTTGTAATGTTGAACCTGGAACAACATTAATTATGATGATGTGGGAACAACGCTGACACGAGGAAATCAGATCGTCCCAGCATAAGATCTCAAAATGGTGGAGCATTGATCAAACTCTTATAGCCTCTAGTGGCCCCCACCTTATCATAAAAGCCTAAACATTCACATGCTTTCTCTCGCACGGCGCCTAAGCTACGACCTTGGCTCCCTGTTTATCTGCTCCTGCTGAGATGGGGCAGAAAACCTCTCCAGTATATTCTGTTCCCTTCTAATCAGACAAATAAGGCGATGACTTTCTGTGAACAGTATTTCTTATAACTCAGCAGTATAATGCATCATAAAACAATATCATTCATTCACAATAAATCAGCAGTCTAATGTAATGCAAATCAGTTTAACAAATGCAATAGTTATCACCTTCTTCTAATTCAGGAGAATAATGCAAACTAAAACTACATAATAATTCACAATCTTTAATTAGGGGCATAACATGGCATAAAATAATATTATAATCCCACACTCCCCCTGTTGAGCTCTTTAGAATAAAGAGCTCACCTACACCCTGTAATCCAGTGTTATCGGGTTCATTTCTTCTTACCCCTGAGGCCCTTTGTCCCCCTGTTGGGTGAACCATATGTGAGATGACCTCTGTGTTTGCGCAGTTCAGATGCAAGAAAAACTATTATTACAACAGTAGCCGGTACAGATGACACTCCTCAGTTCTCCCACAGCTTCATTTTGGTGCTACCTTATACCCTTCAGACGTACTCAGACTAGAACCTCTGTCCGAGGAGCTTTTAGCCTTTACTTTATTGCTGCAGCTACCAGTGTCTTCCAGTTGGGTGAACCTCTGCTCTTCTTTCTTCAACCTCAGGGGTTAGACAACCCTTCAGTCATGGCACAGATCAGGGGATTATTCTGCCCCGATTTCAAACAAAGATCTGTGTATCCTCGGGTCCTGTGTATCCTGTGTATCCTCCAGAAAAAGATCAGGAACACGTCCCCCTTTTGACCAAGAGCCTCGCTGGTCTGGTGTTCCTGGATTTCCGCCAACCCCTTCATGGTTATTGCTGTGTTTATGGGATCCATCCTTTGAGGTGACTAATCGGAGCCCAAACGCCATGACACTTGGACCCAGTTGGTGTCTCGGCAGTCACCGTGTCTGTCTCTGCTGCGAAGGATCCCCGTATATCTGTGACCTCGTCTGGTGTCTGTTCCTTTCTCTGTAAGAGACAGAAAACCAAAACACCTCTCTTCCTAGCTCTAATAATCTAATGTTGTCATCTACTGATCTTCTGGCGATTCAGAATTGGTTTGGAATATTCAGAATGTCCCAGGGACTTATTCTAATCATATCCTATGTGTGTGTAAGCGTGTTTGCATTTAGCCCTCTGCACTCAAAGTCAATACCTGCAATATATCATCACGCCGAAGGAAGCTTATGACCTTCAAAAGACCAAGTGCCAACTCATTATAATAACATTTGCAAGGTGTGTCTGAAAATTATTAAAACCACTCATTTTAACAAAAGACATCAAAAACAAATTAGGCATTTTTAATTCTAACATTTGCCCCCCTTTTCACAAAAATCATGTGTTTCCTTGCTTTGCTCCACGGCCTTCTGCGGCTCTGCTGTTCGGCTCTTCTCAGAGGTCAGCTCCTGGCCGAGCCCCAACACTGGGTTGAGTCAAACGATGATTTTAATGATCACACGCGTGGGAGATGGACACCGTACGCAGACAGCATCAGATCTCAAAATGGTGGAGCATTGATCAAACTCTTATAGCCTCTAGTGGCCCCCACCTAATCATAAAAGCCTAAACATTCACATGCTTTCTCTCACACGGCGCCTAAGCTACGACCTTGGCTCCCTGTTTATCTGCTCCTGCTGAGATGGAGCAGAAAACCTCTCCAGTATATTCTGTTCCCTTCTAATCAGACAAATAAGGCGATGACTTTCTGTGAACAGTATTTCTTATAACTCAGCAGTATAATGCATCATAAAACAATATCATTCATTCACAATAAATCAGCAGTCTAATGTAATGCAAATCAGTTTAACAAATGCAATAGTTATCACCTTCTTCTAATTCAGGAGAATAATGCAAACTAAAACATCATAATAATTCACAATCTTTAATTAGGGGTATAACATGGCATAAAATAATATTATAATCCCACAAACCGTAAATTGATGGAACACTGTCATATCTTCATTAATAGTACCGTTCCTGACTTGAATACAGCTTTTCTGCTTTACCACAACCAGTTATGTCTGAGGTGGATCTGAATCCTCCGTTGGACACAGTACAACGATCTTTGCCCGCCTCTAGTGTGCACATAAATTTGTCTTTAGGCAGAAACATACTGATAAGAGCAGAAATGCTCATTAGCAGTGTAGTGGTAGTAGTATAAAATAATTTTATTATTATTATTCATTGTTTGAAGTTTTGATGCAAGGATAAAAAAAACAAAACAGGAAATAACCATGTTTATGATTAAGAAATGTTATGTGCTCATTCTTGTTCTCACAGTGTGCAATTTCTATATCAAAATGTCCATTTTCAAATAAGATTTTCAGTTTCCTGATCTTTCAATCTGCACAATATAACAAAATTATATTATTTAACAAACTGCTATAAGTGGTGGCCATTAATTATAATCAGTAGTACCCACCACAAAAGAAGGATATCGTTTCCATGTCTTAAAAAAGAAGCCAATGCTGAAGTGCATTAACCCTGGATTCTGTGTAATAACCAGAAGTGTCTGCTCTGGTTCTAACAGAGGTGTCAAACATAAGGCCCGGCGGCCAGAATCGGTCCAACCAAGACTCTAATTCAGCCCCACTGGGCAGCTTTAGAAAATGTGAAGGAGTTAAGAGATTTTGGAACTTTTAACTAACTTTTCATAAGTTTTACACCTTTTCCTGATGCTAAAAACATTTAACCCTCAGTGCCATTCATACTACGCCAAAGTAATTAAATAATAGATAACAAATTAAGTCACAGGAAAGTTCCTGTTTATGTGCTATTATTGAGTTCACAATAAATTAACAAACACTTTATTTGTTGTAATCAGAGGAGAGTCAGTGCAGTGAACTTTGTAACCATGTAGCTTCACTGGTCTTAACATCCCTAGTCTAGATTAAGCTGCATGCATGTTTGTTGTGGCGGAGCAGCCGGAGTGTTTGAGCTGTGGACCCAAAAGCAGACACGGGAGAACAAAACTCAATCTTAACAGAAAGCGAGCCATTTATTGAGGCTGGCATCCGAAGCAAAAACAAGACAAGGCGAGTTGCGGAAAAAAGGAAACTAAAAACTTAAACTGGGCTAAACTAAAACTAAACATGAAAACTGTGACATGGAGACTTGCAGTGACATGATACGAGATAAGCAGACAACCCAACACTAAACAGAGGGAAACAGAACGTAAATACACTGAAGGATAATGAGGAAAGTGGAAACACCTGGGAAACAGAGATGACATAACAAGAAAACAAGACTTTCAAAATAAAACAGGAAACATGTACAGACATGAACTGGGACACGCAAGCTTGAAACAAGAGACAGAGAGAACGAGCGAGAGTGATAGAGCAACACCGAGGAGAAAGACGTGGGGAAAGTACACAGACAAGGAGATAGAAGAATAGAATAGGTAGAATAGAATAATCCTTTCATTGTCCCACAAGGGGAAATTTGGTTGTATCAGCAGCAAAAACACACATATACAAACAGAACAGGACACAGAACAGAAACACAATTTTTACATATTTATATCATGGACAATAGTTACCAAAGCAGAGTACTGTACAGTTATTAAAAATAGAGTGCATATAAGAGGCAAACCCAGGTTGTAGTGTGCAAACAGAGCAGGATACTGAAAGATGTTTAAATAGTTAAGAATATTTAGAATAATTAGAAAAGTGCAGATTGTGTATTGTACCTGCGCATTAAAAAATTGACATGTAACTTCCAATAAGTTAGTGTATATATAAACTGAGAAAGGTGATGTGCAAGTTATAACACATGACAAACAGAAAAAGACACATATACAAGGAGAAGTGGATGATAACATGAACTAGACTAAACCTAAACTAAGACAAGCTAATAATAACCCTAGAACTTAACATTATCTCATAAGTAATCAAAAAATGCAAAATAACTCAAAATGCTGGGTCACAGCCCCGGCCCCCTGACAATGTTGTTGTTATTGCTCTTTCTTTTTTAGTTGGGAGGCTGAATGTCCCCTTGCCTTGATAACTGTCTGGTCAGTTAAATTCTTTTACCAGGTAAGGTGAGCAGGTTTTGTCCTTTGACTGCTCAGTAGCCCAGATTCTGCCTAAATTATTAACAGCAGCAAGTCTTAATAAGCTGACTTAGATCTGACAGATGCAGCACACTAAATTTGGTTGTGTTTCTGGCTTCTGGAGACAGTGGATGCTCTAGTCAAGAAAAATAAAGAGAACTTGTTTCTAGTTTTAAGAATTTCTTCTGTCAATCGTACTAAATATTTTGACTTAACATGAAAAATAGAGCCAAGCACAAACAGGTTTTATACAAAGACTTTACAGCTGGGATGAACTCAGTGCTGTGACCATGGAGCATGCTTTTAGCACCTTATCTGAAGCATTTATTCCTGTTCTGCCTGGAAAACATGTTGGGATGTGTTTACTGATATTTCTATTCCATTTCTAAGGGATATCCTTTTGTGATTTTCAGCTTTAGGAAATTATTTCATAAAAATATCCCACATACAGCCTGTAACTTACATGCTTTAAGCATTCCAACATGCAGTTCTGCAGATAAAGGTCAAAATGTTTTTCTCGTCCCTCACCGTGTTAGGTCCAGATGTAGGCTGAGTAAGTAGAACAACAGCTGTGTTAAATCTGTGCAACTCCCCACATTCACATCTGGGGAATCGCTCGTGTTTGCTTCTCTTGGCTGTCTGCTGTGCAGCTCCATCAGGGCAGGTATGTATTTCTGGAAATGAAACAGCAGTCAAATGAGATTTCATTAATAAATCAACAGCCTGAAACCATTAAAGATTAAAACAGGGTACACCTCACTGCGTACGGTACACTTCACTGACAGGCAATAATAAGTCAAGGCTAAGTGATTGCTCATTTTCTGCTGAGATTTTCATGGTAGTTTTCAGTTGACCTGCCTAAAATCAAACTAATTACTAAAAGAAGTGATTTTAATTTTGTATCTTTCTATAAAAGCTTCATTCCACTGTAATCCACTTCATTCAGTCCACTTGCTGGCAGATGGGGGGCATTTTGACTGAAAAAGGACTCCCTGCATAAATGAATAGTAGCAAAACACATGGTGATTCACAAGGAGATGCATTATTAACAAAAAGTTCTTTGTGTTCTTGATGTCTCAGAGAAAAATGACAGCACAGCAAGAGACGACTGAGTAAAGAAGGAGTTCAGAGCATAGTCGAGTTTTCAAAATATTACTATTCAATACCTAAAGTAGTAGAAGACAGCAGTGCAGATGTGTCATTTTGTTCTACTCTATTTTGCAGTGAGCAAAGTCCAACATGGAGTTAAACGTTTACATTTTATTCCATAGTTTTAATTATCTGAGCTTATATACTGTTTTGTTTGTTTGTTTGTTTGTTAATTAGTTAGTTAGTTTATTTGCTTGTTTTAATCAATTTTAAATCATGCTTTTTATTTGTTCTTGTTTCTAATGTCTCTGTAAAGCACTTTGAATCACCTTGTTGTTGAATTGTGCTATACAAATAAACTTGCCTTGCCTTGCCTTGCCTTATCTGAGCAAGGCTAATGTATCATAAGCTGATTATTTTTTATCTTGTACACACAAATGTGTCCTTGAACAACTTATTATCTTGTATGTGGTAATTATTTATCATGTGCACAAACAATAATTTATTACACATGACATCGCCAGGGTTGTTTTCATGGTAATTGTGGGCTTTTAATGATTTCTTTGAACTGATTGCACAGCATGCATCAATGACTTTAAAAAAGTAGAATTGATGGCACATGTTTGAATTTATTTTGGATTTTCTTTAATACAACGGTCAGAATTGTACATACAGGCTCAAATATATACTTACACAGTATATATTTGGTTAATGTCCTTTATCAAGTTACACCTTGACCAGACACTGTTTGTAGCTAACAGCTGGCATCTGGTATAAATCAGGCTGAATATTTGACCGCTTTTCTTGGCAGAATCAATAGTTTATTTAGATCTGTGGCCCTCCTGGCACGGACTTCTAAGTTTTCTAAGTGCAGTCCACAAATTTTAAACAGGGTTGAAGTTGGGGCTTTGGGCCGGCCATTCCAGAAGCTTAATCCATTGCTAAAACCACTTTTGACTTGTTTGGCATCATTGACCTGTTGGAACAACCAACTATATCCAAGATTTACCTTTATGGCTGTTGATTTGAGGTAAAGTTGAAGAGTTTGACGATCATCCTCCGTCATTATTCCATCCGGTTTGTGCAATGCACCAGTATCACTGGCAGCAAAACATCTCAAGAGCATGAATCTACTAGCACATAAATACAAGAATGGTCTCTGTTGTAGACTAATCCATTAAGGGATAGTTTATTGGAAGCTTGGTGTTTATGGGTTTTATACAAGAAGATGTGGCATGCACCAAGCTGACAAAACAGCTATCTTTGTGTGGTCATGCAGTGGAAAAAGTGCATAACCACACAGATGTCTTAAGTTGATGATGAAGGAACACTGAGTTTTTCTCATATGAAACACAGGAAGATGTGAATTCTGAAGCAGTTCTTGCTTTTAGTGATCCAATGCAGAGTTTACACTGCAAAAGATTGAATTAACATTGAGAGGGGAAAACAACAACTTATGTGTGACCCATGAGGTTGTCCTGTTGGTTCTCTTCTGTTTGTGTAATTAGCTTTTGCCATTTTATTTCTTTAAGTGAAACTGGTGGGTGGAGCTGACCTGGCTCACATTTCACTACACCTGTGCAGGCTCGGCTTGGCTTGGAGGGACAAGAGCAGTATATCAAATCCTCCAACACCGTCTTTTCCAGTGGCTGACAGAGCTTTCGTTTCATATGCACACACTCATACATTTACCATCCATTCTGACATACTGACAGTCACATAGTTTTGTTTCTTTATTTAGCTGAAATACAATCTGAAGACTATGTGTGGTCTCACCTCATATTTTTTGCAGGTTTAAAACTAAAATCATCTCCAGCTGCAATAATAAAGTGGTATCAAAATTAATCCCCAAAAATTTATTCTGTTCATCTGGATATAGCGTTTTCAGCAGGAGAAACATTTAGTCACTCAAGAAGGCTAGCATTCTTAGACAGAGATTTCCATCAGTAATGGGGGACATTTAAAAGTTAATATGTACCGTAAACCTACGCATACGGATCAGTTTTGAAAAGGCCACAGCGGCCAGGGAAGCAGAAGACCTTCACATCAAGAAGGCCCTGAGTAGATGTGGTTATCCCATGTGGTTATCTTAGTTTCAGTAAGGCAAGGCAAGGCAAGTTTATTTGTATAGCACAATTCAACAACAAGGTGATTCAAAGTGCTTTACAGAGACATTAGAAACAAAAACAAATAAAAAGCATGATTTAAAATTGATTAAAACAAGCAAACAAACAAACTAACTAATTAACAAACAAACAAACAAAACAGTATATAAAATCAAAACAGATAAAATCAGAAATAGATAAAATCAGTAGTTAAAATGTTAGTTTTGAAATTTAAGCTTAAAAGTGTGGATTTGGTGCTTTATTCAAATGCAGCTGAGAACAGGTGAGTCTTCAACCTGGATTTAAATAAACTGAGTGTTTCAGCTGATCTGAGGCTTTCTGGGAGTTTGTTCCAGATATAAGGAGCATAAAAGCTGAATGCAGCTTCTCCGTGTCTGGTTCTGACTCTGGGAACTGATAAAAGACCAGATCCAGATGACCTGAGGGATCTGGAAGGTTCATACTGGGTCAGGAGGTCATTGATGTATTTTGGTCCTAAACCATTCAGAGCTTTATAGACCAGCATCAGAACTTTAAAGTCTATCCTCTGACGGACAGGCAGCCAGTGTAAAGACCTCAGAGCTGGACTGATGTGGTCCACTTTTTTGGTCTTAGTGAGGACTCGAGCAGCAGAGTTCTGAATGAGCTGTCTGACTGATTTTTAGGTAGACCTGTAAAGATGCTGTTACAGTAATCAAGCCTACTAAAAATGAATGCATGGACTAGTTTTTCCAGGTCCTGTTGAGACATCAGATCTTTTATCCTTGATATATTCTTGAGGTGATAGTAAGCTGATTTTGTTATTGTCTTAATGTGTTTTTCTAAGTTTAGGTCTGCATCCATCACTACACCCAAATTTCTCGCTTGGTTTGTGGTTTTTAGATGTATAGATTGAAGTTCTCTGGTGACCTGTAATCGTTTTTTTTGGCGCCAAAGACTATTACCTCAGTTTTGTTTTTGTTTAGCTGGAGAAAATTGTGGCACAGCCAGTCATTAATTTCCTCAATGCATTTACCAAGAGCCTGTACAGGGCCTCGGTCTCCTGGTGACATTGTGATATATATTTGTGTGTCATCTGCATAGCTGTGGTAGTTTATTTTGTTGTTCTTTATAATCTGTGCCAATGGGAGCATGTAAATGTTAAACAGAAGGGGTCCCAAGATGGAACCTTGGGGAACTCCACATGTGATACTTGTCTGCTCAGATGTGAAGTTACCTATTGATACAAAGTATTTCCTGTTTTCTAAGTATGTTTTGAACCAGTTTAGTACAGTTCCTGAAAGACCTGCCCAGTTCTCCAGTCGTTTGAGTAATATGTTGTGGTCAACTGTGTCAAATGCTGCACTGAGATCCAGTAAAACTAAGACTGACATTTTTCCACTGTCTGTATTCAGACATATGTCATTAAACACTTTGGTCAGAGCAGTTTCAGTGCTGTGGTTCTGTCTAAAACCTGACTGGAAGGCATCATAGAAGTTATTCTGTTTTAATAAGTAATTGAGCTGTTGAGAAACTGGTTTTTCAATGATCTTACTTAAAAATGGGAGATTTGAGATCGGCCTGTAGTTGTTCATTTGTGTCCTGTCAAGATTGTCCTTTTTCAGTATAGGTTTAATTACAGCAGTTTTTAGTGGTTCCGGAAACACACCTGACATTAAAGAAAAGTTGACGATCTGTAACAGGTCTGACTCTAAAGTCTTTGAGACCTTTTTGAAAAAACTTGTTGGCAGGACATCTAAACAGCAGGAGGAGGTGTTCAGTTGACCTAAGATGTCCTCCAGGTCTTTGCTGTTAATAGGGTGAAACTGTTTCATGGTGTTTAAACAGTTTTTTGGTGGACACAGTACATATCCTGGATCTGCTGTTGATGTACCAATTGCTTGTCTAATCTTTTGGATTTTGTCTGTGAAGAATTTGGCAAAGTCATTGCAGGCCAATGGTTGAATGAAGTTCAGCTGCCACTGACACAGGAGGGTTTGTTAGCCTGTCAACTGTAGAAAATAAGACCCGAGCAGTATGGGTGTTTTTAGTGATGATGTCAGAGAAGTAGGACCTCCTTGCACTCCTCAGTTGTAAATTATAATTGTGAAGTTTCTCTTTATAGATGTCATAATGAACCTGGAGGTTTGTTTTTCTCCATCTGCGCTCAGCTTTCCTACACTCTCTTTTTTCATTTTTCACTAGTGTGGAGTTTCTCCATGGAGACTTTTTCCTTCCAGAGATAACCTTCACCTTAATGGGAGCAATAGTGTCCATTACATTTAACATTTTTGCATTGAAGCTATTGACGAGCTCATTGACTGACCCTCTGGACAGCTCAGGTGTTAATGGGAAGACCTGGTTAAAGATCTCACTACTGTCTTCAGTTATACACCGTTTTGTGATCACTGCTGTTGATATATTTGTGTGGGCTGAGATTTTACTTTCAAAGAAAACACAGTAATGATCAGACAGGCCCACATCAGACACAGTAATGTTTGAAATGCTCAGGCTCTTGGAGAGCAGTAGGTCAAGAGTGTGTCCTCTATTATGTGTGGCCTCTGTTACATGCTGAGTCAGCCCAAAGTTGCCCAGAGTGTTACTCAGGTCTTTAGTCCCTTTGTCCTGAGGGTTGTCCACATGGATGTTAAAATCCCCAACAATAATTACACAGTCAAAATCAACACAGATCACAGACAGCAGTTCACTGAGGTCATTAAAAAAGTCTGTGCAGTATTTGGGAGGCCTGTAAACATTAAGAAACACAACTTTGGATGGGCCCTTCAGCTGTAAAGCCACATATTCAAAAAGACTGAAAACTTCCAGGAGATAGCTGCTTACATTGAAATGATTCATTAAATAAGACAGCAACCCCTCCTCCTCTCATGCTCACCCTGGCCTCACTGATAAACTGTAGTTAGGAGGGGTCGTCTCGATGAGAACAGCTCCACTGTTACTTTGGTCCAACCAAGTTTCAGTTAAAAACATAAAATCAAGGCTGTGCTCAGTGATTAAATCATTAATTAAAAATGTTTTCCCAGCTAAGGATCTAACATTTAATAAAGCCAACTTAAGTGTTTTAGAGGCATTACTTGTCCCCTCGTGTTTGGGAGCAGTCTGTGGCACACAAGGTATGTTTACTATATTTAAAGATCTTTTAGAGTGCAGCTCTCTGTGTTTTGACCAGGCCACATGTCTCCTGTCACCTAAAAGTACAGAAATTTTAAAACCTTCTAGTAAACAGGGTCCCAGCTTCTCCTGGGAAAAGTCACCACTGCCATAATCCTCGCAGCCCGGACCCTCCACACATCACACATCAGACTGCGGAGACAGAGCATGAAGGTGGTAAGGAGGAACTAAGGGGGGCGAGGCTGGGCAATGTGACTTCGATTGCTCTGTTGAGGGTGGGGCTCGATGGCGAACCTTTGGCTGCTCTGGTGGGGGGTTTATGGGGGACAAAAAGGGATTGGGCCGGGGGGTAGATCTGAGCCCAGCATTGACCCGCTCCATCATCTCCTCAGTGAATTTCAGGTGTGGGGAGGGGGGAGAAAGGGAGGGGGAGGAAGGTGATGGGGGTGATGGCCTGTCAGGGGTTTGGGGGACCTTGGGTCCCTGGTCCTGGTTGTTGGTGTTGTTGAGAGAGTTGGAGGCAAATAGGGACCCCTCTTCTTGCCTCAGATGTCTCTCCTTTCTGAGGCTCTTCCCAGGTGGGGGCAAATGGAGCTCCTCCTCAAGGTTTCTGCTGGGCTTTGTCTGTTCTTGGAGTACTGTTTGTTCCTCTTTATGAGATAACTCCTCATTTATCTCAGCCTTGGCACCAAGCACAGATGGATGACGTGTGGAATAAAACAAGTTGAAGGTGAACAGTTTCACCCCTGACTTGTTAAAATTAAATCAATTTGCTTTAAACAGATGCCTGCGTTCCCAAAAAATATTAAAGTTGTTGATAAAATGCACTGAGTGGTCAGTACATGCTGATATGAGCCATTTATTCAGTGTAAACAACCTGCTGAATCTCTCGTCTCCTCCTCTGACGGGTGGTACAGGTCCACTGATGAATACAGCTGCATTCAGAGAGTTTACAGTATTTAATAATCCAGTAAAGTCCAGTTTCAGAACCTCCGACTGTTGTTTGGACACATCGTTTGACCCTGTATGCAGAACAATGTTTGTCACAGTTGGATATTCATCTGCAATTTGAAGAATTCTCTCCTTCAGGTTGTTGACCATATCGTTAGGAAAGCAGAGGACTTTAGTGTTCTTACCGCACATCCTTTGTACATCTTTTACGGCAGAGTCACCCACAATCAGAGTTTCAGGCCTAGCCTTTAGCTTTCCCTGTGGCCTTTTACTTTTCAAAAGATTTTCGGACCTTACTTCGCTACTTTTAGATGGATGGTTGTCCGATATAGATCCAGGGTTCGTTTTAGTTTCTTTAATGGGAGGTATTTGAGAAAGAGGTGAGATTGAAGAACTCCAAACCAGCTATTATAACATAAAAACTTTGCTCAGATAAACATACACCCCAATGTCTCTTCATGCTACATGTGTCAGTCATTAGACTATTATGCATGTATTCTGTGTTGGTTACATTATTAAAAACAGTTATTAACAAATATTCTAAGTCTAGTTTTAAATAATATCTCAATCAAAAATGATTCTTTTTTCAGATTTAGTTATAGTTTTTAGTTTGATTTTAGTTAACTATGTTAACCTTGCTCGTTTACTGATTGTGGTGAATTCATTAACCTGAAATGACTGCGTCTTCTCTTTTACGTGCTTTACGGTAATTTTCTCTTAGAAACGGAAGTCTCAATGAGAACTTCCTTAGTTACAAGACGCTCGCACTCCGATTGTGTGTTGATTTTTTAGCTTGTAGCCTTCTTGCTACGTTTTCCAACGTGTTTAAGTCATAAAGACAAAATTTATTTGACCTTTAATTTAATTTTACTGTGACGCGAGACAGCGGAGAAACTCTTCGGGTAAAGTGTCCATATTCCCGCTCGTTTTTCATGGCTCTTTAGAGGAAATGACTTCCATCCAGTGGTGTTTTTTACCCCTTATATTGACGGTCATATGTGGACGTCTGGCACACGGAGCTACAGACCCAGTGGGGAGTTCCTCCATCAGTGCCACCCCCGCTAATGGGGAACCGATCAGCTCTGCCACCCCTGAACCGAGCGGTACGGAGGCCGTGAACTCCACTGGTGTCAACACCACGGAGGTCCCTACGCTTGCCACCGTGAACTCCACGATGAACACGACGCTGTCCGCGACCGAAGCGCCCACTGCGGCCGCCGAGAGTCCAACTGCAACCACCGTCCAGCGTGCGGTGTCTCCACAGGGTAAATTACACCTCCACCTACATCATAGGTGTCAAACTCTGGCCCGCGGGCCAAATATGGCCCGCAGCCTAATTACATTTGGCCCGCGAAGCCATACCAAATTATTATTAGAGCTGGCCTACTGGTATTATACAGCTAATATATATATTGTTTAGTATTAAGCTTTGCTTGTTCCATATTCAGTTTTTCAGCAAAACTTGTTTGACTCCATAAGAAAAGATTCATTCTTAAATCTGGAGGAAGATTTTTTTCCAATAAATATTAATGTTAGCCCGCGACCTTGTTCCAGTTTTGAATTTTGGCCCACTGTGAATTTGAGTTTGACACCCCTGACCTACATCGTTTGTTGGGGCGGTTAAGTCTTTTTGTTGCTTCGATCAGGCTTCCCGCTAATTACTCAAGCTAGACTTTGTGGATCTGACGGTGATACCACACCTAGCATAAGTACTCCCAAGCATGTCCAACCCTTTTCCTGATGTTTTCCAGCGTGTCTCTGTGATTTAACCCCTGGTTTCTGTGACATCGGCTGCTGCTGTGACACAGCTGACTGTGGGGTCCCTAGCTTGAGCGCTGTCTTCACTGGATGTCCGCAGAGAGCCATGTGAGTGTTGGTCGTTAGCTCTATAACACGTGTAGTACACAGCTTCAGCATTTAAAATACCATTTTTAACTTTACAGATCAGGTGTTTGCATTGAGAAATGGCTGATGTTCAGAGCCAATGTGGATTCGTCTCTTATCACAGTGACCGACTCTCTGTTTTGTGTGCAGCCTTCAGGTAAATGGCATAACTTTTTTTTTAAAAATTACAGGTAAGGTCAACGTATATCATTATCGTTTTCCAACCTCCAAACAGATAACACGTCCCAGTCTTTCCCAGCCCAACCTCAGCATCCAGTTTTAGGGGACTCGTACCACTTCTCTCTACAGAAGAGTCCAACTGTAGGCCCCAGCAGAGGTTTTTACATGGTAAGTGCTCACAGACTTAAATAATTAAAACAAAAAAAAGTAAGATATTTGAAATCATCACAACTTTTTTTCTGTAGGTTGATGATGTCATCCAGACATATTTCCCCAACTCCTCCGTGCGGGGTCTCCTCCGTCAGCCATCTCCAGGACCGGCAGCGTCAGCTTTTTGCATCGACCGCAACCCTGCAAGTAAGATCACATAAAAAGTTAAATGTTGAACTGTTGAGTGGCAAAGTGCTGTTACACCATTTTAAGTGCAGCCCTGCCACCTAGAGTTGCTTCTTCATATTTACTTTGGACAGTTTTGGGAGAATTAGTTTAGGATATTTTCTACAGATGTCTTAGACACAGCAGCCCAACTCAGACGTGTGGGTTTGTGGCAGTATACATGATAGCCTTTTATACTGGAGAGGCCAGCAAGTATCCTATAACTGACTCATCTCTTAGCCCCTCCTGATCAAGGACCAATCTCCACATTGTGTCCCAGGCTGAGCCCAAACACTGTTCAGAGGAAACGCCGCAATATCATTCTTTCTGCTTGTTGCCATAGGTGACGGTAGGAATGTAGACTGATTTCACACTCAGCTCTCTTGTCACGACAACAGTCCGTACAGAGACACCACACCAATTTGTGTGCATATGGGGGTGCTCAGAGGAAATCTTGCACATGTTTTAAGGCTCCATCACTACTAAACAGGTGTTTACAGGTGTTAGAGTGATGTGTGCTGCCATCCAGGTGATGACTTTGTCAGGAAAAGACTTGCACACAACCACATTCTGCTCATATTGTACTGTAAACAATGTCTTACTTATCAAAAGTTGGTACACACATGCAGAATTATTACAACAACACGCTGTTTCCTACGCCACATTTTATCCACCTTAATTCCTCCCCTTCTTGTAGAGTTCTTGAGGTCTGTGTCTCTGTCTTGTGCACGGATGGTGACTCCTCAGTCATGCATCACAGATCCAAGCCTCAGCGCCAACTCCTACTTCTCCGACCTGCATCTCGTCAAGGTCAGCGAGTCCATTTGCACTAAATCCTTTTAAGTGCATGATTAGCTGTGAGACTCTCACCGCAGATGGACTAATATCGTGTTTTTCTGTGACAGATCCCAAAAGCTGAGATGGCACCAGTGTCAGATTTTCTGGTAAGTCGTACATTGCTGTTGTAAATGCGCTTTGACACTCCACTTAAAATACTTTGTCTATAGTACATGTACTACACTGGAAAGGCAAAAATAGGACTTAATAGTTGTTGCTGGGCTAATATTTCACAGTTATTGATTATTCTTACAGGCTAATGTTTTCCTGACTGTTTTAGATCCCAGTGACCAACCTGTCAGTTTGGCCTTCACCAACGCTGCGGAACAGCTCCTGTATTAATGCAGTGCAGAAGGTGAACAAGTGCACAACTGTGTGGTGAACCACGAGTGCTCAAGTGTGTGACGAAACATTGACGTTGACTCTGCTGTTTCTGCCTTTCCTGCAGGTGAAGTTTGTCATATTTTACACCGGCAGAGGGGAACTCGCAAACGCAACGGTTGATGTAACCCTAGCCGACGTGAATCAGAGTCAGCTGTTGCTCCAGATGCACTCCGTAGAGTTCCAGGTAGAGCCAAAAGAATTAAAAAAACTAATTTTAAACAGTTTAATGTGCCAAGTAATGTCGTTTTTCTCTTTTAGCTGACCAAACCGATTCCCACTCCCGCAATACTGAACCCTGCAGTCGGACTTAAAGTTGGATCTCCTCTCATCGGTCGCTTTTTAAAGGAAGCGATGCCTGTATCCTAACTACAATTTTAAGATTGTATCTTTTAATTTATCTGCCAAGCTTCGGGGAAGTTTGGCTCCTTAACAGTGAGCCAGCTGACCTCACTGGGGGTGTCACAAAGTGGGACCTGTTCCCCTGATACAACCACGCGAACGCCCATCCTCTTCACGCACAACATCATCACTGGCTGCACATTCAGGTGAGTCTGCATTATTTCTTTTTGCCTCTGTTGTCTGTGGTTCTAGTTAGCTTACATTAGGACAAGTGGAGATGTCGCTAAAATAATGAGCAATATCCTCTGCTTTTTAAAAAAAATTTATTTCCGTGCTACAAGCTCTCCAGCCAACGACTGCTCAGAGCTGCGCTCGCAGATTTATGGGATTTTGCAGGGACTTGCTACTCCTGATGAGATCGCCATGAGCTCGGGCTCCCAGCCAGACTGGGCGAGAGTCCTCACACAGGAGTGTCCCTTCAGCCTGCAGGTATAACCGAAATCTGACCCCCATACACCGTTACAGCTGTTCTGGTGTCTGCAGCAGCACCTAGTGTCGGTGCTTTGTATCTCCCTTCAGCCAGTCGCAGCAATTCAATTCAGTTTTATTTATATAGCACCAAATCACAACAACAGCTGCCTCAGGGCGCTTTATACTGTAACCCAACAATCAAACCCCCTATGAGCAAGTGCTTCCTGTTAAAAGGGAGTTTTTCCTTCCCACTGTCGCCAAAGTGCTAGCTCATACAAGATCATCTGATTGTTGGGGGTTTCTCTGTATTATTGTACGGTCTTTACCTTACAATATAAAGTGCCCTGGGGCAGCTGTTGTTGTGATTTGGTGCTATATAAATAAAACTGACCTGAGTATCTGTACACAGACACGTTTCACAGAGACATTTATGTTGTTCCTTCTCAGGAAACGTGTGAATCAGGCTGTGTCCTCCCTCACTCTCTCTCCATCGAAGTACTGTGGGCTCGCCTGGGTCCCCTCGACATTCCCCAAAACTACATCCTAGGGGCCAGATACCTTTTCCAGTGTCAAAATTTCAAGGTGTGCTCTCTACATCTCACTTTTTTCTCTGTTTTTTCTGACAAATTGACCTTTAACATTCCTCTCCTCCTGTCTTTATTTTTTGTTTTCTTTTTCCTCCTCAGTGTCCTCTGTCATCCTCTCTCGCTCTGACCACTAGAGTTACGTTCGCTGACAGCACAGTCTACCCAGAACCCCCCAGGGGTTTGCCTCAGCCTTTCTGGAAGTTTCCTTTTGGCTTCTTCACGAGAGGCTCCGCTGAGCTGGACGGCCACATTATTATGAACAGCAGCAGCACAGAGAAGGTCACATGGAGTTTAATGCTGCTCACAGTCATGTCACTAACAGGATTAGAATTCCTCTGCAGGTAACTTGACGGGTAACTGGAGCAGCACTGGAACTCGAGGAAAAGTTTTCTAACATACCTAATTTATTGTTTCAATTATTTCTCAGAAATAAATACATTTTCACAAGACAGTTTGAGTCATTTTTAGACTGCATCACTGAGGTAAAGAGGCACTGTTTGCACACAGCTCCTCATCTCTCTGCGCCTCCTGCTGTCGCTGGTTTCTGTGCGTTTCCTTCTTTTTCTCTGTGACGCGCACATAGTTGAGGAGATTGACGACTGCAGCGGGAGTTATACCTTCCAAGCGAGTAGCAGCTCCCAGCTGGAGGACAGAGCAGAAGAGTCAGGGCATATTTTTTCTCTTTTATTAAAATAAATATTTTGAAAGGAGTGGGCTCACTGTGCTCGGTCGAACTCTGTCCAGGATCTCTCGAACTTCGTCGGAAAGCGACACCGGCAGAGAGAAATAGTCAATGTCCTGCGGCAGGGACATGTTCTCCTCCCTCTGAATTCTCTCGATCTCTTTCTTGTTTAAGTCGCAGTGAGGCTTGTACACAGCTGCGTGACAGACAAGAGAAACGTTTTAGCAAGAGTTTTATTGTAGATTAACATTTCAGGCGGGGTTATTTTTTTCTTACCTTCTATCTTAAGTCTCTGTGCGAATTCCATAAAAGACGAAAGGCTCTCGGGGAAGGCAGATGCCAACATTTCAAAGGTCACGTCGTTGTACTGAAGAAGATCTAAGCCACTGAAAAACAAACATTAACGGGAAACATTTTTAAACTGTTGTGACATGAAAAATTTAATTATTAGCTTGGCAGATATCTATCGCTCACGTCAGTAAGGTGCTCTTGGTCTCACTGATGGGAACACTGGGAAGCTTCTTCTTCCAGCTCGATGTAGACAGAAAGAGAGCCTGAAGGGCTGTCAGTGCATCCTGGAGGCTGTTCCTCACTCTTAAAGACTCCTGGTAGCGCACAGAAGACACACATCCCACCTCCTCAAAGCCTGATGGGAAACAAAAGGTAATGAGAGGAGGAAAAGAAGGGGAAAAAACAAAACAAACGCAAGCACAATGACACGTTGAAGATGCTACACCTACCCTTCGGGGTCAGGCGGAGGTCGGCGTTGTCCGGCCTTAGAGAAGTTCGAAACTCGGCCCGGCTGGTGAACATGCGGTAAGGCTCTGTCACGCCTCGACTCACCAGGTCATCAATGAGAACTCCAATATAGCTCTCTGTTCGAGACAGCGTCACTGTGGGCATGGAGAGCGCCGAGCGGGCAGCGTTTGCTCCCGCCCACAAACCCTGCTCAGATAGAAGAAGAAAAATCAGTTACTCCTAAGCTGCTTCCAGCTGTGTGTGTGTGTGTGTGTGTGTGTGTGTGTGTGTGTGTGTGTGTGTGTGTGTGTGTGTGTGTGTGTGTGTGTGTGTGTCTTTAAGGAAAGAAGCACCTACCTGTGCGGCAGCCTCCTCGTACCCCGTGGTTCCATTGATCTGACCGGCCAGAAACAGACCTTGAGTGCTCTTCACCTGCAGCGCCGGGCTCAGCTGAGTGGGACACACAAAGTCGTACTGCACGCCATAACCTGGAAATCCCAGAAAACAAACATTAGACTTTCAGTTCTGGAAACCAGCTTACTTCTGTCAATCCATTTTTTTTAGAATTAGGGAAGAATTGAGGGAACTGTCACTGTTACTAGGCAGATCAAACAGGATCTAAAGACCTACCTGGCGTGTGGATCTCAGCTCTGCGCATGGGAGGGATTTCTCTGATGAGGCGTAGCTGTATGTCAGGGGGCATTGTCATGGACAGACCCTGTGGATACAGGAGGTCAGAGGTCACGCCCTCGGGCTCCAGCCACACCTGGTGGCTTCGGCCTGGAAAGCGCAGCACTCTCGACTCAATGGAGGGGCAGTACCTGTTAGAGACGAAGACTGCACGTCATTCCAATTCAGCTCGATTGTTTCAGTTTTGCATAAAAATTTTATGATACACAGTTACACTGATGTTTTTGTTTTTGTGGCATTTTCTTTGCAAAAACCTTCATGTTAAAACGAATCTACATGCTTTATTTTGCATTAATGAGCAGAAAATGATGGAATAACTGAAGTGATTCCTTCTGAGTTTCAAACCATTGAGTCCAAAGTGTGTGTGTGTGTGTGTGTGTGTGTGTGTGTGTGTGTACCTGGGACCTTTGGTGTCTTGCTGTATGTGACAGTTTAGTTGAAGGCTCTCCCTCACCACTCTCTCCACACCCGGTGTAGTAAAGGTGAGGTAGCAAGGCAGCTGCTCTTCTGGCTACAGAGGGTTACGTTTCAAAATAAAGCAGGAGGAACAATAAACTAGACAGTGAGTTAAAGAATAAAAGTCCATTCATTCAGCTGTACCTTGCAGTGGGTGTGGGTATTGAGGAAGCTGAAAGGAGTCGGGTGACTGTCAGGGAGGTGAAGCTTAGCCAAAGACAGGTCTACTGAGTCCTTCACAATCCTGGGAGGGGTACCGGTCCTCAGTCTGCCTGTCCTTAGCCCCAGCCTCTCCCTCAGCGTATGGGACAGCCCAGCGCTTGATGGAGCGTCTCCAATCCGACCCCCGGGGGAGGTAGTTTGACCCACAAAGAGGGAGCCAGACAGGAACGTACCAGTGGTAAGAACCACTGATCTGGCTGAGATGGCGTGGCTGCCATTAGCTGGTTGTTCAGGAAGTGCAAAAAACATGAGAAAGTAAATTCAGTGTATAATATGTACCGTTTGCCATTTAGGTCCTTGTCCTTAAAAGAGGTAATCTGCTGTGTACCCAAACGTATCCCAGTGACTCTGTGGTGCCCGGGCTCCTCCGGGTTTGGTTCTGTTACCAACAGCTCCTCCACTGAGCCCTCCACCACGGTCAGCCTGGGAGTGGACAGCAGCTCGGACTGAAGAAAAAAAATATGTAGAAAACAAACATTTTAATTCACTCGCAGACAAATATTTTACTTTAATGGACGAGTAATTCAAGTTTTGGGTTTTTTTCTTAACCTGAATGAAGTCTCGGTAGCGCTGACGGTCCAGCTGGGCTCTCGGACCCCACACGGCAGGCCCTTTTCTACGATTCAGGATGGAGAAATGAATCCCAGCCCAGTCCCCTGCCCGACCACACAGCCCATCCAGAGCATCAACCTCCTTCACGAGCTGGCCCTTCCCTACTCCTCCCAGGGAGGGGTTACAGGACAGAGCACCTGTGGGAATATTATCAGAGAAGTCTAGTTTTCCCTGCTGGAGGAAAAAGAGCTTCTTTGTTTAGGTGTCCCTTTATCCTCACCGATGGTGTGAATTTTCTGCGTGATGAGGAGTGTTTCAGCCCCAACTCTGGCTGCTGCCGCCGCTGCCTCGGTCCCTGCGTGACCCCCGCCCACCACGATGACATCATACTGATGTCCGGTGAGGTGACCGACATGTCTGGAAACCGGTGAGAGGAGACTGTGCAGGAAGGGAAGCTTCTTTCTCAACATGTGAGACGCACACCTGTCAGAGTAAAAGTTAAATGATGGTGTATCCCTGTTAGATACTCCATTACTTTCGTGACCCATCAGCTTTATTTCAACTCTCAACTTGGAAAAATAACTTTGTTGTTTACAGTGGGTAAAATAAGCAATGAACATGTCACCAACTTTCTAAGTAAATATATTTCTAAAGGTGATTTTGACATAAAAAAATCTCACCAGATTTCAGTAACAATCCATCCAATCCACACATCCAAAGAAATCAAAACATAGATGCCATGATGACAACGGCTGAAATCTGTCAGTAACTGGAAAATAATCCTGGCATTTATTGCAGATTAATATCAGCTGGTTCATTCCAAACTTGACCTCAGTTTCCTGTTCCTGACTAAAGTAACACCAGGTGTGGTTTTGTGCTGCTGCAGCCCATCTGCTTTAAGGGTCCACGTTATACACACTGAGAGATGCTCTTCTGTGTACCTTGACTGCAAGGAGTAGTTGTTTGAGTTACTGTTGCCTTCCTGCCAGCTGGAAACAGTACGCCTTTCTCTGACCTCTGGCATCAACAAAGCATTTTGGCCCTAAATCCAATTTAATTCTAAAAATTTGTTATGTTGAACATGTACAGCTGTGAATCAAACCGCATCCTCGCTCTCTGTTAGTAAGAGCACAACGTACAAATACGTAAACAGTTTAAATACGGCTTCGTTTACTCAGCGCACGTGTGGATCCACAACAAACTCTCCCCTCAGGTTTGAAATGCACTTACGGTTTATTTGGGAGAAGGCGTATTGTTGTTTTTATTTCAGACTCTCTGTAGCAGAAACTGAGACTAACAGAAAGGCAAAGATCATTTAGGAAAATTACCAAACTCCTGCTACATAAGTCTCCCTATGGAGGCCGCCATGATGTCTGTAGCTCACAACCGTAATAACTGGTTTACAGACGCACTGAAAAAAACGATGCTCAGCATGTTTCAGCCTTTCGCCTGTGCTGTTGGTGTCTTCGTTTGGTTAATGTTACAATCATGAATCAAATATAATAAATTAATAAATAAATACATGCGATCAATACAGATAGGAAAAAAATAATGGGAGATGATTAAATTAACAGAAACCAAGGTGGTGATTTGTAAACAAAACATTAAGTGTTCTGTATGGTGACTGCCACGTTTACAGCAGGGACCACCCATCCTTGATTATATCAGCGATACAGTGGTATCGATTAAGTCCTGATTTAATCAATGCACACATTCTTCCACGTAAGCGCGCTCACGTCAACGCCCCCTCCCCCTTTCAGCCGGTTTGCAGTCAGCCGCGCGCGGGTTCAGTCAAGCTGTCCTAGCGAGAGGAGGTGTTGACCGACCGCAGCAGGTTTTCCAAAGGAAACCTGAAAATCTAAGTTCCACGGCAGAGGACAGTAACGCCGAGCAGTAATTTTTTAACCGACGGTTCAGCGGTGTTGGATTTAAGGCGACGCGGCCGAGGATACAAAGTAAACCCCGGAGGGAGAGCGTCCGAAGTGAGCCCGAGGATCACAGCTAATGCTAACCTAGCCAGCCTTGGCTAAATAATTACACGGAAGCTGGTGTAATTTTTAATTGTCGCTTGCTTTGGCGTAGCCTGTGTGGTTGTAGAGTAGATAGCGTGGGGTAATTTGTTAAGTTATGTGTTCGATTTAGTTATATTATCGAGGTGTTTTTGCTTTTACATGTTAGGCCACACGCGACTGGTGTTCACCTAGCAAGATTAGCCACAATAGCCGGGGAGGTTACACCGGCTCTGCGCTTCTTAGGGCAGCTGATAACTGCTAAAGAGAGTTCGCTTTCAAAGCTACTTCACATAGGAGGTATCGGTGTTTTTAAGTGAGCTTACACTTGATACTGTCTAAGCCTTGTGCTTCGCAATGCTGAAACAACAGCAACCCGGATCCGGCGGGAGAAAGGCGTCTAACGGGACATCGGGCCCTGCCGGTATGTCTTCTCCAGTCAGCGGGATCAACAACGCCAACAGGGCACCGGCTGGAAGGTAAGAGGGCTGGGATTTTTCTTTCAGGACAGTCCGGGGATTGTCCCGTGACTTAAAGGCCTACCGGTTAAAGCGCTGTTTCCCAGTGGGCGTAACCCCAAAAATAGAGCTTACCTAGGAGCCAATGGGATTCACTCTTCTTAGATTGGCATCATATGTGGACCAATCAGCACGCTCGAATCGAACCTCAACCGAATCAGCGAAGTGGCGAAAGCTAGGAGTAGCAAATCAGCATAGAGGTGATACAAAGTTTATTTGGCCTGTTTTTGGTTGAGAAGGGGCGAAAGAGAGGGGAGGGAGAAACTGTTTACATGTATAACCTCACGTCCCAAATGCTTAATAAAAACGCCTGATACAATGGCTGTGTTAACATTACACAGTTGTTATGACCAGTACGAGGTCGCGTGTGCTGCTGATTTGTGAGATGAGCGCGTTTACTGAAGTCTTGTTAGCTCCGTCTTTGTTTTGTAACCGAGCATGTAGCAAGCATTGATACGAGCCACAGTGGCCATTCACGGTGGAGTTACGTTTAGCATGCAGATTGGTCTACATCACCCTTTCATGGCTTTTCCAGTCGTATATCAAACGTCTTTGGGCAGAAATGTGTTTTTAATTTTCGATTTAGACTTCCTGTTTTCTATCTTAAGGACGCATATTAAAAAAAAAATTCAAACTAAACTGACATACGTTATTTATGTCTAATTATATTTTATTTATGTCAGCAGTTATTATAGGGCAAATTGGATTACGAATATTACAGAGAAACCAATCAATACCCTTTCAGCAAGCAGGCAGTGAGAGTTGGGAGAAACATCTCTTTAAACAGAAGGAAACCTACAGAAACTTGCATAGCCAGGCCCCGGGGAGGGTCGACCATCTGCCTCAACTGGTTGGGGTGAGGGGAAAAGGGAGAGGGCAGGGGAATCAACAAACAGTGTGGTAATAAACACTGGGGAGAAACTTGAAGCTCTAGAGCCAGACATACCTGCAGTGAGGTGAAGGGGGATGGGACAGATGGGGGGAGAGATTAATCTGTAAACAAATATTATTTCTTTAAACAATATCTATGTTCGTATGCCAGTTTTTCCTTTAAGTCCCTCAGTTAGAGTGCGTGGATTGAGAATAAATTAACCGTGGAGCTTTTCTGGTGAGCAGGAGTGACATAAGAACTTGTCCTGCCACTCTGAGTAACTTTGTCTGCTTCTCGAATAACCAATTTTTCTAGTGTGTGATGTGGACTGTGACACTGACTCCTCAGACTTAAACAAGTTCTTCTCCTTCTGAACAGCGATACGTTTGTTTTGTTTTTCAGGAATCGATCTTCTGCAAAGCCATCATTCCAGTCATCTCCTGTAAGTATCCCGATCCACAAAACTGCAAATACACACTACATTTTTAAAATATTCTTGGGAGGGAAAATATGTGGCGATACTGGGTAAATTTTTATAATAATTAATAAATTTTACTCATTTAGAAGCATCGCTGGTGTAAAACCCATTTTATAGGTCAATGTATTAAGCCCTTTGCCTGTGGAGTCAGATATGAGTATGACCTGTGTTTGATAAAGTCCTCCTCTGTAAAAGGGCCATTGAAAGGTTTATCTACAGCTGCTCTTCACTCAGCTGTGGCTGATTGCATTAGCTGGTCTTTAGTATACCTGATCCGATCCACAAAGTTACTCTGTTATGACCAGTCATCAGATTGGGGTTAAAACTGCGTGTGCGGTTATGTGATTGTACACAAGACTGTGGAGGTTGGTTAATATCTGATACGGCAGATGTAAAGGATCAAAAGTGAAAGTAAAGGTAGTTGAGTAAGAGTGAAATTAAAGAGTCAAGCTGTCCAGTCAGCGCAAGAACACACCAAGGACAGATTAAATTTTTTGAAAAACGCAACCAGGAAACAAGTCATTGTTTAGACACTGGCAGCTTCTAAAAGTGGAAAGATATTGAAATCAATATAAACGTTGGCGTTTTTGAGGCATTTGAAAAGAGGTTTTACCCTTGCCTCGTGGATTGTTCGTCGTGTAAAGTAGCCGAGGTGGCCAGATGTTGAGTCGCGGTTCGACACTAACTTTAAATCCAGTGACACGTCTTGAGTAATTTATGATTTCTTCTCTCCACCACGTGTAAAAACAAAAAGTCTGTTATATGGCACGGGACGTCACCTTTAGCGTAACCTGTGCAGAAAATTTTTTACCTTACCTGCTCTGGACTAATTGCAGGATTTACACACGGTCATAGTCAGAAGACTGTTTAAGCTGATGATGTAACAGGCATAGCTGCCAGGTCGGACTTAAAAAGCCAAGTTATGACGGATTAACTTAAGACCAGGAATAAGCACTTCTTGGTGCGAAGGGCCTCTGAGGGTTAATGTTTAACTCTGTTCTAGTTTGTCAGCGTCAGCCCGCGTTAATTTAAATATATTGCGTCTTTGTAAAGCTTTGTTTTGAAAATCCTTGTTTCCCCATGTGTAGGTGTTTGAGGGTGTCTATAACAATGCCAGAATGCTTCATTTCCTCACAGCTGTTGTGGTGAGTCATTTGGCTGGTTGTTGTCTTCTTCAGACCATGTTGTTGTTATTATTATTATTTATTTTGTAAACAATAGTCTTATAGGTAAACTTACCTACTGTAAAGGCACTCTTTATTTCATGGTGGGATCTGTACACTGGTTAAATTTGTTTCACTTTTTTATGCAGTTTTTCCACAAATAATATAGCAGTTATTGATTTAATACTGATATAAACACTTCTCTGGTTAGCTATAGTTTTTAAAGACTGTCTTGTCTCTCTCAGGGATCCACATGTGACATAAAAGTGAAGAATGGCAGTGCATTTGAGGGCATATTTAAGACTCTCAGTTCTAAGGTAAGAAGCTCAGGTCACACAGGCATGCACATCAGTTTGCCGCCTTATTCGGGCTGTTAGAGTGACGGTTAGAGTGATGGTCATCTTTTCTGTGGTTGTTTAATACTTGCTGAGCGCTGAGTGCTTTCTCAATGTCCTTAGTGCGAGTTGGCTGTGGATGCTGTACACAAACGCAATGAGGAGGAGGGCTCAACATCAGCTCCGCCACGGAGGGAGGACATCACCGACACCATGATCTTCAGCCCCTCAGACCTGGTCACGATGATCTGCAGAGACGTCGACCTCAATTACGCCACCAGAGGTATGAAAATGCACGTGTGCCGAGGGTCAAGTCAGGGCAGGCTCTGGGTTTCTGCAATCTGGTTAAAAGAATGTAAACGTGGCGCTTCTTCATTCAGTTTGAATGGCTGCAGATGTAATGGGGGAAACTATTTCAGATTTATCTACCTTGTTTTGACGTCTTCTTGCGTTTGATTTTTCAGACACCTTCACAGACACAGCCATCAGCTCCAGCCGCATCAATGGAGAACATAAAGAGAAGGTTTTGCAGAGATGGGATGGAGGTGACAGCAACGGAGAGAGTTACGATTTGGAAACTGATACAGTAGGTTTCATACACTCTGTCAAGTTTCTGTGTATACAGACTGTTACTTATTGTTAACTCTTGCGCTGATTCCTTTACTACCCCATTAATCTCCCTTTTTTTTGTCTCCAGTCTAACGGCTGGGATGCCAACGAGATGTTTCGTTACAATGAAGTCAAATATGGTGTCACATCAACGTATGATTCCAGCCTCTCAATGTACACGTAAGTTACTGCAGCAGTTTGTAAAATACGCCAAAAACATTCCCTTAACTAGTCAGTAAGGTTATAAGTATCAGTATTTTTACTGTAGGACACACATCTGACACAAACATGCAGATTAAGTCAGTTTTTATTTCTCCCACCGCCCAGTGTACCGCTGGAGAGGGGCAACTCTGAGAACTATCGGCAGAGGGAGGCACGCGCTGCCCGCCTGGCCCAAGAGATTGAGTCGAGCCCCCAGTACCGCAGTCGTGTCAACCTGGAAAATGATGAGGGCAGAACCGAGGAGGACAAGTTCAGCGCCGTGGCGCGGGACGGCAATGATCGAGAGAGGGGCCGTGAGAGCCCACGTGACAAAGAACGGGAAAGGGGTAGAGACAGTCCAGGAGCCAGCAACAGGTGAGAGGAGGTTTATTCTGAAATGCTTGTCAGGAACATAGATATAAGGGTTGTACTTATTTTAGGTGTTCACTCACTTTTTTCCCCCTCTTTTTGTGGGGGGGTTCCAACTTAAAGCTAAAGAGTAAAGTTTGAAACGCGTTTGCTCCCCTCTTTTCTCCACCAGGGAGGGCAAGTACATTCCATTACCTCAGCGTCAAAGAGAGATGAACCGGGAACGAGCTGAGAGAGGCTCTGGCGGGCCTCCATCTCACAATCGCCTGAGTGGAGGTTACCGCTCCAACCCTCCATCCTCCTCGTCCCCAAAACCACCCCTGCCCTCTGCAGCTGGGCCCCAGCCCGGTGTCACCCCCTCAGAGAGAAGCAGCCCTCTGTCGGGTCGTGTCGGTGCCTACGCCCCTCACCACCCACAGGGAAACGCCAGCCCGAGTCCAGGCTCCGGCCCAGCCAGCCCCTACACGCCTGCTTCACCTGGCGGCCCATCATCCAGTTCAGCTTCCGCTTCAACTGTCCCGTCCCCAGCCAGCCCGCCCGCTCCACACGGACACACGGTTCCTCATTCCCACTCACTCCCGCACTCGCTGTCCGACGCTAGCAGACCAGTTAATGGAGGTGAGTGTGTTAACTTTTCTCAGGATCGACTTCACAGCTGTAGCATCTATGCCTGTTGCTAAAGCAGATGTTTCTGTGCTTTCAGTTGCTGCAAGGACCTCTCCTAAAGCCCAAAGACCTCCACAGTCAAGCCGGACAAGCCGCACTCAGAACTCTCACGCTCAGTCCACAGGTACAGTGACGTTCTGGTCACCCCCCATGTTAATTATGAAATTCAATCAAACTAACTTCACTTTCAATTTTCTTACAGCTACTCGTTCCCCTAAATCAGGCTCTTCCCAGGACACACCTTACTTGGACACATCTTCTGTCTCGCTGCCTGCTCAGAAGACATCAGGCCCCGCCCCTCTCTTCCCTGTAGATGGTACAGTCTCTCCTAATGTTTGTGTTCATAGAACAATTTTAAAACGAAAGTTAAAGCACGAGGCTCTTAACAGTATGCATCAGCTTGGAATTAGAAATTCTGCAACTAACTGGATTATTGTGCTGTTTTCACAGTGAATGAGATCCTCGGTGCAGCTGCAAAGGAACGCTCCGGCGAGAGCCCGAGCACAACAGAGGAAAGCAAGACGAGTAAAGGTATTTAAGTTTGGTGCTGGCTAAACGCTGGAAGTGAGCTTTTTGCCTAGTTACGCACCCTTTGTGTTGTTGTTTGAAGTTCTCAAAACTCTTTTCTCTTCCACCAGCGCCGTCGGTTCAGCAGAGGTCCCACATTGAGGAGCTGCGAAAATTTGGCAAAGAGTTCAGGGTAAGAGTGTTTCAGCGACGTGTGAAATGAGAAAATCAGTCACCAATCACAAGGCTGCGTGCTGACATCAGTGATGTCAGACCTCCCTCCAACATCGCTCCCATCTTAATCATGTTGTGATGATCAACTTTAGCAGATGACGCTCAATGCTAGTCATCCATCTCGGTCTTTACAGTGTCACTGACCAGTAACAGCTTTTATTCAATTGAACTGCCACAGTAACAAAGTAAAAAGGAAACAATGATCAGTATTAAATTATTTTACAACATTGGTGTCAGCCCAGCAATTCACAGGCAGTACATGTCTAAAATAAAAGGCACATAAGATTACAATACTCGATTGTTATTAAATGTGACTGAGCTGAAAGTTGATTATGACATCAGGCTGCTGCAAAGCCTCAGATTAATCTGTTATGACTCTGTTTCTGTGCACATTGTTGGATTGGACTCAAGATTCTTGTGTTTCACAGTCTCCTTTTCCACCTTTTCTTAGAAACAGTACTCCTCATTTGGATACTATTATGACCTATTATAGCGGGATTGCTAATCAACATGTTTTATATTCTTGTGAACTTAAATTAAACCTCAGTAGTTATAACAGGCTCCTCAGTTGTGAGGCTTTGCTGTCATGTCTGATAGTAAATTAATTATTTGATTTGTTGGATGAAACAAACAATTTTGCTTTTACAGACCAACTGCTTATCCCTCGACTCCTTTTTATCTTCCAGCTCCCACCCAGCGGAGCTAACTCCAGCTCTCCCAGTTCTCCTGCAGCAGGGACGACCCCTCCTGCTGTAAGCGAGGTCAGCCAGCCCAGCGCAGCCAACCCCGCGCCATCAGACGCTCATCCTCCATCAGAGTCTAAACCTCAGCCTGCAGCTCCCAGTCCTTCCCAGACCCAGCCTTTGCCAGCCGTCTCCGAGGACCCCTCCAAGGACACTGCAGCTACACTGGGCACCACAACAGCTGCCGCCACGGCACCCCTCTCAGACAGGCAGTCCCCAGCCACCCCTCAGCCTGCCAGGACCCCAGGAAGTGAGGAGGTCAGGTCCGAGGCAGCGGAGAGGACAGAAGGCGTAGCAGAGTGAGTTTAAATAAAAGGACTAAAGATTTCTGACTGTGAACTGTGTGATTTATTTTTTTTAACTCAGTTTATTGCACTCATCATAATTTATAACAACTATTTTCTCTTTTGCAGCCAAGTAAAGAAATCAACCTTAAACCCAAATGCTAAAGAGTTCAATCCTATCAAACCTCAGATGCCTATGGTAAGACACTTGAATCTGTTAAGTCATTAAAACTTAAAAAACACACACAGAAATTAAGATATTATTTCATATATTGAATCTATATTTATTTACCCGTGATGTGTTTCTGACAGACGAAGCCCAACACTGCGCCCACCCCACCTCGGCCAACTCCTCAGAGCCCCGTGGTGCTGCAGCATCCAGGAGGACAGGGGCCGCTCTACAACCCCCAACCCTACCTCTCCTCCTACATCTCACAGATCCACTCTGTGCCGGTACGCAAGCCAAAAATAAATAAACATGGTCACTTAAGGCGTCTTTCTCTAAATGTCGTGCTTAACACCTTCTACAAATATCTTGCTGGCATTTGAAACATGCCAATAAAAAGCCAAATATTCACGTGGAACTGCAATCGGATACTGTTTGCAGTTTTTCTTTTCACATTAAAGCCACAGTTCTTGTGCTCACCTGTTCATCTTTTTGTCTTTCAGCCCCCACAAATGTATCAGTACACCATGTCTACAGTGGGCCAGGGAAAATACCCCAGAGCAAAAGGTAACTGCAGCGTGTGCTTTTTATATTGTTTCCCACATATTTAAAATGAATTTCCTGTCAGCTCTTGTCAGAGGCTTGACTTTCGGCTCCAGAGAAAGTGCTGACTGTTACCTCAATGTTAACCTTGAGTTGTGATCTGCTGTGAAACACAGAGCCGTCATGCTTTAAACTTGCAGAAACGCTTAAACACTTAAATTAGAGACGACTGAACTCTGGAATCTGCAGTGAGGAACGGGAAAGATGGTGTTTTTGTCCTCCATGTTTCTGTTCTCTTGATGATTGGCTCCTCTCATTAGGCTCGGTTGTGGCTCAGCGCTCTGACCATGGTTCTTCAGCACCCCCCATGCTGCAAGCTGCATCAGCTGCTGGGGCCCCGCTGGTAGCGTCCCCTTACCCCCAGTCCTACCTTCAGTACAACCCTCAGCAGTATGGCCAGCAGCAGGTCATCCAGGCCATGACACCCTACCCTGGACAGGTAGCACGTCTGCCCTCCAAACACATTCTGTAGTCGGGGTTTTACATTATTTCTCATTCAGCAGAATAACACCTTTTTCCTTTCTTTTCTCCATCCTCAAAAGCCCATGTACTCAATGCTGCAAGGTGGAGCCAGGATGATAGGTCAAGGTGGGGGTCCCCACCCACAAGCCCTCGGTCCACCAGGAGGGCCCCAGTTCTCTGCACAGGGAGATGGACCTCAAGGCCCACAGCAGGGCATCTACGGTGAGTGGAGATGGATGTGAACGACAAAATATCCACGTGACCCGAATCGATTGATTTGTAGATACAGAGTCGACCCTGACGTGAATTCTCTTCCTCTGTAGCTCCACAGTCATTCTCCCATCACACAGGCGCAGTTCATCAGCCTCAGCCCTCCAGTACACCAACAGGCAATCAGCCCCCACCCCAGCACACTGCACCTAGCCCTGGACAGGTAGGACGCCCCCGAAAAGGAGAAGGGACCGTCCACCTGGTCTGTGCAGTGTGGGCTGCTCATTGCTGCTTTATGTCAACAGCTTCGACACACCTTACATTTTCAGACTGGATTGTGTGAAATATGTTCAGAATTCATTCCAATTATATCTGTGAAGGTTCTCAATCATCCAGGTCATCGTTGTCTAAGGCGCTTGGGAAGAAAAGCGTCTGGACTTCTTTAAGTTGCCGTGAACAACCATCTTTGAACAGAGTCTGCCATCTATAATCCAGTTTTGGATAATAGATGGCAGACACCTTAGCGCCCGCTCACATCCTGGGCCATTTGATCACATGATAGGGTGGGGCTAGGTTTCACAGTGAGCTCATCCAAAACCTTGGCTGATTGTGACCTACACCGTTTTTCACACCTTGGCTCATGTGATTAGTTAGAGGATCAATAGGGGATCCATTGTCCCTCTTGGGGGGACACTCCCACAGGGGTTAAATCTGGGACTCTCCATCATTTGACCCTAAAACTGCAGAAGCTTCTCAGATGAGAGGTAAATGTCTTCAAGCAACTTAAAGAAGTCCAGATGCTTTTTCTTTTTAAGCTCCTTAGACTATGAATTCTGAAATTAAGCAGCTTGCACTATCAGGTTGATTTTTGGTGATCTATTTAGATATGTTGACTTAATAATAATGATAATAAGCTGAAAAGCATAGCACTTGTTCTAATCTCACTTTTGGAAAAGGCACATGTGCACCTTTTCCTTCTCTACAGCTTTATTTTTATGGCCCTTGATGAATTTTCACACCTTGATGTGCTTTTCAGAACGCCCAGTCGGGCCCACAGCCCCAGTCCTTGTACCACTCAGGCCCCTTGTCAGCACCCACCCCACCCAACATGCCGCCTGGCCACACGTCTCCACAGGGTTCTTACTCCATTCCGGGGTACAGCATCCATGGTCACCAGGGCATCCCACCCACCTACCCCCTTGGACAGATAGCACAGGTATGTGCTCCATTTTCCTGTTTTCCCCCTTTTCTCAGCAGGTGGTGTTTTAACTTCTGATCTAAACCATGTCAACTGATCTTGTTGTCCCCCAGGCTCATGTTCAAGGAGCCATTTCGGGTCCCCACCATTCGGGGAGCCATGGTCAGCCCCAAATAGTAATGTTGCAGCCTCAGCAGGGCCCTGGTGCAGTGCCCCAGCACCCCCAACACGGACCTCAGCAAGGAGCACACCAACACTTCTACATCCAGCAAGGTATCACACAACCCCTCCCTCAGATTTCCCTTTTATGGGTCAAACAAAGGGGTTGTTTGAAGTGCGGGCTTTACAGGCTCTGTTTTATTTTTGTTTACCTCCCACAGCGATGCAGGTCCAGCCACACCCCGCTTCCTTCCATCCGCCTGGAAACTAAAGCCTCTCTGCAACCTCCCAGATTGTTCTCCCCCTCTCCCAATCCCCGTCTGCTGGATGAGAGGCCCAGAGTGAACGCGACTCATTTAAAACAAAGAAACTGACAGGATCACACGGAGCAGAGAAGAAATCAGAAACCTCGCAGCACCTTACGCTTCTTCAGTACAAACCTCGGTGTCCGTGCGGCACTAGGAGGAGCTTTTTAATGCTAACGATGAAGGTGACCGGACGGCAGCAGCGCCTGACCCCTGGTGCTGTCCCGCTCTTCTCCCCGACTTTTTATTTACCCTATTCAGAGACACGAGGCACCTTACTGGGAGGACCAGGCGCGGAGGGAAAACAGCAGCAGACTCTTTATCTTCCAGAATTGTTTTTTAGCCTTGTACTACGACACAAATGAGAAACGGACTGTTTCTCATGAATACAGGAAAGGAGGGATTTGAAGACGTGATGAGGACTTTTAGCAAATTTTTTTAAAACTCTATCCAGTAGTTACAAACATCCCCTTTCCCCTTCTTTTCCCTTGTAGGAAAATCTAATTAAAAAACAAAAAAATGGACAAGACAAAAAAAATTTAAAAATAAACAATGACCAAAAAATAAAGTTTTCAACTCAACTACAAAGCGTTTAATTTATTGTATTGTTAATTATGTTTTTGTCTGGAGCATTAGTTTGCCTTCTCACTTCAGGAGTTAACGACCATGAGGCACACCAATTTATTTTTCATTATCCTTTAGCAAAAGCACATTTAATTTGAGGCTGGAGCATTTGTCATTATGTCAGGTTGAACAAAACAAAGCAAATTACCTCCCAGAGGATGCTGCTCATTCATTTCATATTCTCATTAGCTTGGATTCGTTCTGCTCACAGGAGCAAATATGTTGATTTAAAACGGTCACTAGGGGGACCCCTGCTTATACGCTAGCCTCCGTGCCAACATCACGAGGCACTCTGTCCTTGTTCTGGCAGAGAGGACTCTTTAGGTTAGTAGGACACTGCTTCTGCTTCCCCTTTAGGCGACTATGACAACATACTGTGGCTCAGTGACAGCTCTCTAAATCAATGTACTACTGAGCACACCAGCTAGCTCTACTTCAGTGTGTCAGTGTGCGTGGCCCAGTTTCCCCCTTGCCGCAGCGGGCCGGGACACGCTCTGTCAGCACGGCGGGGTTGCAGCGACCTTCCTCAGTGTGACAGCGCGTAGAGCTGCTCGGCACTGTGCTCCAGTCGCTCCCGGTACTCCAGGTTGGCGTAGTTGCCTTCGGGGACCCCCTGCAATCCGTAGAGGAGACCCCAACAGCAGCACGCAATCACTGCGGTGCTGTCGCTGTCACCTGGACAAGAGAGATGAGAGCAGAGTGAGCAGTTAGTGTGCGTGATAATGCATCACTGATATTTATCATTTATCTTTGTGGCCATCTTAAAAGTGACTAATGATTTTTTTTTTAATATTATTATTAGAAATAATAACCATCCATCTATCACTAGACTGGCTTCTTTGGTGGGGATTAATATTGTTGCCTCAGAGACAGAAGGTCCCATGTTCAAACCCACCATTTGGCCGAGGCCTTTCTGTGTGGGGTTCACAGGTTCTCTCCCACAATCCAAAGAAAACAGAGTGAGGTTGGGTTAACTGGTGATCCTGTCCAGGGTGTACTTCTGGTTTGTTTTTTCTCTTACTAAACAAAGACACCAGATTTTTTTTCATTCACACAGTTTGTCTCACACCTTGTTGCATAATTATTGAGAAGTCAAACAACTGGCAGCTTAATCTTCATGCCTTACTTTATCAGCTGACATCAAGCTGTCCGTTTAATGTCTGATTTACTTCTTAAGTCTTGTTCCATGTTCACAAAGTTGCTACTTTCCTTAAAACGGACCAGTATTGGGTACAATTGCAGTACAATTTGCATTTGCAACACATTTGCATTCCTGAGTTCAGAAATCACATTAGTTTCTAATTATCTGCACTTTGAGACACAAACTGCTTAAGCAACAACCAGCCGAACTCAGTTTACATGGGAGAGAAATTTCCAGGGAATTTACAAGATTTCTTTGAAGTTGTACGAAAGGTTACATTGTTCCTTCAGCTGCTCTCTTTAGGGGTCACCACAGCTGATCAGCACCCTTCTGTTACACCAACCCTCTGCAGGCCCTCCTCCACTACTTCCATGAACCCTGAGGTCTGCCTCCTTTCCTCTGCCTGGCAGCTACAAATACAACATCTTTTATCCACTTTCTGTCATCTCAGCCACAATTCCCTCAATTTGTCTCCATCATGTCTCCTCGTCTTCTTCCTCTGTCAGTGGATACACCAAATACCTTCTTCATAGTTCCCTGTAGTTACATTATTTAGCAATTAGGTGAAAGTGCATCTCAAGTGGTGCTGTTAGTTTAATAACTTACTTTGTACAGGGATTTAATAATCCATTGCTTGAAAACAACAACACCTTTTTCTGAGTGACTGTGTGTAAATGTTTGAAACGAGAGGAATGCTGACTCCGGTAACATGATGGTTACCGGAGTCACTATCAAACTAAACCAAAGATTGTCAAAAAGAAAAAGCAGACTTCAAACTAAAGCTGAGTTTGTGTTAATATAATTAAACACATATTTTAGGTAAAGGTTTTACATTTAGTGCAAGACTTCACTCACAGCTTATAATACATTACACCAGTGAGACCTCTGACCTCCATGGAAGGCGGCCCTGCTCATCAGCTCTTCCCAGTCTGAACCTGCGCCTAGCAAGGCGTCCAGCGCTATCATTGGAGCATCATGGCCACTGCGTCCGGCCCAACCTGACAAGCTGAAGCTCTTATAGGCTTCGTCTCTTTCAGCAGGGCCGTAAGAGGCAGGCCAAATCGCAGGGCCCACACCGTGAGCGAGGCCCCTCAGATCCAAGTACCTGCAGACAGGAAAGGGGGGTTCACAGCATCTACACGGTCTACCTGTGTCATTCTCTCTCTGTTAAAATGAAAAAAATAAAACAATGCAGTCATGTCATGACTGTTTCTACAAAAAGGTCTGTTTTTTATTACCTTTGGACAAAATCAAAATATATTTCTGTGTCCAGTAGCTACTCCTACCATTTAATCACTCGCTTACTTTTAGGGTCATTCCATCTCAAATCACCAAAATGATTCAATCATTTTTGATTTGCCAGATTTAAAATGTGAACATACATAATAATAATCGCAGTGAATTTCTTTAGCTTCATATATGTAATATAAAAATAAAATATCAAAACATGTCTGATAATTGGCTAGTTCGAATATTCAAAAAATAACGCCGTCCTCTAAAGTCCCATATTTGAGCACACTTTTAAAATAACATTGCAAAATTCAACTAGCGATAATTTCTTAATATATAAATATATATATTAAAGAATACTTTAATATGAAAATGTTTGTCACAAAATGTGTTAGTCATTAAAAAATGATTTTTAGACAGCTAATCCAAATATTGTGGCGTTTCCAGATGGTACTCTGAACATCAGTGTAGCATTTTCATATATATTGCAATAATTGCAGGATTCACTCTGGGGTTTCTCAGTTATAATTAGACCATCTGGAAACATTTTGCTTTTGTTGTACAACTTAGCAGTTTTTCTGTTCGGTATGAAAGTTGAAGGAAAATTGAGTTTTCTTACTTTTTGTGATTAAGAATTTCATGTTAAAAAGTATTCTGCATGTTTTAATTTGCATTTGTCATCAGTTTTCTTTTGCAATGTGATTTATTAGTGTAAGCTCAAATACTGGACTTTACAGGATGGCTGTACCTCCAGTGTAATCACTATATAGCCAACCAAGTCCGTAAGTTTATTTCCCAAAATAACAAACTCTTCCTTTATATCACATGATCTCATTCAAGCATATATTACATCAAGTTACCAGAAATATAAAAGGCACATTTCGCACATTTACCTGAATATAGTGTTTTGCACTTACATTGATCTTTGTCAGAGGATGTAGTACTGCAGGATAAAAATGACATTTGTTCTGCTTAAGTAAACCTGACCGGTGACATTTTAGTACAATTTCATGTCACCGTCTGTTAACCTTGACGCTGAAATAGGTTAATAGAACTTGCTGATGCTGGAAACTTTAATCTGAATTCAACATGACAGCCTAACAAGGCTCAATTTCAGCAGCCCATACCATTGCCACTTGTCACAGAAGTAGCCCCAGTCTCTCTCGGTCTCCTCCACGGCATAGCCTCGACCTTCAACGAAGTTCTTTGCTATTGGGCAGGCCTCGTTTATCAGGCCCAGACCCCAAGTTGTGATTGGCCTGCGCTGGATGGCGTATGAAGTGAAAAGGGCTGACGCGACGGCTCCCAGGAAGCCCGTGGGGTGAGGATGGGTCATTCTGCCTGTCTCAACAGCAACCGCCACCAATGACAACAGCTGGTCGGGCTTTGGATACCTGATGGGGATGAAATATTAAAGACCTTATCAGTATTTATTAAGGAAGATAATATCTATCACCTGAAATATTCAGGTTTTCTCATTGACATGCACAGAACTTCTGAGCATCATCATTCTGAGTTAGTATGGTGCAGATAAATAGGTCTGGAAAAACATGTTTTTTCCATAAAGAAGCTGTTATTCTTCCAATAATTGAATTATCAGTATTTGTTGAGAGCTAAAAAAAAAACTAGTAAATTATTTGTTGTTAAAATGCTAATAGTAGATATTTTTCACTTTTTCTGTGTTTTTATATAAAATAAAAATAAAAACTCAGCATATCTGGCACTGTCAAAGAGTCAAAATCAGCATTATAGTCATAAGCTCGTTTTTTTTTTTTAATGCAGTCTACGTTAACAGATGAACTTGAATCACTCATTTTAGACACTAAGAACTATTTCAATGGAGTGAACTGCAGATCACCTTCCTAATATTAAATAACAGTTTTATTTTAGTAGTTTTGTCTCAACTGCATTAACTGTCATGACTGATTTTTGTTTCTTGCCCCCGGTGGTATCCTGAAAGAGAGATCTTAAACTTAAAATAAGTAAAGTATACATATATTAAATATTGCTCCTTGTTTCTGCTACATGTAGATGAGCAGAATAACGTGAGATCACCTGTGTGACCTCCTCTTCTATGCAGGAGACAAAAACCCCACAAAGAAGTCAAAAACTCCACAGGAAACCTTCACCTTTGAAAGTCATGTGAGTTGCATAAGAAGGGCAACACTTTGCACCTCAAAAACAGATAAACAGAGTCCAAGAGAAAAATATTACTCTCAGCCAATGTGGACTATTATAACTGATGACTTGGACCTGGATCTGGGATCATTATTGTCTTTGGGTGGTTGTAACGTTGAGGATATTAAACTTATTTCTTGTATAATGTGATACACAAATAAAAATGGATTTACCTTTTACATTATAATACTAGACTTTTGTGCTCGGTAAAATAATTTAGGATCAAAAATAAAACTAGAAACACAGAAATAATTCTGTCCTCATCTGTATTGCATTTAGCACAAAGATGGTTCTCAGTTTAGATGTTGGTTAGTTTGCTGATTATCTTTCTAACAGAATTAAAATAGTCTCCAAAAGACTTCAGGTCAAGTCCATTTGCCATTTGTACAGGTGTTCCACAAGGATCTATTCTTGGAGCTCTTTTATTTGCCCTTTACACAAATAATACTCTCTGCCACCCAAAACTGTAATGTCAATTTTTATGCAGATGACACCACTATATATACCACAGTCTCTTCCTTTGCATTAAAAATCTACAGTTCGCTATTGATACATTTCAAAATTCTCTTATTAAACATAAGCTTGTTTTAGAATTAGATAAAGACAAGAGTATGGGATGGTACAGTCCATATTCAAACTCTTCTTAGTCTTTAAACTGTTAATTACTTTGCATACTTAGGACCCTGGTTGGATGCTAGACTCGCTTTTAAGACCCATGTGGAACACCTGTTAAGAAAATTAAAGACTTCCAGAAAAAAAAAGAAAAAAAGGAAAAAAAAAAAAAAAAAAAAAGAAAAGAAAAAAAAGAAAAAAAAAAAAAAAGAAAATTAAAGACAAAGATGAGCTTTTTATAGAGAAACAAATCTTGTTTCTTAACTATTTTATCTGCACTTATACAATTACGTATTAATTATACACAATTATGGTGATATTGTGGTGATATTGTTAATATATACACTCATATATGTTATCATGGGTCATTCTTTTCTTAGTCAAAATTGTGTCTTTTATGAAAAAAGTGGCACGGATTGAAATATGTTGCTGTTGATAAATAGAACAAGTTTAAAAAAAAAAGAAAAAAAATACAATTTCTGCTTTGATTGGAATATTTTAATGGTTTTATAAATGATCTCCAACTACACTGCATGAGCTTTTCTTCATTTATGAGCATGCACAATGTATCCTTGTCTTATGTTCAACTAGCATGCATGTTTCTGTGCATTTTTTATATGTGGGTTTTGTACACAACTCTCACTCGAATAAGAGTTCTAAATAGGACTACCTAATTAACCTAATGTAATTAAAAATTTTAATTAAAAATAATAATAATTTGGAACGCCTTTCACTTACTTTTTTATTAAAAAACTGCTCTGAGAACACAGCAAAACACTCTCTCAGAAAAAGCACGACTCAGACTCAGTTCATGATTAAGATGTGCTGCATCTGCTCAAGACAGCCATATTTCAGAATTATTGCCAATTAAAAAGTAATAACCAAACCCACTGCGGACTCAGGGAAAGAACAAACAACATGAAGATTGAAAAGTAAGAGCTTTTTACCTCAGGCCAATGCACATGGACCTCATGGCTGCTCCACAGCCTGTCCCGTCAGGGTTATATGCCACTCTGTATCCCCCTTCCTCCCCAGGCTTTAGCTGGGAAACCCCTAAAAGAACAAAGCTTTAGCTCTATATCGCCTCCATAAACAGATGTTAACCTTCCTGCCTTCTTGGGACCTTTTTGTGCCACTGCTATGTGTTAAATGGCTGCCATTTCCACTGTGTTCAGTGGAATATAACCAAACTTGCCACAGGATAGTTTTTACTTGTCAATGTTAATATTCCAGTGTGAATTCCTTAAATCAGCCTAAAATGGCTGAGCAGCAGAAATCCCCACACCCATCACCCTGGGGACCATTTTCTGCCCATTGACTTCCATTATAAACGCTATTTTTCAACCCCAAATTATCATCATATGATTTTATTTTTTCTTCTTTTCTTGGATGTCAATGAAGACTCAGGGCCTTGAAGTTTTAATTTTTAAATTGCAAAAAAAATGCAAAAAAAATAATGGCAGGTCAAAATGTATGTTGGTGCCAATCTTTGGTCCATCTAAAGGCCTACTTATAATGACAATCACATATTACTTCAACTGGTTTTTTGTGGAAATATTTAGTTTCGTTTTTTGGGTTTTGGGGCTTATAACACAGGGCGCTCATGTAATAACACTGGGATTTGAAGGGTTAAAACAACGAAAATATAATTAAAACTTTACATGAATATTTCAGGGAGAAGTAGTTTTACAAGGTTGGCTAATTTAAAGTGGAATAAAATATGGATATATGGTCTTTTTATGGCGTGGCTGAGAATGGTCCCTAGGGTGATGGGTGTGAGTTTTTTAAAGGATGGCAGGAGGGTTAAATGACTTCAAAATGATGTTTTACCCAGAATGCTCGAAGGCCCTGGTTTCCTGCCCTCCATGTCCTTCATGGCTTCCACATAACGAGCAGCCACCTCATGCATGAGCTCCTCCCCAGTCTTTCCTGTTAGGATGACACACATTGTTCAAACTGCAGACTTTAAAGAGGTAACTGATCTGTTAACAGGACTGCCTGGTTTGCCGTATCCCACTAAAGGTCAAGTTGAATTTCTGCCTCTTTTTCCCCCACTTGGGTAGCACCTAATAGAGCGCTAAATCAAGGCAAGGCTGGAAATTAGATTTGACCTTTTTTTGTGGAGCTCTTGAAGAGGCGTGAACAGCGGCTGTAAGGTCAATCCAATCAGCTCCTCGATTCCAGCAAGATGTGCAACAGAGGAAAAACCAAGTAGAACAAAATGTTTTAATGTGGCTTTGGACTCGCCTGTTGCTAGTCCTTCAGCTGTAGCCAGATGCAGAACTGTGTCGTCACTCACAGGCCAGTCAGGGAGCTCAGCCTTGATGTTCTTTAGGCCACCAAGTTCCTGAAGCTCCTGCATGGACAGAGGATGATGATGAACACTCCTTTCTTAATAACTCCCTTCTAAGTCATCATCAATAAAAACTACATGTAACTCATAAATTAGATGATACCTTCATCTTTATGCATAAGAAAAAATAGGAACCCTGGATGGAAATGCTTTGCTGGTCCAGTACTGACCTGGTGAATAGCTGGTCCTGATTCATTGTACTCCCACAGCTGGTTCCTGTAGCCCAAGGCATCACCAACTCCACTCAGCAACATGGCTGCCTTGTAGAGCTCAAGCGTAGCAGACCTGCTGGGGCTGAAAAGATCACAGTTAGCCTGCTGAACTTTGCAAAGACCACCTAAAATGCACTAAAGCAGCGGTCCCCAACCCCCGGGCCTCGGACCGGTACCAGTCCGTGAGTCGTTTGGTACCGGGCCGCGAGAGTTGAGGCTCAGGTGTGAAATGTATAGTTTTCAGGGTTTTTATCGGTTTTCAGCGTTATTTTGTTATCGTTTACTCGGTTTTCCTGGGTCTTTTCACGTGTGTTATGAATAAAAGGCCGGTCCATGAAAATATTGTCGGGCATAAAGGTTGGGGACCGCTGCACTAAAGGCCACAGACGGACAACCCGATCAGCTCATAGTGCTTTTAACTTTACGTTAAATAAAGAAAACTCATTGGAGAAGTCAATGAGCTAAAGTCTTGATTTAGCTCAGTCATAGATTGGCCTCCCCAGCAGCTGGATCTCAACATTACTTTAGAGGGATTATCTTGACAGAGAACAAAAACAAAAGGCAGCTAACATGAAAAAACAAAACAGAACTTCAAATGTCCTTTAAGAAGCCCCCTAAAGGTGTGCCTAAGAGAGTTCAGGCTGTGTTGAAGTATAAATTTGGTCATAGCAAATATTGACTTACAACATGGTTGGAATTGTACCAACTCTGTTTTTGTCTTATACACTGCACTCTATTGAAGTTTACACATTTTTTTCAACAAATCTCCCATTTTTCTAGCAAAATATAAAGAACAGTAATTGCACAGTAATTTACGTTTACTTTTTAAAAAGCAATATTCACAGATAACATTTAACCCTTAAATAATAGCTCTGAATTAAAAATGTGCTTTATAGGAGAAATGCGCTGTTGTGTCAAAGCAGTCATTCTTCTAAGTTACTATGAGGCTAATTTACAGTTACTTGACATAAGTCTAGTACTAGACTTATGTCTAGTCTAGACATACACTGTAACTATAAATATCCAAATATGTTAACGTGCATTGTACATTCAGCGTAAATCGCAAAAACTGTGTCTCTAGAAGTCATGATATGTCACATATAAACAATATCACGTGTGAAGAGAGTTGATCTAACAGGACAGGTCAATCACAGAGAAACCTGATTCAAACTAAGTAACGCAGGACGTCCTCCCTCCGTGCAGCTGCAGCCTCACCGCTCCATTGCAGCGTGTTGTTCCCACAAACGATCCTCAGGAGGCGGTTACACGCGTCCAGTTAACACCGCGGCTGCACACGGGCCCTGCTTGGTTGTTGCAAGCAGTAGCTCAGACTCCTAGCTCAAAAAATTGCGTTCATTTAGAAAAGTTATGGTAACAACTACTTTTCAAACCACAGCCAACAGCCGGACTCGCGAGAAAACGTGCGGGCTAAAAAAGGACACAGAGAGGAACCAAGTTTAGCTCTCCAGCTGGCAAGATGGGGACAAATGTTTAACAGCACGATCTCTGACGAGTTCCCAAGCACCGATCACACACACACACACACACACACACACACACACACACACATCATTTCTGTGTGTGGAGATCTGAAGGTGATGGATTTTTATGGTCAGTAAATGTCAGGGGGATTTTTTCTGGACAAAACCTGACTGTTTGGTATTTTCTTCATACAGACATTTCTCCTTGATCAAGTTTCTTCCTTGTCCATTCTTCACATTTGCACCAAAGTGGTGCTTGCATAACCTTACTGACAACCAGACACCACCATCAGCTCCACCTAAGCATAGGAATAAGTGTAATATGTATAAGTAGATTGATCCAAATACTGAGAGTATTTATACCAGTGCTGGTATAGGAATTAAATCAATACTAGCCCAATAGCATCGATACTTAGCTTCTATATAGTGCTTTTCTACTCTCCTGGAGCACTTAAAGCGCTTTATACAACATACCCCATCATCCATTGCTTTCTACCCATCATTCACACACATTCATACCCTGATGGATGCATTAGAGAGCAACTTGGAGTTAGTATCTTGCCCAAGGACATTTTGGATGTCATGATCAAACCACCGACCTTTTGATCAGTAGGTGACCCACTCCACCTCCTGACTGCCACCCCAATGTCTGAACCACGACTGTCTCGTCTATTTTATTTATAGCATATACAGCACATTTAATCTACAGAAGCTGACCCAAGGTGCTTTAGAGAGACGCACATTTACATTTCAGATCTCCAAAATAAGCGAGATGCACTATACATGATAAACTGAAAGGTGTGTTATGTCATGTTAATTATTGTGGAAACTAAAAATCACAGTCACATCACAGTGGTCATTCAAATGTGCTCAGAATTAGGCAAAGTGATGACGATTCACCTCATAAATCATGATACGCTGCTATCCCCCACATAAGCTGCTTTTATAGGTTAAAAGTATCAATATTGGTATCAGCGATACTGGCCCTGTATTTACTTGGTGTCGGATCAATACCAAAATTTGCAGTATTGCACAGCACTAGATGGGTGGCCTGATGTGAGCAGATGTTTGTAGCATCTCTGTCCTATGAGCTGCATCAGAAAATCAGTTTGTATCCAGCTTTGTGACATTAACTGATCTCACAGAGAAACTGCTTTTAAAACAAAATGCTTCAAGACACTTCATCACTTCACTGAAGATAAACAGCACACATAAACTGTGGAAACAAAGAAAAGAGTTCCTGAATATGCATTACAAGAACAATAAAAGTTTGGCGAGCAGAGCATGCCAGATGATGATCTTGGCAGTTCAGATGAAGGATCACACACACACACACACACACACACACACACACACACACACACACACACACACAATATATGAAAACCTTTAAACGATAAGCATTTCACATCTTGAACTACACAAGTCTGAAGGATTTCTTTTTTCAATTATAAAGTCCCATTAAGGGAACTTGAAAATCACGAAGCAGTCCTAAGAAACAAGACAGGCAGTGTCTGTAAGTGCTCGTCACCAGACAAAAGACTCACATATCAATGAAAGGCTGAATATTTAATGTCATTTTTTATATTCAAGTATATTTGGGACGGGAAGGAAATAAAGATGAGAGAGAGGAATACAGCTCCCCGAAATATCACTTCAAAACATAAGTCTGTGAAACATACGTACACACAGATTTCAGGTCAATGTATTACACAAAACACTAAAAATCAAGGGAACCAGTCCCAGACACAGTACATGATGCATAAAGGTTAAGGGACAACACACACAGTTACAGGCCGGCTACACTGCAGTGATGACCTTATAGCATCTTAAGCAAATCAGAATCAATTTTAAGAAATAGAAAAAGAAATCCAGCAAAGACTTGACACCAAACCTGAGACATGCATCTGAAACTTTATTTGATTCATGTAGAGTTTCATGAAGTCTCATCAGAAATGATCTCATTGGAAGGGTTGTTGTCAAGAAGCCATTCCTAAGGAAGAGAAACAAAGAACAAAGGCTGAGGTTTGTCAAAGTACACAAGAACTGGACTGAAAGCTCGTGGCAACAGGTCTGATGGAAGTGTGAAACTGCTGGTTCGCATCATCGTCAGTATGTACAGAGGATATTAGGAGATAGAAATAACAGCGAGTGACTACAGCTAAACACATTTAAGGCTCTGTCAGGATTTTTCTCTTCAAAGAAATGACTCCACAGTTCTCCTTCGGGGTTCAGAAAAGCATTACATCACATTATAATCAATTCTATGCTCTTAGAGTCCACTTTAGATGAAGCCAAAGCTTCCACTGCCAGTGATCTGCCCATCAATCTGTGTTCTGAAGCTCTTCCTGCCACAGGGTGGCATGATTTCACTGCAACAAATCAACAGCTGCTTTTAAAGAGACCCGGTGATTGATGCTGCCAGCTGGTGGATCCTGATGCCAGACAGTGATTCCCCATGGCTGATGCGCATGGTCACTCCTCACTATACCGCGCAATTATCATCAAAGGGGAAGTGCAAATTGAGGAGGTGATGTATCAGGAGGGAGAAGGCCTGGAGGCTATTTGTCATATGAATTGTCAGGCCTGGGGCCATAAAAACTATGGTGAGTACAGAGAGCCACAGAGAGAAAGAGTGGTGAAATAAAAACGGATGGTGCATGTGCAGATATGTTTGGATGGATTGTGGAGGTGCCTGCAGTTTAGGACTGTGTCAGCAGTGTTGTAGCTGCATTGCTGTGCTGATAAGATATTTTAAGAAGATAAGAAATGTCTGCAGCAGTCAAAAACATGTCATACCAAGGCAGCTGGCTGCACAACAAATGTCCTTCAGTCCAGGTTACAAACTGATTTGGTATACACAGCGCTCTTATTTAAGCAACCACAGAGAACATTGATTACTTCCATGTCTATCCAGCAGACAGGATAAAGAATGGCTCTGTGCAAAGTAAACAAAGAAAAGACAAGAAAAAAATCAGCCATCAATGCTATTTAATAAAGTGGCAATAGACAGCTTCCCCTTCTTTCCTCACTGCCATGTGCCTCTGTCACAAAGACTGCAAACCATTATTTGTTTGGTTATAAAAAACACGTGGTTGTAGCAGGATAAAGCAGGCAGGTTCTGCTGCCTCCTCGCTGTAGAATTAATGCAGACTGATTCAGCTCTGCATCCATTTGTTCTCAGGTTCTTTTGATTTCTATCCCTTTCCCTCCTCTTCTTCTTCTCTTCCTTCGACAGAGGGACTTTTGTCTGGCAGAATTTCCACAGTTTTTCTTAGTGTGCCATTTCCACCATCTGCAGAAAGCTCCTGGGCAAACTAAAGCGCCACCCTGGTCATGTTTTGGTTGTGCCAAAAACTTGTCTATTTCCATTTTTTAAGCTCCTTAACAAACATGTTTTTACCCGTTTTGCTTAATCCAACACTGTGACATGTACCACCACACCGGTACGAGTTGCTTTATTTAAAATTGGAGGTATAGCCATGTGTAATTTTGCACAGCTAATCCACACACTGAGAAAAGACCATTACCCTCTCTGCACTCATTCATTCATTCCCTTTACACTGAAAACGAGATAATAAAGCAGCACCGTTATCCTGTTGCACTGTGGCCAAACCAAATGCCATCAAGTTCATTCCCCACTTGCCATTTCTAATTATGAAACCAGAGAAATTTCTCCTCATGTGATTATAATGTTTTTTAAATTGCCCCCGCTGGCATGGTCGAGCTTCAGTAAGCAGTACTGCTTCTCTGCTGGGGTGGTTGGTTAAAGGCAGAAGGTACAGTCTGCTTGACTAAGCCTGACAAACTCGCCCCCAGGTTGCCTCTTAGGGACACGGGCTGGAGTGTGGTTTTGCAACCAAATCATATTCTCTAATGCTTCCTCTCCCTCCTTTTCCACACGTCGGTCTCTGGTGGACTTCTAAACACATCAGAATTTGCCATTTTTATTATCGCCTAACCTTGCTCTTAAATACACTGTGTACTCTTCAGAGTTATTTCAGTATTAAGCTGTCTGCCAACTTCAGCATCTGGAGGCAACAGGCAACTGCAGTCATTGTTCATGACTACTGAAAACAAGAGGGGGGGAGGCATAAAAACTATGTTTTGACTTGCTTTGCAATCACATTTCAGCAAATGCAATCTGCAATGCTCTGTCCGCGCAGACTGATTATCTCCATACAACCAAAGTGTCCTTGAAGGTTTGTGATCTAACTACTCAGGCTACAGACAGTAAAGCTTCCAGTAACAAAGAGCATGTTCCCCATGTTTGTTTAACACTGGCTATATTTGAAACAATTAGCCTGAAAATGTACTGGCAACCAAATAATTTAAAAAAAGCTCTACACTCTGCTTTCAGCTGCTCCAAAGTGAATCTTTGATGCTTTTCTTAGTCATGTTTGGGTCTTTTTGGTTATTGATTACAATTACCCAGACATTTAAAGACTTAGTATACCTAAACAATCTAGGTTTTGTTTTTTACTACTACTGTCCAGTTTCCCTCCCCTCACCCCTGGTCATGGCAGATGGCTGTCCCTACCTGAGCCTGGTTGTGCTGGAGGTTTCTTCCTGTTAAAAGGAGTTTTTTCCTTCCACCTGTGGGGGGTACTGAGGAGTCTGTATGGACCCCACATGCTTGTATGTATGCCCGGCAATGTCGAGGAATGCTCCTAATGAGAAAACAAATGTGGATGATTCGGGGGATGTCTTCCCAGATCTGGATTAGGGAATCACTAAACCTCCCGAACAGTCTGAGGTGTCCCACAGGTGTTGGATTTAGGCTGGAGGAGCGGGGTGATGAGTTAAAGACTTTCTAGGGCCCCGTCCAGCTCTCCTAGACTAACTGTCTGTCTCCTGGAATCTCCTCCATACTCTCAAGACTGCCAGGAGGTTTGCTGTGTCTCCCAACACAATGACACGTATTGATGTATGTCCGTGAAGGTTCTCAGTCATCCAGGTCATCGTAGTCTATGGAGCTTGGAAAGAAAACATCTGGACTTCTTTGAGTTGCTTGAAAGTTGCTCTGACTAAAGCTTTGTCAGAAACTACATTTCAAGCAACTCAAAGAAGTCCAGACGCTTTTCTTTCCAAACTCCTTAGACGTATTGATGTACCATCTTGGAGCAGTTTGACTACCTGTGCAACCTAATTGGGTCCAGGTGTTACCTCACACTACCATTAGTGACACTGATGAGTTAGGGAAACAATGTCAGAGACCTCCACCTGTAAAACCATCCCTGTTTTGGGGGTTGTCTCATTGTAACCCCTTTAGCACACCTGCTTTTAATTTAATTAACACCAAAGCAGCTGAAACGGATTGACAACCTGCTCTGATATTTAACTGGCCAGATCAGTATCTCCAAAGTTTGAAATTGATGCTGCACTCCACTTTGAAGTTATCCTTTCATTCCTTTTTGAGACGTGTATGATGTTCCATTTATTTTATTTCATTGTCAGTGCTTGAGGCTCTGACTAAAGCTTTGCAGAGATGAAGATAATAATCTAAAGATCCCAGGGTTGGTAAAAGCGAAATAACCACCTGCTTCCATCCCTACTCTTAATATTTCTCCTGTGAGAAGATGCTGTAAAAAAAAAAAAAGACTAAAAGAACATCTTATCTATCGCTGCACTTCAGATCCTCACCTGACATCATCACCATCCTTTTTGACGTGCCATGTCAGAAACTACATTAACATAGACCTCTGGGTCCCAGAGCAGTTAGAGATGGTTCAGCCTAACCAGTCTCCACCATGGCATCTCACTCCAGTTTAGAGGCTTCCTCTCAAAAAACAAAAATAAAAAACCCCTTGCATCCTCCTCACCCGACACCCCTGTCAACACACGCACCCCCAACCCCACCCGTAGCGGGCCGTGAGACCCGAGTGCTATTACAGGTTCCAGTGTTGCCTAGCAACTGGCTGGCGGAATACAACTGGGGCTGAATGTGTTGGAGATTTAACACCATTTATGGGGGTGTCAGCGTGTTTAAACAGTACGTGAATGTGTCTGCATGCATTGGTGTGTCTGTTGGGGCAAAGGGAACTAGTGTCAGAGGGATGTGTGGACATGTATGAACCGTATGTAAATGTGTCACCGGTGCCCTGTTCTTCCTGTAACTTCCAGGAAATATACCGCTACTAAACTTCCTCGCAGGTGTGATCATAAGAAAGTAGATGACCAGGTGTCTGTCATCTTGATCTCTGGATATGTTCAGCTTTTACTGAGGCGGAGCACCACGTGTATTACTCTGAAAACCCTGCCCACCCAAAGAGAAAACAACTGTTGGTGTTTCAACATTAAAATCGTAATAAAAGAAGACTTTAGCTGGATAAAGGATAGCTGGAAAACATTAGATTTTACCACGTCAGTCATTATTTTTCCTAAATCTAATGAGGTGCTTTACTATATTGTCAAAGTTGGTTAGCAAAATGGCTTTAACCAAAAGACATTATCAGAAAAGAACTTTTTCTTGAAGCATTTTTAAACATTTGACTTATAAGTGACCTATTGTTTGCTGGACACATCAGGATATGACAGTTTGTCCAAATCTACCTGCTGACGTCTTCAAACCTGCATCTACTTGTATCTGTAAGGCTCTTTACTTTCTTTGTATACTACCTCACCACACAGCAGACAAAACTGGAAGGAGGTACCTACTTGCAAACTAGTGAAGAGTGATTGCAATGTTTGGGATATCAGTGTGTGCCGGACTTAACTGTTCCCCATCTTGAAAGACTGGTTTTTGATATTTTGGACCCACTCTTTACAATGTTTCTTAAAATTATCAAGTTTTGTGGTCATTCGCTTTCTTAAGGTCCCAACACAGAGTTTTAATCAAGTTGAGCATTGCACAACCTGACCTTGGGGCGAGCCTGCTGGGATGAGCGCTCCTCGGAAAATTGCAGCACTGTGTTAATGTAAACCTGAATGCTCCAGACCATCAAACTGCTAAAACATCTACATTTATAGAGGTGCTTGAGGTGCTTACACTTGCTGGTTATAAACAGCACCTAGAACATACTGAGACTCTTAATTACTATGGAAGCTTTGAGGGTATAGTTAGTTTTCCAAAGACTGCACAGACTTCAGTGAAAACTTTATTTTTCACACGATAACACATACAATTCTCATGAAGTCATGAGCAGAAAGCAGTCAGCTCAACATAACAAAAAAAAATCAACATGCTATATTTCAGATGTTCAATATGCACAAAATTTAAACAGGACATAACGAGACTAGCTATGTAATCATTGTGGCAGTGTTATGCTAGGCTAAGCTAACTGGCAGCGAGGCTACGGACTTCATAAACAAACACCATCTCAGTTAATCAAAGAAGCAAAACGACTGCTTTAAATAACATTTCCTGTTTTAACTTTTGTTTCAACTTTCTTCCAATTCTCACATAAAACATAATTTGAACCCTTTACATCAGTTTGCCTCGGAGAGTTGTCCCGTGAGCTTTGCTGTGAAAGCACGAGTGCCCTGCTGCATAATGAAAGCTCACTCTTGAAGTTAATGTTCCTGCCATGGCTTGATGTGGTTTTCATCTAACAGAGCTAATTCAGGTATTTTTTAAGGGGTCACACTCTTGGTATAGAAAATTCAAATTGCAAAGGGCGGCTCTTCCAGATAATGTTTCCTCTTATTCTCTCATTTGTGTTGTTGCCTCAGCTGCAAATTAGGTTTATATTGTGAAATAACATTTCGGCGCCTTGAAGGCTGAGGTGTAAATGGAAAGGAGCACTGCTTGTGTAATATATAAGGCAATCTGTAAACAGAGGGGTTTCAAATGTTTTTACTGAGAATATGTTTTTATATATTTATATATTTTCACTTTATTGTATTTGTGTGATGATACACATTTGTCATTCCTCAACAAAAGAATATTTTTTCAATAAATCCTGTGTCCCGGAGGCATTCTCAAACAGGTAGATGGTGTCCCTGATGAAATCAATATCTGCACGGAGCTGGAAAAACTTCACTTTTCTGATTTGATTAGTCGGATGTTTCAGGTGTGAAGGCTTCCTTATATTTGCAATCCTTATTTTGGACATTTAGATGAAATAAAACTGTTTACATTTTCTTCAGCATTGTAAGCAGTTCATCTGATTCCCACCCCTACATTACTTTTGTCGTTCTATCTTTTTTCTCCATTTCTTTTCTCCCCTCACTCTTTTTTTTGTATTCTGCTTGTATCCATCATTCAAATTCAGAAATCACTGACACTACGCTCTTGCTGATTAGATCCTAAGCTTGCCCTGTAGTTTAAAAAAAAAAACTAATTATTTAAAAAAATTAATATGACAAAATGCCGCTTCAAAAAAACATTTTTAATTTATATTTGTCAGATTTTCAATAATTAGGACCATGTGTCATGTATGTTAGACAGCACCCTGTCAGTTCCTCAGTTTAAAATTACAGCATGTCTGAGATTCCCATATGAAATTCATCTCATCATTTGCCACTATCTAATTAAACCGTCAAATCATCTCAGCTGAGAGCCATAAAATCTGCATTAAAAAGAAAAAAAAAACTACATAAAACTGTTTTTTATTTTTTCCCAGATAAAAACTGAAGTTGGACAAATATCACAGTGAAATCTGCACTGCTGTCATTGTGAATTATTAGGTCTTACTATTTTTTAATTGTCAAGATTGAAGATTTTAGTCCTTTTTAATTTTATGACATAATTCTATTTGTGCTAAATAGATAATAAAACTGTTTTTTCTTTAGCATTTCTACTGTCCGGCGACAGCAAACCAACATCAGAGTAAAAATGTTAATTTTCCAAATGCCCTTTCAAGCCTTTCTGCATATGAATGTCTAGTTTTATAGCAACTGGCTGCACATTACCTGAGGCGGCATGTATGTACTTATGAGAGAAGAAAATAAACCAAGAGAACATGTTAAACTTTACCTTAGGCACTGCTGACACAGCAGCTTGTCAGCTTGCATTTTGTAAACAACTGTATGCAAAGTTGTGCAACTTAAATGATGTAAGGTTTTCAAAACTCAACATACTATATAGTAAGTAACATTTAATTAGAAATTTTATTTGAGGGCCTACTTTCATTGACCAAAGTACTACACAAAGTATGCCTATCTAAATATATGAATGCCATATATGCTGTAAATAGCAATTTTATTGCTTCAATAGAGTTTTGAATAGAGCACGGCTCCTTACTTTACTTTCTACTCATAGCTCTTGTGCAGCTGAAGGTGCTCTGTGTAAATTTCAGAAAACTATTGTTATTAATGACACCTGTTGGCATAAAGTGTACGACATCATCTTCATCTTGTTTGCATGACCCAAAACAGCAGAATCAGCAGTCACACCAGTTTTATTTGTTCCTATTTGGAGTTTGTGTTGGAGTCTCCTGGGAGCCTGTTGTTTGTTGGCATTAGTGAATAGTGGACTCCATTTATAAGCTACTGTTAGCTAGTGTTGCTCACTGTTGACGCTAGGTGCCAAATAGAAGCACAGAGGCAAGACACTTGGGAGCATAAGCGTCACATCCTTTGGATTTTCACAGAAAATCCCACAATGTCCCACATGCTTCACACAGAAAACAGGCTGTTAGAGGCAACCAAGGGAGTCAAGGAAGGGATTCTGAAAGCTGCACAATGCATGTAATCCATACTACTTTTTAAATGAATTGGCTTTAAAAAACAATTATATGTTTAATATTTTTAAAGGCTTGGAAGTCAATTCCTGCATTCACGGAAAAAGGTGCAGTAATATATTTATTCCCTCCTGTCTTGTTCAGTTTAAGCTGCTGCAAGTCTCTTGTTTGAAAATCATAACTGAGGTACTGTTGTGTTTGTTGCATTTTACATATCTGGCATAGAGTTTTCTGTCATTCACCATCAGGCAGAAATTGTTTGAGTTGTCGTCTGCCTTGCTGGATGGGATGCAACCACCAGTTGAGAAAACATGTATTCACCGACCAGTTAGCGAGCGGTCAGGGAATAAACATTTTTCCTTAGCAACCAGATGATCACGGACCAGTCTCCATCTGTGTGACTGGGAACTTACTCCTACATTGGTACACGTTCTAAACAGCAGACAAATTCACATCAAATCATAAGTGATCACATGATTGACCTGTATGCTAGCCACTACTTGCAGATGAGCTAAAAATGCTATTTAGTCATAAATGAGTAGATGCTAAAAGGGCAAACTGGCAGATTTAATCAAATCCTTCATGTAGTCACAGTCAGGGGTTGTGAATTTGTTTCTCTTTTACCCACCTCCACTGGTTTCCTTTGGAGGTGGGCAAAGGAAACCAGTGGAGAAACATTAAACATTCATTAATGTTTAATGTTTCATAAACATTAGTGAATATGAAAATGGAAATAAACACTGGATATGTTTTTTTTCATTCTCCTCTTCTAAAAATGTCTGGCTGATACATTGAGTTTTCTTTTAAAATGCTTGAATATGTGTATTAAGCCTGTGCCTGTCACCATGCAATTTATCTTTAAAATTTTGCTTAACCTCAATAGTGGCTACCAGGGACATATACACAAACAGATATTCTTACATCACCCGAGCTATGGATTCCAAATCCAAAAGAGTAAAGGTTGCAGGGGAAAATAGACAGTTTAACAGTTGATAAAAAACTCATCAACACTCCTGGCCTAATGTGATAATAATCATTGAACTGCGTGTGGACTGCATGTAGTCAAAATTACATTAAAACTAGCGTAATTTTTAAAAGCTTCAAGGCTGCTATCTGTAGAGGAAGGCATTATCTACTTTAAAGGCTTAAACCCTTAAAAGCTTATAATTTGGGCTGGATCAGGTGACCCTAAACCCTCCCTTAGTTACGCTGCAATAGGCCTTGACTGCAAGTGGGACTTCCCATGATGCACTGAGCTTTTCTTCTTCACTGACCTCTTTAAACTTTATACACCAATACTGCATTTAATCATTAGTAATTATTAGTTTTGGGTCCTCTCCACAGTGTCTGTCCTGTCCTGTCTCAACAGATAACTGCACTTCCTGAGCCCAGTTCTGTTGGAGGTATCTTCCTGTTAAAAGGGAGTTTTTCCTTCCCACTTTTGGCAAGTGCTTGCTCATAGGGCTCTTGTGATTGGTGGGGTTTTATTTGTAATATTGAAAGGTATTTTCCTTACAATACAAATCGCCTTGAAGCGACAGATGCTGTAGATCAGTGTTATATGAAAAAAATTGAATTTAATTGTTACATAGGCTGCTTTATAGCTACTATGTTTAAGCGTAGTGCCTAAAATACTAATATGTTTCATGGATTGGTGAATTAAACAAAAACCTGGTCACCGTGGCAAACTATCACAAGACCTTTCAATTTAAGCGGAGCCACAGTTACACATTTTCATCATTACTATACATAAAAAGGAAAATATTATCATCTTATCTAATGCATCTCAGCTACATACCACAGTGATACCACAATGCAAATCTATGTGATGCCCTTAATATTAATTAGGAGGATCTGTCTTTCAATTAATTTTGACTCCTTCATGCTGGCACTTGTGAAATCAGGTTTCCAAGTAGTGTTTTACACCAAAACACAAAGTAATGGTGACAGATACCAATTTGAATGTAAGTGTCTGAGTAACGATTGAAACTCCAGTCGAGTGGTAAAAAGCCATTACTGTCCACAAAGGCTGGCTAATGGCGATAATCTTTAATAGCTGCCTCTGCTCAGTAGTTTCCTCGATTCAATAAGAAAATTAGTGAGCTGAAACAGTTATGCTCATTCAAGTCATCTTTCCCAGCCTGCAGGCTTGTGTATAATACAGATCTCAGCGATAAAGATTTTTGCAGTGTCAGTTTGGATCTAATAAGTCTTAAAATTGTGTGAGCTGCTCATTTCTGGCACATAAAAGTCTCCTCTGTGCCCGTCAAAGAGATTCAGGTACGTGCTCTAATTATATCAACATAGGTGTTTGTAAACATAAATATGCACACACACTCATACAAAACACTCATGAGTACCCAGACAAACAAACATGTCGCTGTGTGGATGCCGCGGGGCTCGTAAGCACACTCATCTGCACACGTCACAGTCAGTCAGGCGCTCATGTAAACTTGTTTTCTGCCCTCCATGAGTGTTACAGCAGCTCATCTGCCAACTGAGACTGCTCGCTGAATGAGTCCACGGTCGAGCATCTCTCCACTGACTGTTTGTTACTGAACAAGACGTTTTTAACCAGAGAAAATCCCTTTCAACAAGAAAGATTCAAGATGCGTTTTATGTTTTACTTCCAAATTGTACCTGCACGAATGGAGGTCTAACATCTATGCAGAGGCTCTCTCATCTCTGGATTTAAAGCTCCATAGGGGACGAGATGGAAAAATAGAGAGGGTAACTGGGACAGCACCCAGGATAATATGCAGAGCAAAGGCACATCCTATATGCAGTAATATAGAGAGAAGCTCATTAGCATGCTCAATTCAGAGAAGCACCTGTGAGAAAACTGTGTTTTGTTTTGTTTTTTCATTAATTGTTTTACCATCGCTTGAGTGGACTCATGAAGTAAGTCTTTGGAAACTAAACTGAATATTCAGCTATTAACTGAAAGGAACCAGGCCTGTAAAGACATCTTAAGGCAGACACTTCAGTTTTGCTGGAGACCAATCAATAAAGCAGCATGGGCATTTTTAATGTGTGTCTTTTATCTTAGCCTTGATCCGTGTGCTAATAGGTTGTGAAATTTGGCAAAATGAGTCATGTCTGCACCTGAAGCACTCTAGCGCCACCACCAGGTCGTAGTTAAGTGCATGGTTATTTGCAATACCGCTGCACTGCATTAACCTGCTAGCAATCTAATCTGCCACTAGTTTAAGTGGTAGCAACCAGTCTGGGAATACTCACTTTGCCTTGGCAACTGGTGGTTCCCAGGCGGTCGCCAACTGGGCTCTAGGCCCGTGTGATTGAGGCCTAAGCTGACAAAGTGGTTGTGCTGGCGTATCACAGTAACATTATGATCTACCTAAAAAATAAAAAATTTAAAAATTTAAGAAAAAAAAAAAACTTGCCAAAGAGACTTTTAAGGAAGATGAGAAATTGCAGCATTTCACCTCAAGAGGGCATCTCAACAAAAAAATAATTGTTTTGGCTAATAACGGTTAATGTTCCCTTAAATAGAAAGCACAACTAAAGATATGTGTAGTTTATTATATTACCATTAATATCTATAATGTAATTCCATTTTGAAAAAAGTGTATTTATTGTAACATTTTTATAAAATTTGAAAAAACTCTTGTAGGCTGCCATTTTTGACATCAGATTATTGCGATGGTCTTGATTCCTAAAGCCAGACAAACGTGTTTGCTGTTAAACTTTTCGATTTGAACCTCAGTGTAAAATAATAGAGGAGGGAAACACACCAAACTGAAACTGTCCGTCAATAAAAGATCACAGAGGTGATCAGAGGTGGCGGCTTTGTGGCAATTACTCGTCTATGCATCCAATGTTTTAATATAGCTCCCTTCCAATTTTTTATTTTTTATTTTTATTTTTTTACCATCACACACAGAGAAACATGGCCTACAAATACCTGTCTCCCACGTATCTGCTGACCAATGCACTTTTTCTTTAGTTTCCACTGAGATCAGAATCGTGACCGCTGGTTTGCTATCATCCTGGATGTTTTTCATATTTCGTAAAGCAAATTTCTGCCCGACATCCGAAGGCTTTTAGAGTCCATGTGGGAGAAAATTGTGGCACTTCGTTTGGTTTTAGCAGTCGCTTTTAACAAGCAGCATTTGTGAGCTCTTGTAGTCGATTACATGCATCAAATCCATGAAGAAAAGTGCTGACAACAAAGCTTAAACACTGCTTGCATCTGTATTTTCAGAGGTGTTCATTTTAATCCTGTTACATACCGACTACGTGATAAAGTGGGAGGAAAAAATAAAATCTAATTGTGTGACGTGTGTGGCTGAATGGTATTAAACCGCTCTTATTAAAACATGATCTGCTGACATTTAATTCCTGGATTTTTTTTTTTTTTAAGTAAATGTCAGCACCTCACTTTTATGAGGATTATTAATCAATTCAGCAGTTGTTGGCTCTTCTGAATAGAGTAAAACTCCTCACCTCCCTTTGCAGACACCTTCAGTCTTCTACAAATGTGTTACTTTAATGTAATTCAAGTTTCCCGCCTGGGATCAGTTACTGTGTTTCTATATTCAATTCACACTCATCCCTTTAAACAGGAACATAGAGGTACATTTAAGTCCCAGTGTTTCTTTTCCTTTTGCACATTTATGGGCCAGTGGAACACACACTTCATCCCAGTAAGTGATGAAGAAGCAATGTAGAAGAGCGCTGTGAGAAGCTTGAGACATTTTACTTTCCAATCAGTACACAACGACCTTGCAGTCACATGTCGAAGAGCCGGATGAAAGACGACCTTGGAGAGCTTGGATTGTTTCATTTTGCTTGCCAATGCCTGCCGTCATTAATAGAAGTATGCAGTTGGGAGTTAATCCCCCTTTAATATGCTGTAGGAGTCGTGTTCTGTATGTCTCATGTTAAATATATGCTGTGTAAAAATAAATAAATGTGTGCAGTCTTGTCTATCATTCTTAGCTGTAATATGGAGGAGGCCTTCACAAATACAGAAACAGAATCTTCTGATTATTCCTGATGCTTAAAAATTGCAATAGTCCTGCAATTCTTTTTACAGTTAAATCTTTTTAATTGGTAAATACTGTTTGTATTCCTTTTACTTTATTTACAATATATTACCAAATTCCCTCACCCACCCAAATCATTGAATTCAGATGTTCCAATAAAGTCTGCGGCCACAGGTGTATAAAATCAAGCACTCAGGCATGCAGACTGCTTCTACAAACATTTGAGCAAGAATGGGTCGCTCTCAGGAGCACAGTGAATTTCAGCATGTTACCTCGATAGGATGCCGCATGTTCAACAAGTCCAGTTGTGAAATTTTCTCACTACTTCAACACTACACTCAGCTGTTAAAGTGGAAACAATTGGGACTGACAGCAACTCAGCCACAAAGTGGTAGGCCACATAAAATCACACAGCAGGGTCAGCGGATGCTGAGGACCATAGTGCGCAGAGTTCGACAACTTTCTGCAGAATCAATCACTCCAAACCTTCAAAATTCATGTGGCTTTCAGATTAGCTCAAGATCAGTGCGTAGAGAGCTTCATGGAATGAGTTTCCATGGAGAGCAGCTGAGGCCAAGTCTTGCATCACCTAGTGCAATGCAAAAGTGTTGGATGAAGTGGTGTGAAGCACGCCACCACTGGACTCTAGAGCAGAGGAGACGTGTTCTCTGGAATGATGAATCATGCTTCGCTAATGGATTTGGAGTCTAATGGATTTTAAAGTCTAACTGCATTGTACCAAGTATACCCATATGGAAAAGAAATAGTAAAAACATATATGATTTACTCATGAAAGTGGCCACTTTCTCATTACTTTCATATATATTTTTAGTAAGTATACAAAACATACAAGTTTCATTATATCATTTTTCAAGGGATCTTATATGTGTTTTCACTCTTGTATGCTTTTCATACAAGTTTCATACAAGACAGATAAAAACTTTATGAGATTTAGTCCTGTTCAGTTTAGTAGCCGTGTGCAGGTTTCCCTCTCTCTGTTCCAATATATATATATATATATATATAAAAAATAGATGAAGCCATCATGCACTGATCTGTGAAATCCTTTGGCAGGATATATTTGAGAATTCGGGGATTTGCCATGTTATTGTTGTGAAACCAAATGTGACAAACCAGGGGATGATCGGACTAAAAATGAGGAACACTGCATGCTCAAAACTAATATCATGCAAATAAGCCTTGAAACTAGTGACTGGGTTTATAAATTCAGTAGCACCGTTTTTTAAATCAAGGAAATAAATCATGTGATATGTTAGTTTTAATAGAAGTTTATGGGAGAGATGACCTGACTTCCTTTTTCTTAATCAGAGGAGTTTCTCGCTGGTGGCCATTACAAGTTCGGTTAGCTTCAGACTCAATCTCATTTGACTTTATTTTTATCGGCCTTAGAAAAAACCCCATAAAAGAGTAAACTAACGTTTCTTGAGTTTATTTCCTGGATTATTTGACAAAGATATCCTGGAATATTTCTAGTAAAAAACTGGAACATTTTTCATTTTAGCACAGATAAACATCAGTTATTCATTCTCCTATGAAATGTGTGTGTCAATCAGCATAATTACCATTTTAAATTAGCTCTGATCTGCTGTTTGCAGATTATGTAGGATGCACAGAAAACATAGCGAGTATGTGCCACTATAAGAAACTGAATCAAAGTATTAACGAGCACTTTTAAAACCAGGATAGGTACTTTTGCAAAGAGCGGTTACGTATGGAGTTTTTTTAATCCTTTCCCACATTAAGACGAATTTGATGACCTCCCCTGTAAACATAATTCACCTATAGCTTTGACATCTTAGTATATAAGTGAAGACACCCATTAGAATAGTTTCCAGGTTTTTTCAAGGGTATTCTGCACAAGTAGAGACCACCCTCGCTAACATCTGACACGCACACACCAGCATTTTGTTATGTAAGAAGCCAGAAATATGACAGAAACCACAAAGTTCAGAAAACAGCTTCAAGGCTAGTAGGCTTTTAAGGGGTAAAAAGATAAAAGAAGTGTCTTGTAGTACTCCATATCAATTTTCTTTTTGAATAATCACCGTGTACTGTATCAGGAACTTTATAATTGGTTAGAGAAACTATTCCTGTCAGTGTTTGTCATCAATGTGCAACAAGACCAACTGGTTTGCTGATGTCATTTGTTCTTGTCAGAGCCTTTGTGGACTCTGTTGCGGTCAGCTGTTTTCACTGAAGCACTAGCACCCGTCCCTGCCATAACTGGTGTGGAGAAAGCATGTAACGACTATGCATTTCTAATGAGGAGATTTTCTGTTCTCATAAACAGCAGGCAGGAGAGTGGAGATAAGGACTTAGAGGAGAAAGAGGGGAGGGAAGTGGAATAAATCCCAAATTTAAGGACTGAAGGGTCTTTTCACAACATCAGTAGAGTGTTGGCTTGAAATGTGTGTGCTGTGTGTGCGATTGCGTAAATGTGTGTTGCATGAAGGAGTGGGAGTCATCCTTTCTAGAGGCTGCTGTGCCAATTTTTGGCGTGCGTTCACGCGTTCACGCATGTCTGTTGCATGGCATAAATTTTATGGTGCGACCATATACGAGAGTGGGTGTGATTGTTTGCATGACAGAAAGCAAGAGAGAGATAACTTAAGGGGGAGTAAGAAGTAAGAAGTAAGAAAGAAGACATGATGAACACCACTGAACAAAGACATCAAGCAGTTTTTGAAGATTGCAACAACAACAAACAAAAAAACCCCGCCAGTACGTCTATTCATCATCCCGTGCTGTGTGACAGTTTTCTGGCTCCTCTTTTTGATAGACAATGAGTTTCAGAGAGTGGACTTAAATCTGAAAGGAAGAGACAAAGAAAGAGGGGGGCAAGTCAGATAAAAAGAGACAGAGAGAACACCAATTTTGCCCTCTCAGCTGACGCAAGGGGGAAATAGCATGTTTCCCCTTGTCCATCACAGACTCAAGAGCTACTAGCTTAATTATACAGAGCAACAGAGACTGAACAGACTGTATGTGTGTGTGTGTGGTTGTGTGTGTGGTTGAGAGAGCGACAGTTGGATTCGGATGCAGTGTATTGGCTTGGAATTAACACGAACAGAAAGATGGAAAGGTTTAATTAGATGTATTCCCCCTGAAAACTAACACAGTTTGTGTATCTGTGCGGCTGACATTATTAGGACATAATAACCAATCTCATACGCGCACAGGGAGACAAACAATTTCCTCACAAGGAAAAATTCTCAGTCTTGGGGTTAAGTTAGGGTGAAGTTAGGTGGATAACATGTTGAAAGAATATTTAAACTTTGCAGGAAAGGAAATGTGGGGGTTTTTTTCTTTACAGGACTGAAAAGATGAAAAGCACTCTCATGCTTGTGCGTCAAATACAGGGTCGGGGCATTAGCTTAAAGACTAAAAGCAGAGGGAGGACTGCTCAGTTGATTAATTTTTCCATCATGACTAATTCCTCATGTTTTTTCAAACATTAGTTTGGAAAGGCTGATGCAGTCGGTGAGCACAACTTTTACTTTTGGTCAATTTTACCAGATTTAGCTAGAAGGTACTGACCTCTCCAGCTCCGGTACATTATTTCACCTCAGTGGCATGTGGTGAATTTTGTAGAAAGGCAAGCAGAGATGATGACAGGTGAATTAAACCATGTGTGACACAGTTAATCATTAATATCTACGGGGGATTCAAAAAATATTCAGGAAAATTTAAGGTGGTGACTTAATACAACTGGATAAACTCTTTTTTTAGATATGCTATTGTGAAATTGCTGCTAACTTTACTGTTTTTTTAAAACCCAGACAACCCAGGCCCCCTCCATTATCAAGGCTTTCTGTGCTAATATGCAGGAGTTATCATTCAAGACCTTTTTCACATCACACCACACTAACTCCTCTATACATATCACACATTTTGGGCAAGGTGGTAAGTAAGAGAAAACTTATCGGTTTAAATGAACAGTTAAGCGGGCTTGTTTACTTGCTAATACTAGCTCTACAAACAGCATATAATAACTGATCTCAGAGCAGTGAAAGTAAAGCCAGGCACAGCTTGGTGACACTGGTCTAGCCCGCTGGATTATCCACAAAGCCCATGTGCAAGCAACTAGAAAAATCTGCTGGCGCGCTAAAGTCATTGTTAACGGGCATCCAGATTAAATCGCTTGCCCACAGAGATTTCAATGGGATCCCAGTCAAGCAGTCAACCTGCTTCCAGAGACAATAGCCAACTGCCACAAGGTGGAAGTCATTTAAAAGACAGAATCAAGCAAGAGGCTTTATGACAGAATACTGTGTTAGATGTCAGAGACTGTTTTAATTGATGTCTCTTTTTAGCTTTTAAAGGGCAAGCACTGCTCGTCTTGCTTGCCCTGATGGAATGACACTGCTCCACCTATAGCAATAAAACGTTTTTCTTCTTTTAAAATTTGAATAATGTCATTAATTGTGGTTTTAAATCGTGCAAAGAAATTATTTTATTTTGGTTTTACAAAAATTCTTTCAATAATTCTAGAACAAAAACAAATTTTCAAACTTAAGCCATGCTTCAGCAAAATTTGCAAGTGTCATTTTAACACCAAAATGTAGATAAATGGCCAACAGTTTAAGTTAACTAAGATGAAATCATCTTAGTCACAAGGCTGTTTTTCAATCTTTTAATTTCATGCTTCTGTTTACAAAAAATCGAACAAACATCTCATTTTTAGATGTTCAATATTCAATATTAGATGTATTGTGATTAAAAGCAACCCCTCAAGAGGAAAGGAGAAGGTGAAATGTCTAATTATGGTATAATTAATAACAAATCAAATCATGTCGATCTCCTGGCTTAAGCTCACACAACTTTCCAGTATCTTCAATCAATCAAATCCTGTATAACATAAATATAAACAGCTGTGCTGTTTCAGTTAAAGGGTTAAGAACAAATTGAAAAACTGTTTTTTGCTGCTAAAGTGATTCTGTTTCTTTGTTTTTATTCCACATTAGTAAATATCCATCAGGATAATCCAATGTTGGTTTTGCTCATTGCATTAAAAAAAAGGATAATCAGCCTCACTCTCAAAGGTTGGTTTAATTCTGAAGGGGAATGTGTAGATTTCAAAGCAGTCTCCTCCTAAATGGCAAAAACAAGTGTGTGTGTGTGACAGTGGGGGGATGCAGGAGGGAGTGAGGCGAAATGGTCACATGCGTAGCAGACTGTCAAGGAATAACTTGCCCCCTGCCTCTCTCTCTTTTTCTCTCATCCTCTTGACTCCTTCCATCCTCCTCCTCTGCCTCCTCCAGCATGCCGCTCTCCCCTCAGCTCCTCATTTTCATCTTAATCTGCGCTCGCTCCGTCCCTGCTCTCCCTCTCTCTCTCCAGCTCTGTCCCTACTCTCTGCTCCCCGCTCCGCCACCTGTTAGTCTCCTTCTCCTCTTCACACCAGAATCCCCTCTTCTTCCTCTTTTTCTTTTATGAGGAGTTTCACACTTACGCTATCACTGAGGTAAGACACCGTATTTATTCTTTTATTCTGAAATGCAGATAGTTTGATTCTAAAGCCAAGGCTGGAAATGTTAATTTTTCCTCTTAAATTGCACCTGCACTTCTTCTCAGATGTTTGGTTTTAGGTTTTGTTGGCCACCTTCCACTGCCGTCATTGCATGCTCACTTTGTCTGTAAGGTTCATGTGCATGTCTGCTTCTTTTTAAGGTAAAAAACTAATGCATCACAAACCAGGCAGATCATTCTGCATACAGCAGTGAGGTGCAACATGTGGCATGTGTCTGCTCTTTCACTTTTCTTTCACACCTTCCTGTCACACTCTCACTCAAGTTTTCCCGTTCCTGGCTGCCTGAAAATAACTTGGCTCTTAATTTATAAGTGCCGACTGTCACGATGGTTAGCTGTAGATGATGCTGAGTACCAAGCTCTAATGAGCAGCTACACTCTGAAAGCACAGTACTATACCATCTGCTTGTCAGCCAGCAGCTTGTTATTTAAAGGTGAATGGAGCCTGCCGCAGGGGCCCCATTGTATGTAGGACACGGGGGAAAGTAGACGAAAACCAGCCGGGAGACAGAGAAATCCTCACGCACCTACAGGTGGAATAAAGGTGTCTGTGAAAGACTAATGGAGAGATAATGAGAGATAAAGAGTGCAGGAGAAGAAAGGGGAGGTGAGAAGACAGAGGTTGAAGAAGAGAGCTCCCATGCCTGTGATATGACTCTAATTTAAAGTGAAGGAGCTAAAAGGGGAGGAGGGGAGATTGCATGTTGCGCAAAAATATTTCTGACCGCCAGACTGTGGCAGCGTCGCTCCCCCCCCCTTTTGAAGCTGGAAACCTATGTAACCTCATGAACATAAGTACAAGGGGGCCGTGCATAAAATACTCTACTGTATATGGTTGCATAACTAATAGATGTAGGGATAGTGTGTGTAGCTGCAGGGAACCAGTGGCACATTATCCTGCAGCATATAGGAATTATGCAAAGTAGTGCTTCAGCACATAAAAACCTGTAAAGTGTAACGCTGAAATCGGCATCTTATTATCTTGCGCGCGTGCAGCCAGACTTCTCAGCAACAAGATGACGAGGAAACGAGAAGATGACAGAGATTCCAGCTGGCAGCGTGAGAGCGATCAGTCCTGAGCTCCCTGAGAGCTCCTGCTTCCCAGAGAGCTGCGAGCCACCGGGCCTCTAGGGTGTACGTGTGCTGCTGTTGATGCCTGTGGTGCTGGTAGTGCTCAGGCTGCTCCAGCTTACAGCCACATCTGCCAAAAACAGGGGGTGGGGGGGACTGACTGCACACATTATATCAGCCAATACCCTCCAACAAGCTGCTGGGTGTGTGTGTGTTTGTGTGTAATTTTAGGGGAATTAATAACTCATAGAACTATATTTACATGTGTGATTGCAGATGTGCATGCTGATATGGCACAGTGTGTGTGTGTGTGTGTGTGTGTGTGTGTGTGTGTGTGTGTGTGTGTGTGTGTGTGTGTGTGTGTGTGTGTGTGTGTGCTTTCCTGGCTTATTTTTTCTTATAAGAACTTCTGAATTAATCCATCAATAAATTTTAGTCAATCAACATCTCACTGACTCGTTTTCACCTTCCTCTTAATATCAAGCAATCCACCTCTTAAGTTCATTTTCACCCGTGGGCGGCTTCTGTTTTGTTTATTTTATTGTCGGGCAGAAGTGATTTATTGCTTTGTTTTCTCTCTAAATGATTTACCTCTGACTCTGCGTGCAACAAGTCTAGGATATCTCTGCTCTGCTTAATTGAACAGTAAAACAGAGCGGCGGCGCTTTTCCGTGTTTTTCAGGATTTCTGATGTCATTAAATGTGCTCTTGTGGCACCAAAAACATGACAGCTGCTGGTTTATAAAAGGCAAGATGTCCATCATTTCCCATCCCAGAGCCAGAAGTCTGTCAAAGTCCTTTCAGTCAAATGAGTCAGGGAAGTTTGCAGCATGGCACACTGCGGCGTGCTTCAACAGTTTGTTTCAACGCCGGCCAAGAAAGAGCTGGATTATCTGTGGTGTATATTACCCGCTGTTGCGCTCACAGCGGTGAGACCAGATTGTGTATGACGAGTGACCCTCGGTGCCCGCAATTCTACTCAAGGTCAACGGTCAGAGGCAACAAATTTAGAGCCACTGACAGCCAGGGGAGTTGTTGGTCATAATGATGGAGTCCTGATGAGAGAAGTCTCGGAAATGGATCTGTTTACTAGTTTGACCCCCAAAACAGCCTGCAGCCATTAACCTAGCATAAAGAGTGGTAGCTGGAAAACAACTAGTCTGATTCTGTTCAAGTGTAAAGCAGGGTGTGGTTTTACCGGAAGGGTACAAAAATGTTCTGACTTTGTGGGGTTTTGGTGGCTACTTTCACACTGATTTCGACCTTTGGTTATAGTCGGCTAGCCTTTTACTACAGTTCAAGTGTAACCGCCTGCTTGCTGTAGCTACATTTTTGCTCACCCGTGAGTGTCCTTTTCAAAATCTTGTCAACAATAAATACATGGTTAGTGACTCCGGTAATATGGACACAACAGGCTCGTCTAAAATTCAACATCCCCACTTCTCCGCCATGTTTGTTGGTGGCATGTGATGTGACCCAGTGGAGCGTTTCTGTCACCGCCGTCTTGGTGATTTAGAACCAGATGTCACAAGCGAGAAGCAGATCTGGCTGTGAACCCACATACTCATCGGCTAACTACTTATCAAAAACACGTTTCAATGAGTACACTGTAGGTCAACTGTATTATCGATGCTATCCGGTTGTTCAGTGATGACGCGACGAATCCTACTTCCGGGTCTAAAGTAGTCTGCGTTTAATATGGCTTTTGTGTTGTTAACATGTTTAATGTTATGTATTTTCTTCTATTTGATCTCAAAAAGCTCCTAAAACAGTCAGTGATCCCTGTTGACCTCCCTCTGCTTTTATTACCACTAATCATTTATTTAAACTCAGTTTTTAAAACCTTAGGATGTAACTACAGCCCAGCCCATGCAGCAGTATATGACTGACTAACCTCGTATTGTGGATGGATTATCTCAGTTGTTCTCCTGGCTGAAGTTTGGTCCTTTTACAGCATCCTGCCATGCGATTACATTTGTTCCTGACCACCGAGAACACTCACGGTAACTTTTATCGAGTGGAAAAAAAGTTAGCTTGTTTATATTATGCTAACATAGCTGTGTCGCTAGCGGTCACGTAGCACATCATTATATACCAGCTAGCCCAACTTCAGTAACCCTACAAACGTCACTGCTGTTTAGTTTTCTGTCTTCATTTATGCTGGAAGTGATAGCAGAGCTGTACGTTTTAATTTGTTTCCAAAACCCCGCAGTCAGGACGTGCTATATTGTATTTAGATAGAAGCTAGCGAGCTAACTTCCTGCTAACTTCTAACTCCGTTAAATGTCATAAATTCCGTTTTCATGGATGCCTGGATGTTAAACTCAATTGTTACACCTGGTAGAGCAGAACGCTGATCATTTTATTAAAGATGAAAGACTTTAGATAGTTTTTCAACTCTCAGTAATGCCATAGTGATCGTTTGATATATGGACCTGCAGCGGAGTTTAGGCCCAGACACGGCTAGTGACGTCAGACTGAACAATCGGATTGTGAGCTGCAGCTGGAGCCCCCTGGTGGGCTGTGGAGGCACTGCAGGTACATGTTTGAAGTAGGTAGGTATATAAATGTATTTATCCATCCATTCGCTTCCGCTTATCCTTTTTCAGGGGAGAACATGCAAACTCCACACAGAAAGACCCTGGACTGATGGTGGAATTGAACTCAAGACCTTCTTGCTGTGCGGAAACAGTGCTAACCACCGTGCCACCGTGCTGCCTTATGTATTTCTTTATATAAAATGTGAATTAAAACTGTTAGTAGGTGGTGGTCAGTTTGTGATATTACTCATTACACTGACCTAAATATACGAGACTGATTGAATTTTGTCTCAGAGTGGCATGTGGGTCGTACACAGACCTTAACACTAAGGTAGCATTAGCAATTTATAACCAACTGCCTGTGCTGTCTATGTTTTTTGCATAAAATTTTCAATACAACACTTTCTTTTGCATTTTTTTAGTAAAAAAATATAAGATTGGGTGAGGCCCACGAGATTTTCACTAAAATGTACAAACTGACTTAATATTTCATTCGGAATAACCCCAAAATAATTAACTGAGCCCATAAACTTTTCAGCAAAGGGTTTACACAGGTGGACACGGCGTGAGGGCCATGTCCACAAAGATTTCTATACAACTAGATATCATTTTGCAACCACAGCTCCACTTTTCTGACCCAGAAGCTGCATCCAATTTTTCATACTGTCTGCAGTTCGTGACATGTAATTTCAGACCCTTTTAATAGTTCTCTGGTGAAACCATTTGAAAGCAGTAAGCTTATTGAATATACTGACCTTATCCAAGTAGTTTTCTATGTTACATAACTAGTAATTTCACAGAGAAAGGAGGGCTTCGTGGCAATGTGTCTATATTCAGTCGAGTCCTTTGAATTTGATACAAAATCTGATGCAAGACCTTCACTAAAAATTTGTGTTATAGAAGACTGGCATCTGCTCTTTAGAAGGGATGAATGTAAAGAGGTGTACTGTCTGAATTAATAATTAAAATGCCTCTATTCTCATGTTTAACCTTAAAGAAACTCTGATGTTTTTATAGGCTATTAGAGGTAACCGGGAGAGATGAAGACAGTCTCGCTTTTTACTTTTCATCCAATAAGACGTTGAAAATGAGCTTAAAATAAGAATTTATTACATGAAAAATACTTAAACAGAACACCAAGCTTTCCCTGTCTGAATTCTCATTTTTATGTTTCTAAATCTCGCTGAACTCGGCGTGCACGGCAAACACGGAGTAAGTGCAAATATTAACTTCTCAGTTCCAATCGATTAATGCAGAGAAAGCAGCGATGGGAGTCCAGGGGGGGATTTTCAGTTCGCTGCAGAGGACAGAATGGCCCCTCAAGCCCTGCTGAGAAAACAAAAGCTATGAGATATTTGTCCACCCCCTCTTTTTTTTATTTTGGGAAAAGAGCAGACACATCAGCCTCGTGGTCAGCTCCACTCCTTGGAACCACAACACTATATAATCATCAGGAATCTTCTCTCCATCTCAGCCTGTAAAGATTTATGTAATTACCTTTGTGTCTGCAGAGCATTCTGAAAAGCTTTTTATAGATAAGATGCATGCTCAGACACTCTCACACACACTGCTGTTTCATTGAGGATGATTAGGATATGGAGGAGACCCCCGTTGTCCATTATCTTTTATCCTCTCTGATAGGGTTGGGTTTATTCAGATCTGCTTAATTGAAATGCAAATGTATGCACATCTTAAATGTAATGTCATCTTTTAAAACTGTTCCAGTTACACTAGAAAGATTTTCACCAGGAAAGCACTGTGAGGAAAAAACATCCTTAGATATGTTCTTGAAAATGAAAATCCTAGAGGAGCAGAGACTGTTTGTAATCAAACACCTCACTGAGCTCAGTGCTGAGGAAAAGAAAAGGCCCGTCTTCACTCTTTCTACACTGGTAAGCAATTCAAAATTGTGTGCATACACTAATGTGATATTCTCCTTTCCAGCCCTATGACTGTGCGAAAAGGAAAACGTTTGGGCATCACCATCCAGGAGCACATGGCCATCGATGTCTGCCCGGGCCCCATACGCCCCATTCGTCAAATCTCTGCCTACTTCCCTCGCCTCTCGCCCACTTCCTCCTTCTCCGAGCCACTCTCACCCAATCAGGTGGCGGCGCCCACAACGCTCAGCCCTGGCAGCACAGGTCAAGCTGGAGGGCCCATGGGAGGAGGAGGGGGGAGCAGTGGCCTTTTGTCGCCACAGTTACCGGGAGCGGCGGGGGGAGGGGGCTCCCTGTCAGCCATGAGCAGCATGGACACCTCCATTGAGATCGACAGCTGTGACAGCGATGATAACAGTGAGTCACCTGGAAGTCTCATTGAAGCAACCTAATCTAAGAGCAAATAAAATTAAGTCAGCGCACATCTGGTTTACTGCGGATCATTTCACCGCTTGAAATATTGAAAGAACTTTGCACTGCAGCAAGTGCTCCATGCATAGTCTGCAAAAGGACTCCAACTTTATTGTAAGAAAAAAAAAGCAACTTTCCTTATCAGATTACCTCAGAATATATCAAAGTTTATTAATCTGGCTTTTTAAAGCTACAGTTCCCCGGTGAATTCAGTAGTTTGAGACCACAACATGACCAAAATTATGCTGGACATCTGCAATGAACTTGCAATTTCATTGTCATGCAATCGCTCACAGTCAGTTGCCATCTTCAGGGCAACCTTTGTACATCAGGTTGGCTATAAAATAGCAATTTTGTTTGCAATTAACTGCAATAAATTGGCTAAATCGGTAGATTCACATAAACTACAAGCATTCAGAGTCCAGCCAGAACCTCAAAGATCTGAAATTCACAAATTCCTGCTTTAATATTGAGGTACAGTCTGCAGGGCAATGATTTAATTGCTGAACGACATAGGTGCTTGACAACCTTGTTTTTATATAAGAAAGTAACCAGAACACAGCTATTTGGCAGAGAGTCCCAAGGTTTTTACGGTAATCACCACGTTGCCTGGTGGAAGGCAGCTTTGCAGGCTGAGGGTGTTGCACAATAAACCTCTGACGAACCAGCTGGTCGCTGCAGCTACTTGTAGTGAGTCCATAAATATTAAAAAATTCAATTCTGTCACCAAGAAACCTCTCAGTTTTCTTAGTTGCAAGGAGGCTGTGGTCTTATTTTTACTAAAAGCGCGCAGAGCGATGTGCTTTTTGTTCTCCATCTTCAGGACCATGTAGTTTTAGAGGAATATAAGCGTCTCATGTAAATGCAGTGGGATTCTCTGTGCAAGTCCCAATAAATTCCCCTTTACACCTTTCCTTGACCTATTGGGGTGGGAAGCAATTAAATACAAGGATAAAGGTTTAGAAAGCATCAAAAACAGGAACTAAAACAACACAAGAAAACCTTCAGAACAAAACAGAAAATACCAGAAACTACAAATACACAGAGTCATGAAAAGTAAGACTGTAAATCTAACAGGGACCTCGGAGACCACCAGAAGAAAAATACCACCAAGGATAAAAAAGGACAGATCGTTTAATAAACATGTACCAAGACTTGAGTATAAAGTTTTGTAGAAGTTTCCGGGTACTACATTAGAGGTCAACCTCTACACGGGAATAGCATTACAAAGGATGAATGAAAGACATGTCATTCAGTTTAAGAGTTGCTAGGAGATGGGTTTTTATGTGTTTTTGGGTAGAAGCAGTGTAGGTTGTTTCCATGCTTTATGCTGAGGTCAGCCACCCAGCTGCTGTCTGCAGTACATGCACTGCAGTTTCAATCTTTCTCTATCAACTCCCAATAAGAAGGGAAATATTTTATGTATTCCTTTCAAACAAAGAAAAGATGTTTTCATAAAAGTCTGAGCGAATTCAATTTCTCCTTCTCATCTGCTGTTTGTGTTTCTCCCTGCCATCATTCTCCATCTGTTTTGCAGATAATAAAGTCATCAGCTCAAAAGCAATTACCAAAGTAAATGGCGCAGATTTGTGTGTGTGTGTGTGTGTGTGACTTTTTATTAACTGCCTTCCAGCCTCTTTGGGGACGCTAGAGTTTGACCTACTGTACGAGAAAGCCACCAGCTCCCTGCACTGCACAGTCCTCAGAGCAAAGGTAAATCCCGAACTCGGAAAACTCCATTAGAGCCACTGCAGCTGAACCAAGATACAACTCAACAGCATGTGTTTTTTGTTCTACTGATTAAAAAAAGAAGAAGAAGAAAGAACCCTTCAAGTCTTAGTCTGTTAGTCGTTTTAAATTTTGAACATTTGTACTGCGATCTTCTTTTGTACATGGCTTGTATCTTTTCTGAAAAGGGTCTAAAGCCGATGGATTTCAATGGTCTGGCGGATCCCTACGTCAAGCTGCATCTGCTCCCAGGCGCCTGCAAGGTCTGATTTTCTTATCAGAACAGAGTTTTTGTCCCTAAATGAAAGATGCCTTCAGTATCGTGTCACAAGGACTCTGAAGTGCAGATTTAATTCATGTTGCATTTTTTAGCGTTATGCAATGAAAACTAAAGTGCAGACCAATAAATCGGCAATGAGGCAAAATGACCTTGTAGATTGTAGGAACTGAACTTGTTTTCCTCGCGGAGGTTGTTTTCCGTTTGTCTCTCCTCGACAAAGCCTGGCATTAAATTGATGTGTTCTTCTCTCTGCCCATCACTTACAGGCCAATAAACTGAAGACCAAGACTGTTCGCAACACGCTGAATCCCATGTGGAACGAGACGCTCACCTACTGTGGAATCACCGAGGAAGACATGTACCGCAAAACACTCCGGTAAATGTTTGCTCTAGGAAAGGCTATTTCTGTCCTCTTCATGCCCTGCCTTTCTGTTTATCATTTCCCATCGCAAAGCTGACCCGTGCTTTACAAAGGATTTTCTTATCATCGTCTCAATCACAGCTCCTGGTTTTATTTGCCTTTCTCCATTTTGCCATGTTGCTCCTCTCTGTTTCCATCTCCACTGAGATCCTCTTCACCTTTGTTCCTCCCCATCCTCACACTCTCCTGTCCACCAGGATCAGAAAAGATCTCCCCTCACTCGTTCTGAACCACTCCTTTCTCTTTGTCTCTCATTCAATCTGGCTCCTTGCTTTCTCTCTATCCAAGTTGCAGTGACAGATTGAGGTCAGACTGAGCTCCGCGGGGTGTTTTAATTTCATTGACCCCCCTCTAGAGGTGACGAAAGCTGCGAATTGTTTCTGCCTGTGACTAAAACTTTGCCGTGGCACACATGGGAGTGGGATTTAAATAGGATCGACGGATGATCTCTCCAGGGAAATTAGAGAATCTGGCAGTGTTAATTCAGCAGAGACATGTAAAGATCAGGAGATGGGAAGTTGAACTTAGGTAAACATGGAAACATGTCACCATCGATCTGTGAAATACAGTGTCTTTAAAATTGACAAACTTCTGAGAGCACGAGATTCAAAGGATTGTTTCAAGCAGTCACTGTGGACACGTTTGGTGTCAGCTCCTAAGAATTTAAGAGTTTCTGATTTTTCCAAAACAAGCTAATGCTACAGTCACACTGGGGAAAACAGTGTTTCAAGATGATGGCACAACCAAAATTGCTGTAAGTCTGTGCAATGAACCTCTGGTCTTGTTGGATTAGAAATATTTGAAGATAAAGACCAGGTCTGCAATCACTCGAACTCAGCTACCGTCTTTAGAGCAACTTTAGTGGAACAAGACGACAAAGAACTGGCAATGAGATGCCATTGGTTTGCAACTGAATGGGGTCAAGTTGGCAATTACATGCGATCTGTTTGTGTAACTATAGAAGGTAAATGGTATAAATCAGCAAAAAGCTGTTGCCTCTGATATTCAGGGTCAAGCCAAAACCTCATAGGTCTGAAAGAGAAATTCCTCCACAAACAGTGACAAAGTTATTGCGGGGCAGCAACTTTAGTCTAAAAGCTAAAAAAATTAAATACATTAAAATAAAAATTTAATGCAGTCACTGGGCAACCACCAGTTTTTCTCAGTTGCTAGGAAAACTTTTTTTTAACTCTAGTGTGACTGACCCATAATGTGACAAATGAAAGCTTTTAAAAGGGACAATAAGAAAATGCAAAATCAACGTGCAGAAGAACAAATCATCACTATTTTATAAATTACTTAGCTACATAAACAGGAAAAAAGTATCAATGTCATTACGGTAGTTACATGGATAGCTACCAGAGTTAGCGTGCTAAGTAGCTAGCGCCCATATCCTTTGTACCTGATGAGGTGATGGTCAGTGATCGCCCTCAAAGAAACAAACTGTGCTGCCCAGATCAATGTTTTCTCTTTTCTACAGTCTGGGGAAAAAAATCATATATTTAGACCAACAATGAATTAAACAGTAAAATAATGATGGCTGACGCTCTTGGTGACTAACAGCTGTCGCCATGCTGGAGAGCAGGATAGATACAATAGGCGGCTGAGAAGGGTTTGTTTTTAGTATAATACATATCGCCCTCTTATTTGCCTCCACTTCCTCACACACCACTTACAATATTCTCTGTTATAGCCGCCAGCATCAGGTGACACTAAGCTTTGGAGGTGTTGCCCTGCAACAAGCTGAGACTGCACAGCTTATCCTGTTATGATGATTTGAAATTGATGTAGCTGCTGTGACGTCACCTGTTGCTTTGTTAAATCCTGTTTTTAAGCCACATGAGAATCTTGGTGTTTTGAAACTAGATTAGCCCAGCAAGGAGTTGATCTGACTGTGAAATCACACATCTCTCTGCACGATCTATCTTTCTGAAAGTTAGAGAAACAAAATTTACACCTTAGGCTTTTTTCCCACTCGAAATGAGCGACTGAGTCCATAACTCATCAGGAAAGTGTAAAAGGAAAAGTCAAGGGCCATTTACCACAGATTTCTGCATGATCGTAACGTCACCTTATAACAAAGTTGCCGGTCTTGTACCTCTCTTTTATAACTTGTGTTGCTGTCGCAGCCAGATTGAAGACATGTATTTAGGATCGTGTCAGTTTTTACTGCCATTTTAATGACATATCAGCAGGAAACTCAGATTCACAGATTACACAGAGCAGGATGCTGCAACAGTGTTAAAAAACTGACCACTTCTCCTGCTAACTAGTGCTGATGTGAAGGTATTGTCTGATTGGGGACACTGATCATTCAGGAGCATATTGTAGGGAGTACCAGCACCAAAACACTGAACTTGAAAGGATGTGACTATGATGACGTTACTAGCAGCACGCAAAGTGACCAACAGGGTGGGTTTGTTGAGAGAATTATGCCTCAGCAGGAAATATCTAACTACGCAGAAATGGGAAACTCATTTTAACCCTACGCTGTAACCGTCCACATAACCTGATGTGATGTAACTACACATCCGGTCAACGCATACCACAACAACTTAAATGCCGTGGATGGTTGCGGTTACGGCATCCCGCAGAAGTCTAAATCAAGCTCAACTGTTTTTGTAACCACAGGTATCGCCTCCTTGTGGTCATTTCAAATGAATGCGCTATCACACTCCGTGTGTAGGACCACAGCCCAAAAGCCAATTAAGGTTTTTTTTCTGAAGCTCAATTTGGTTTAAAAAAGAAGAAGAAAAGTATGTGGAACTAAAGAATAAACATTTTGCTATTTTATCTTATTATTTATCAATGTTTGACTCAAAAAGTCACAGGTTTTGATAACGTTTTCTACGTTTTTAGCCGGAAATAGACAGCAGGCAGTCACAATGAGACTTCATCTGTATATAAGGTGATGCTGGTATGTGTAGATCAGATTCACCCCCCTGCTTGGGTTCACATTATGGATGATGGCTGATGCGTCAGTAATTACGAGCTGTCACAATGACACTTAAATGTTTTTATTACTTGATGTCCTGTAAGTGAAGCCTTACATCCAGCTGGTATTATAATGGCTCCATCTTTCTTCCCTCTTTGACCCATCATTTTCTCACTTACCACTTCACCCTCGAGCTGTTTTACACCATCTTTCTCCCCTTAGCGCCAGCTGCTGCTCTCATCTGCGCTCATCCCCCCCTCTCTTCATCATTAGTTTTGTCTTTTTGATACTCAATGTTTTAGATTGAGGAAACTTAAGTCACTAAACTAGATATTAACTCTCGGTATTTTAACAGATTATTGTCTTTTATTATCAGAAACTGAAGACAAACGTTACACCTGTGGTTATGAATTTAGTAAGAAGTCAAATGAAGCAGTAGATGGGGAGGCAGCATGTTTATATACCAATCTCTCCTGTGGCCGATCGCTTTCTTGATTTTCTTCCTCCCATTATATGTCTTTCATTCATATTTACATAAATTAAAGAGAAAAGGTGCTGGGCTTCAGTTAGCTTGTAACATATCACTTCACATGTTCATTTAAATAGACTAGCCTGTTTTCATCACGTCACTCAAATCCTCACAGACACAGCATCCCTGCATCTCCTTCACTCCACTCTCCCCACCCGCCCACTAGTTTATTTCAGGCACTATTATGGCAGGTGTAAAAGTTTGCCAGGCCCATAAATATGGATTGACGTAACCTAGCATGATGCACTTTCACATTATATAAATTCCTGCTGGAGGAAAATGGTAATTACTTCTAGTCTGAACACACACACTCACACACAGGCCTGATTTACATGTAGCGTCGGTCACTTTCTGACTCTGTTACTTTATTCAGGTCGTGTTTATGTCAGTGATTTCCCTTCCCTAAAATGACTCATGATATTGTGTTTGACTACCACACTCCATCACACACAAAAAGCACTCTCCCTCTGATTACTTTACATTTTCTGTCATATCAGGGTCATTGTAGGTCTAAACAAATAAAAAGGGTGGTGGGGAGGCAGATGATGACTTAACAAAAAACTTTTATTTTTAGTAAAACTTTGAATTATCTCAGATATTATACAATACTATGCAAAACCCTTGACTCACCCCTCATTTCTTTATATTTTGCTCAGAAAATGAGAAATGGGTGCAGTGACTTGTTAAAACATGTGCAAGCATATGTAGAAATTCAATCTTGTAATAAATGCTGTCAGTCAGTATTTGGTGTGACCACCTTTAAGGACATTCAAAGCTCTTCTTTGGATGTTTCTGCCTTCTGTTATATTCTCTGTCACGATGACCCCACACTGCTTCAGTAAGGTTGAGGTCCGGGCTCTAGGGAGGCCAATCCATGATTGATAGTGCGCTACTGTGCGGTTTCCTATCCAGGTATGCTTTTACTGTGCTGCATTGTGTTTGGGAGCATTGTCATGCTGAAAAATGAAGCTGTTCATGCTTTTCAGATGGTTCTTTTCTGCGTCCATCATTTTTGACAAGATGGCCAACACCACTGCCTGAAACGCAGTTTGAAATGCAGTCCAGCTTCCACATATTTTTTAAAGACGCCCTGACAGCATGTAGAGATATGCGAAGTTTTGGTCCAAGTGCTTTTTGGCAATCGGTACAAAGTTTTTTGTTGGTACAAAAATATTTTCTTATCTGTCAAACAGCGTTCTCTTTGTGTTTCATAGATTCGAATAAAGAAATGGGGACACATGATGCATTTGTGACAGGCTTTTAGTGTCAAAACCCCTGAAAGTATTTTGTTACTAGCTTCGCTAAGTTGTCTGTTATGTGTAGACACAACACTGTTAAGTGGCTTAGCAAAAAAATAAATCCTCTAAAAATGACCAGGTACAAAAAAAAATACACTGGCTGCTTTTTCACACATTTTCAATGTCCAAAGAAAACCTTTGATAGACCTTCAGAAAGCGTGGAGAACTATTCTCAAGACCACTTTAAGAATTTTCAAGACATCCCGTCTCCTTGGAAGCAAAGTCTTAAGAAATGTGGTGTGGCTAAAGAAATTTTCACAGTGCTGTTCAGACCTGTAAAGATGCCTTCCATGTTGGTCCAAACACTGCCTATTGAAACAAGACTCTCCAATAAAGAAATCCTTGTGATTTTAGCCATTATCATCCAGACTTTGCAGAAATGTTACTGTGAACTAATGCTCTTCAAAAGAAAACAATATACTCATTTATATGCTGAGCATCAGAAACAAAGAACAGCTGCAAAGGTATTATTTGCGCCAACATGTGGATGCGGCATTCCCTTTTTTCTTGTGCTTTCACCAGCGTCTGTGGTGCGGTGACATTGATCCACCTGCAGAGTGATGCGATGTGTTTTCTTAAGCCTTTCTTTTAAAATGTGTAAAATTTCAGAATTATAGTTTTTCCCCTCGTAAATAGATTGTTTCACCCAGCTCTGTAATTGAATTCCATACCTACAATGGCCCTATTATGCCACTGCAGTAACCAGCTACTCTTATTTTGATTCATGCTTCGTGCTCTGCCCATCGTTCTCTCCTCATTTCTCATTCTTTACCCCCCCATCCCCTCCCTGTCTCTCACTCCCAGGGTGTCCGTGTGCGACGAAGACAAGCTGACACATAATGAGTTCATTGGGGAGTCTCGGGTGGCCCTGCGCCGTGTGAAGCCTGACCAGACCAAACACTTTAACATCTGTCTGGAGCATCCACCTCCTGTGAGAAGAACGGGGGGGAGAGGGGAAAAAAAGAAAGACAGAACCTATAAAACTAGGAAAAAGGAAAATCTAAGCGTATAAGGGAGATGAATGCTACAGTAGGGGGTACAGCAGTATTTATTGAGGCATCCTGTCTGACTCACAGCTGTGAGTAAAGATGGGGGGTGCACAGAGAAAGAAGGGGATGAGGTGATGACAGAGGGTAACACACACCGGTCAGCCACAACAATAAAACCATCTGTAATATTGTGTAGCAACCCTTCATGTGAGTCACAACGGCCTTGACCAGTTGGGTCTCGGACAGAGGACCTCTGGAGGCGTCCTGCGGTGTCTGCTACCGGCGGTGCATCCTGCGTGCTGCAGGATGTGACTCATGATTGTTCTGGCGCTGGATCAGATGGGAGTCTGTGGGTTGGGCTGTCACTTTGGGCATTTTATTGTGTTACCCCAACTCATTCTTGGGCAGATTTGCAAAGTGACAGGATGTCCTATTTGGGAGAGCAGCTGCCATCGGGGAGCGCCACTGTCAGGTGTGGATGGTGTGCAAGTTTCAAGTGAGTGATAGGTGTCAAAATAACTTCCATACGAATGCCAGGACCCAAAGTTTCCCAGCAGAAAACTGCACTGTACTGAGATAATAAACCGTATCAGTTCATCCGTCAGTGGTTTTAATGTTGTGCCTGATCGATGTATCATTTCACTTGGATGAATATCACACATCTAGGTCTCATCATATTTAAATTAAAAAAACAAGCAACGTGGCTGTGCAACATCTGTGCCATCTTTAGATTTATAAATCAATAACTGCATTTATAGAAATAAACTGTATTGCCAGTTTGTGAAAAATCCAATAACTTATTAAGCATTAATTCCATCCATTTTCTAAAAAGGCCCGTTAAGGGTTGCAGAGCAGCTGAAGCCTATCCCAGCTGCCAGCGCATGGTGTGAAATGACCGAGCGCTATAAGGTATTGATTAGGGAGAAAGAAAAGAAAGATGCGCTAATGATTTAGAAAAATGACCTCGAAGTTTTCAAATGTTAATACTGAATGCTGATGGCAAATCTGCACCCATGTTTTTCATGTTTATGAAAAAAAAGTTACATTTAAAAATGTAAGACCCTAAACTCTTTCCACCTAGTTTTAAATCTGAATGACTGGGTTGGATAAAGCGCGGCTCTCGGTGGCTGTTGAAATTCATCCAACAAGTGTGGGAGAAGGTGAAGGTCAGGGCTCGGTGCCAGCCAGGCAACGTATTCCACAACAAACTGGGCAGCCCATTTATTTTAGAGCTCACTTTGTGCATAGGAACACAGAAAAAAGGCCTCTCCCAAACAGTTCCTGCAAAGTAGATAACAACATCGTATTATTGTGCAGCATCATTCAGTATGATAGTATCGCCAGCCTGCATGTAACTAGTAAAAACTTCAGCTTTAAGATGTGCTGAAGGTTCACACGGTCAATGTCACCGTGTTTCCTTTGGCTTAGTTTAACAGTACAGTGACAATACTGATCCATACTGGCTGAAAATAAATCAATAAATCAGGTTGTGGCACAGCAGCTGCAAGTTCATCAATTATTTACATTTTCCGACTTGTCGTAATGATCTTATCTAGCAAACTTGAACGCTTTGTCCGCAAACAGAACGGCATTAATGAGCTGCTGTGCTCGGAAAAATCATTGGAAATAAAACCACTGCGCTCGGGATTCATCCAGGAGCATCAGAGCACTCGCTACATCGATCAGATAATTTTCTCAAAATATTTTTATGCTTCAATACATCAACCGTATTAGAGCAAATCTTCAGTTTTCCTGCTTAAATTGACAAATACTGCCCGACTGAACAGACATTAAAATTGTATCTTTTATTGTAATGAAATAAAAGACAGCAGCAGTGAGCATAATAATAACTACTTATCTACAGCTTACTGTATAACTTATATTTTACTTCAATAACAAAAGAGTTCTTTAAAAACTCTGCCACTTAAGCATTTCTTAATGTATGACTAAGTTGGCAAATTTATTATTATTGTTATCATTAGTAATTTGAATGTTACTTATTACCAAAACCTCTGGAAATTGATGATTTCGTTATGTGAAGTCTGAGATGATTTGTGCCTCCTTGGAATTACAAATACTTGATAAAGAAAGAAGTGGATTTGATTTCCACTCCCATGAGCCACAAATAGCTTTTCATGTAGGTTAAATGTCAACTGGGTCACATGTGGGGGGAAAAGAAAAAAAAGCTGCAAACACTGGGAGAATAAAAGGTGAGGAGAAAGAGCAGGAGAAGAGGGGGGGGGGCGGAGAATTGTCAATAGACAGCAAGAGCAAGCCAGAGAGATGAGAAACAAATGGATTAAAAAATAAAAGTGGGGGGCGGGGGTGTGCACAGGGGTCGGGGGCAGAGGTGTTAAAAGGGGTTGCGAGGGCGCTGGGTTTTGTTCTTTCTGAGCTGGGGAAGGCTGCTGGTATTGGACTGGCCCTCTGAGGCCGGTGCCCACTCTGCGATCAAACGCTAAAGCCTTTCTGTCATCCCGCGAACAGACGCTGTGTCAGGAATGTAATTTTCAAAGTGGCTCCCCTCTCCGCTCGATGCAGCCGTCCCTTTCTCTTTGCTCCTCCAACCTGCCTGCTTTTCAGGCATCTCCACCTCAATATTTACCTCTCTTCTTTTTTCTGCTCGACTCCAGCTGCCTTCACCAACTGCGATGAGCACAGCCCTGAGAGGAATCTCCTGCTACCTGCGAGAGGTGAACACCCCGAGTCCTCTGTCTGTTCTGTTCAACATGACCCCCCTCCTGTCTGTCCCCTCAGTCCATTTTTCATCCTGTCTTAAAGAACAACACCCATTTTTTATCTTCCACTTCCAAAACAGGGCGAAGTGACCTCCTGATACATTTGCATTTTTAGTGTTAAACTAGAAGCAGGGTAGTGATACATTTTTAAAAAAACCTCTATAAAGTTAGTGATCTATATTTATCTGTAGTTAGCTAGAGCAGAAGTACATGTGCTTAATACTTATTTACTTTTCTATCCAATTTATCAGTATAAAAAATATTATCTTTGAAAATAATTACACAACAAAGCAAACAAAGCTGTCGGAGTGGAAATAATTCAGCAGAGCTACGTTATTTCGAATCCAATCAAAATTTCATTTGTAAGCTGAAGAATGATTCTTTTTTATTTGTTCTTTTAAAAGCTGCATAAACTAAACTAACATGCACACACTGACTTTTACCCCTTAAGCCCTAAGCTGTTTTTTAAATGACCAGGGAAAAAAAAGCATTATCCCTAAATTTAGTCAGTCAGTGACAGCTGCAACACCGAAAGGCCAAAATGAGCAGCTCCTGGCTAAATAGATTTGATTCGCGTGGGGAAATTTTGAAATGCAGCATGCCTCCTTGTCCACACCAGACAGAGGGGTGGGGGAGTGCAGGAACGCTGACAATTCTTCCTAATCAAGTCTGTAAATTAGAGAGGAACACAACCGTGTAACAAGCCGTTAAATGTCGAGTTTACCGAATCCGTCCTGAAAATTCTCACTTAAACTCTTACAGCAGCAGAAATGAAGCAGAACAAATGTTTCCTCCGAGCGGCCTCTTCATCCGATCTGTTTGTGTGTTTGACAACCCTCAAAAAGTGAAAGCTACATCGCAGATATGAGACGCAGAATCCCAGCTGTGCAGGAAAAGAGTCGAGCTATGACGCAATCGAGAGCAGCCAAACTTTATGTTTCCAGTATTTCTTATCCTCACTGTCTGCAAATATCTCTCGATTATAGGTGTGTGGACATTTGGACAGTTGCACTGGTGAACTGGAAGAACAAGGTTTAGGGTAGTCTTCTGAGCAGGAGTGAAAAATTGCTGAAAGTCTGCTGTAACTAGTGCACTGTACAGTATTTTGTGTATATTCATGTTAACTATAACATTTCTTTAAATTTTCTACTTTGTCAACTAGAGAGGTATACTACCAACGACGTTCAGCACAGTCAGGATTTATTTATGTTTGACAAGACCACAAATCCCAGGTGGAGATAACAGGCATCACAATGGTGGTTATCAGCTTTCTCTGTTAAGCTGGGTTCTCTGCAGAGGTCACATGACTCTTCTTGGGCACAAAATGATCCCTGTGAGTATCACCTACTCCAGAGATCTTATCAGTAAAATGGATCACTGTTACAAATAAAACGAGAGATTAATGCTGCAGCGAAGTCATTAATCTGGGGTTACATCACGCTGGGTGGTAAAATAGACACTTTAATTATTTCATCGATGAAAGCGATCTCGGTGCTGCTGTGGATTTCTGACATGACAGCTGCACATTACAGCTTTGAAACTTTAAACTGGATACTTTTAAACGCTAAACATGAGACATATTCAACCGATAGAGAATCAATATTGCACTTAAAACATGCTGTAAACAGAAGAATCAGTAAAAACTTCCTGCTGATTGCTGGAAACTTGGAACCTGACCGGATTATGTGTTCAGCACAGCTACCACAGTGATTCAGCCAGGAAAAAGAGCCACTTAAACCCATTAACCTCGCTTGGTAGAACCCCACTGCGGTTTCCCCCCTAAGTGGGATCTGTGCAACTTGTTTGTCGTCACTCGCTCTTTACCTTTACTGTTGGATTAGTTTAGATTCCAAAACTACTTGGTAAGAATTTGGGGGTTAAAGCAGTTCTATTCACAACACTCACCCCAAACACTGAAAAACTACACTTAGGAGTATCAAGTGTATTTAAATCAAATGATAAAGGAATCCTAAATAAACGTCTTTGTGTGCTGCTCTGGGTTGCTACCTTTGCCCCTTCTTGCAAGTAAACTTAGGCCAATATCATGCACTGACTACACTCTGGCTAAAATACATTGTTTAATTACTAAACACACGACGATGTGCTAAAGTAGACGCCACAGGCTACTGGTAATACAGTCCTGCTTTAAAGTGGACTTTATGCTCATCCCTGGATGTAGCTTTCCTATTTAAGCAGGCACACCTAAAGAGCTCATTGACTTTCATCTAACACTTGAGCTCATCTAAAGAGCTTAGATACAAACTTCAGGAGCGCTCTCAGTCCAACGGCAAAGACCCGTCCTGGACAAAGTGAAACATCAGCCTCTAAGTCATTTTACTTGGTCGCTCCCGGCTTTTGTATTTTCTATGGACAACATCAAATAGTTACCAAAGCGTTTGACAAGAAGCGGAACAACAGAATAGATTCAAAGTGACAGATGAAAGGAAGAAAGAAAGCAACAACCGAGGGTGAAGAAAGGGAAGACGGCGCTCTCACGGGCCCATGACTCACCCTCATGGCCAGCAGCAGCAGTACATGTACGGTATTTATAGGAAAGAAGCATTTGCTATTTTTGATTTGCATCGCTGTAGGTGCATTGATTTTCAAAAGCTGTCTTTGTTGGTGCACCACAGATCTACCATTACTGTATCTCCACTAAACGTCTCCTGTAATATCTCTCCATCTCTCATTAAGTCTTATCTTCAGGCAAGAGGTGGAAACAGCAAAGGAGATCAATATGTCACACATACTGATCTCCTTCGAGATCCGCCCTCCCTTTTTTTAAAATAGTTTCAACAGCTTCGCCCCTTCTTGTCACCACGCTGCCTTTCCTGTCTCCCATGTTTTGTGTCTCTCTCTGAGACCAACAACCACTCTGCCATCTGTCGTCAGCAATCAGGGCACTTAAAAAAACTTGTAATTAGTGAGGATAATTTGCACCGGGTACCTGGTAAGGAAACAGCTCGGACCTTCACAGATCGATAGAGAGCAGCTCATTAGGGAGGTGGAAATCAACATACATCAAGTGTGGAGCCAGCTTCTCGCAGGGCGACAGACAAATGGGAAGGAAATAAATTTGTGGGCGGGTTTGAAAGATGTGCGAACAGGCGGACTAATTGAACAGCCTTGAATGTGGTGAGAAACACAAGCTGGCCATTAAGAGAGAAGGAGAACTAGCTATACTATACTCCAAAACTGAGCCTGATTTTGTGATCATACATCAGTCATGGATATCAGATCAATACATGAGCGTTCATTTGAATCATGTTTCAGTGAGTCTGCACTGTTAGCTTTGCCTAGAACCAAGGCAGGAAACAGCTTCAAGGTAGGAAAAATCACTAATGAACCGTTACAGTCCATCACTCCAGTCCTAACACTCCTTAGAGCTTTGTTTAGCTCTCCACTCACTCCTGAGGGAAAATCTGGCTCCTTTGCTTCCAAACACACCACTCTGTTCACCAGTTTGCCGCTGACTGTCTGTCTGTATGTCATTTAGTGCTGCAGGGAGCATGCATCGAGCTTATCGGGCTGTTTCATTGTAAACAGCTGCTTTCTGTGGCTAGAAATAACGGTGATGAAAACAAAAGGGAGAAAAAAAACCAATAAAGTCGTGGGGCCTCTAAAACAATCAATAAGCCACAAGTTAGTGAAAGGCTCAGCAGGGCCGGAGTCAGCTGCTAATTCTTACACTGCACATTTAAAATCACACATAATGCAAAAAGCAGAACAAAACAAAAAAAAACCTCATTGATTGCAGCAGATTTGAAGGTCGTGGAACAAAACTGCTGCCTCATTTTCATTATTGACCCTGAAGCTTAGGCCGAGTCACTAATGTGTGAACTACAAAGGCCGCTCGTTTGGCGTTTCTATGATTTTCATTTGTTTCTCTCTTTCAGTGGGAGACGGAGCAGCAGAGAAGTCTAGAGGAGAGAGGACGCTTGCTGCTCTGCCTCCAGTTCCTCCCGCCATCCACCGATGGCGACTTGAAGGGCGAGGCCAAGGAGAGAGCTCGTGGCGGACTGTGTGTGGGCGTCAAGCGCTGCGCCCATCTGGCAGCCATGGACGTCAACGGTTTCTCCGACCCCTACGTTAAAACGTAAGCACGCCATCAAGTCATGAATTTCATGAAGAGCCAAAATACTTTAGACCAAGCCTCCATGTCCTTGAACCGCCCCTGAAACGCCATTCCTATTTCTCGATGGTCCAACCCACAGCAGCAACAAAGCCTCAGCAGTTTGCTTAAGTAACCCCTTAAATTTTAAGAGATCTCCACACACAAGGAGAACAGCAGGGAGGTGGCAACCAGAAACCAGAGAATACCAGAAAAACTGAGCACCTCGTAGCAAAGATGGGAAAATAAACACCGGCATTGCGAAGTGGGCGCATACCTGCTTAGAGGCGAGGAACCAATGGGGCCGGGTACAGTATTCACTACTTTTCAGCATACCAACCAAATGGTGCTGGCTGCTACTGACTGTACACTTTTATTCTCTATAGCATATATCTGAAAATCCAAGGTGACTTCCTCATCAAGTTATCACTTAAGACTTTAATAAAACTTAATGTGTGAATGTTACGTTGAGATCACTGAAATTAGAACTCGTCAAAGGTTCGTGTTGCGAGTTTGCTCAGACAACAAATATTTTAAATGCAAAATCCAAAGGTGGTCATAGCAACACATCTAATCTGTGTGAAACACCTGGTCAAACACAAAGGTTTTATTCTGTATGGTGTGTATAATGTATGAAATAAATAACAAAATGCTTAAATATAGAAGCAGAAACTTATTTTTTAAGAGAATAATTATATGATGAAGTTGGCAATTTATTATTTCACCATGAGAAAGTACACACATACACACAAAAACTGTACAGTACAAATTTCCAGGTATCTGTTTGAATATGAAAAGGTACCTAATCCTAGCGACTATCAGTGGGAGCAAAAGATCCACTCGTCACATGGTATCTTTTGTGATATTTGAATATTACTCGTGTTCACTAGCGACTTTCAGACAAACAAAAGCTGAGGCATAAACCTTTGATGTTTGCCTGGAATACTGTGATATTGGTGCAGGAGGTGATAATCACCAAAACATAAACACCTCTAACCTATCATTTTGAAAGAGATATAGTAAGCGTATTGATTTCCTTGGTTAATAATATGAATTGCACTCGACTGGATTCAAATCTTGGCTGTCACTCTAAATGTACCTGCAGGCTAATCAATTAACCTCAGATCACTGCCCTCATAGTAACTCATATTAGAAATACACACACACACACACATCTGTACTTGCTGCAGGTGGTTGTGATGCCATACGTTATCAGCTTTACTAAAACAAATTGTCATCTCTTTAGCTACCTGTCTGTGATATTTAAGGACTTTATTTCTAATTATCAAGTCTTTAAAATTATTTTTAATAATGCGTACATTTAATTAAAAAAAAATATGTATAAGCATACTATTATTATCACACAACAATGCTCACACACACATTCTGATACATGAACACGTGACACAGATCAGACTGATGGACTCACATGTCACGATCCTCGTTTCAGGACAATCTTCGTCTCCCTCCTTCAACACCTTAATACCTCAGGTTGGCTCTTGGCTCATACAGACCCTATAAATCACCTTTTGTTGCCACTCACGAGTGATCGATGGCTCGAGTTAACCTCACATCAGGTAACGATGAGGGATGAGTGCAGCTTTTCACACAAATAGAGGCCACTGGGAAATGTGTCACTCATTCATCACGATGACTATAAGACAACTATGAGACTGTATGGGTATTGACAGGCTTGAAACTGACTGAAAGGCAGTGACATGATCTAATGTTATGGGTGCGTTGGATCATGAGGAGGTCCAGGATTAGAAAAAAAAACCAGATGTGGGTGCTATTGTTGTCAGAGAGGTCCTCTGGAGATTCATTACTCACTGATGAAGACTGCATGTGTCACTGTGTGTCTGTTTGTGTCTGTATCTGTTTTGAATGATGCAAACTGACATAAAGTGGACAAATGAGCTTTAAAAATCGCCCCTCGTCTCGTGTCAGTGTTTTCCTGAGTGCTGGTTCTGGCTTTGAGGCTGTTTCTGCAATAAGTAAAACACTCCACAACCTCCCATCTCACACGCTCACACACACACACGCGGACGCGCACAAACGCAGAAATGCCAGCACGCTCGCCTCACCTCACGCACACACTAATCTCCCTTCTCTTTTCCCGTTATGCTTCAAACTCCGGTTTTCTCTCTCTCCCGCTTTACATGCACCAAACCTACGCATGCATCCCTCACACATCCACAGGAACACATCACGCATCTTGTTTCATTTTGGATGCGTGCTCACATCTTTGCCCTTTGGCGGGAGCATCTTCCCAGATGCTTTGTTGTGTCTGAGAGTGTGTGGGAACATACGCTCGAGCCCGAGCTGTGGGTGGTGGGTGGAAAGCAAATGTGAATAGAGATTTTTGCCACGCTGCTTCCAGCTGGCTTAAAAATATCCCGAGAATTTAATGACAGCTCGCAAAGGGAGGCTGTGAATTTACAATCTGTGCTGTGCTGGTGAAGGACATACTGATCAGTCCCCTCTGTGGGTTTAACAAATAATACATGAAACCTTCAGGGGATCGATGGGGGACTTGGATTAGAGAAGACTGATATCACTGTCTGTTCAATATGAAGCTACAGCTACCAGCTGGCGAGATTAGTGCAAAAAATAATAATCAGCTGATCTAATGCTTAGTAGCGCTTCAATATGGTGTATTCATTTAGAATAAAGAATGAAGTAAGAGTAACACAGCAATCACTGACTCTTTCCTCTTCCTCAACAGTTATAGAAAAATCATGATTTCCTCCTCTGACCTTTACAGCCGTGACTGTTATTCTTTCTTCCACTGCTTTGACATATGAACAGTAATGAATCGTATACACGACGGTAAAACATTCTTCTGTCACAGGTACCTGAAGCCAGACGTTCACAAGAAATCCAAGCACAAAACAGCGGTCATTAAAAAGACTCTCAACCCGGAGTTTAATGAGGTACGCATCATCCACTTCAGTAATGACTGAAAGCGAAGGTGCAGCTCATTTAGAAGCTTTAAATGTATCCTCCAACCAGTTAGCTGCATTAAAGGTTTTCTGAGACTCGAGATCTTCTGACTGTTCACTCTGTCTTTACTCAGGAGTTTTTCTACGAGATCTCCTTCTCAGAATTAGCGACCAAGACGCTGGAGGTCACCGTGTGGGACTATGATTTAGGAAAATCCAATGACTTCATAGGTAAGTTCATGCCACGAGTGAGGCTACAGGTCATTTTTAGATGTTTAGCCTAAGATTCTTGCATTTGATTATATTTACTTCCACTTTTAAATCTCTTTTAAGGTAAAAAGTTTGAATTCTTCATTGGCATTTTTCTACATTTTTATTTTGCAAATCACATGAAGATGTCCGTCCATCCGTCCATGTTCTGCTGTTTTTCTGAGCAACAGTCTTAGCAGCGATGCCCAGACAGTGTTCCCAGTTACGTCCACCAGCTCTATGGGGGACAATGGGGCCAGCTGAGAGGTGTAATGTCCTGGGTCTACCCCGGGACATCCTCTGTAGGACATGCCCGAAACACCTCATCTAGGTGGCTTCCAGGAGGGATCCTGGTCAGATGCCTGAACCACCTCAACTGGCTCCTTTTAATATGGAGGAGCAGCAGCTCTACTCTGAGCCCCTTCCAAATAACCGAGATCCTCACCCTTTCCCTAAAAGAGAGTCCAGACACGTGTAGGAGGAAGCTAATTTCTGCCGCTTGTATCTGCAATCTTATTCTTTCGGTCACTACACAAAGCCTGTGATCGCAGGTGATGTTAGGAACGTGGATCGAGCGGTTCACCGACAGCTTTGCTTTCACACTCAGCTCTCGCTGACCCAGAGTGGGCACTCCACCTATTTCCAGCTGAGGACCTTGACCTCAGACTCTGTTGTGCTAACATCATAGGTAAAAGCAGAGATGAGATCCTGACACCAGCAAACCAAACGTCTTTTGTGGATAACAGTTCTGAACAGAAACAGTGACAAACATGCCCTAGTTCAAGACTTTCAGCACCAAACCTTCTTCTACTGAGGGTGTGAAAATGTTGCATAAAAATACAGTTTGTGGTATTTTTCTGAAGCAGATGGGCAGTCAGGTTGTGGGCATATGTTCCTCAAATTGGAACAATGGCATTTGTTAAGGATTATTTTCATATGGAAATGGATACACACTTTCCAAGCTCATGAGTCAAACTAACTACATCTCCCGACCTGAAATAATACGCACTCTAGGTGCTTCAACACATGTGAAAAACAAGATGGGGCTTAGATCTAAAACTGGAGAGCCATTCACAATGGGCTGTTTGCAGGGGAACTTGACTCAGCCGTGTTCATTTTTCCCCTTTTTTACTTAGAAACCAATCCGGCTTGAAGTCTTTCTGCTTTTTCGGTTATTGTTCGTTATGCAAATGTCTTTTATTGCGGGTGTATTTTGGACAATGCTGTTTTTTCCCAACCCATTACCTAAGCTTTAAAAAAAAAAAAGAGAGAGAAAAGAGAAAGAAAGAAAAAACATTACTGACGTTTTAATTTTTCAGCACAATTAATGGCCAATCTGAACACACTTCATTAGACAAAGGTAAAAAATATGTACAGGTCTAATTAGTACCTGATCAGAATAAAAAAAAAACATTAAAAGCCTGGAACATGAGGTTTCATTGTTGATCCTCTGTGTTTTAGACGTCTATTATAAATAAAATGGAATACAAAACAATACAAGACATATTCAGAAGCTGTGTGCTGGAGCTTGCTGTGCCTGCTCTTCTTGACCTCTGACTGTCTGCTCTGTTTCTGCTTTTGTAAGGGGGGGTATCCTTAGGGTGTCATTCACAGGGAGACACTCTGCAGCACTGGATAGACTGTCTGAAGAACAAGGGCAAGAAAGTGGAGCGCTGGCACACACTGACCAACGAGCTGCCCGGATCCACGCTGCAGGAATGAACCCGAGCTTCCTCCCCTATAACTGACACCAGAGGGACCGCCTGAAGACCCGGGATGAAGGACGTCTCATCGCATGTTTTAAGGATTGTTCTGCATGACTGTGACGGATCCATATCCTCCTTTGTGTCATAATTCAAAACATCATGCCCAGATAGGTGGGATGGGGTGGGGGGGAGGGTTGTCCACAATCACAGATCAATACTCTAATCTCGGATCTAAACAGTCCCAACACAAAGCTGAAACCATTTTCTTCACAGTACTGGCAAGCATTCACATCCTTTCAGTGCTTTAAGATCGGTCTAAATGCTCCTCGTGGACAGAGCCCACTCACGAAGAATAATTGCGCCGGGACGTTTGACGAGGGGAAATGTTTAATTATTCTCTCGCGCAGTCCCGCATGTCAGGTTTGCTTGCTCTTATTAAATTCATGACATTAAAACTCCGCGGTCATGCCCATCTGTCTCAAAGCGCACATACCTCTCCGTGCAATAATGATTGCCTAATGCTTCCGAAGATATTTCCAAGTGGTCTTAATACTGGCGGATGTTTTTTTCCTCTGATCGTCACTGGATTGACAGCACGAGCTGATAAGAAAACTGGTTCTTCCACGTCGATGGTTCGTGTGTGATCTACTTGCATGTTCGGTGTTGATGGAGCAAACTTTAAAAAAAAAGAAAAAAAGGTTGGAAATGTTCATCAACGTGTTGTTCCCTAGAAGAAACTGTATTTTATTTAACGGTAATGGCTCTTTAATGTTGTTCGCAGTTGTTTGACGTGTCAGCTCTGATATCGGTGTCGGTCGGTTTTGCTTCACGTTCCCTACTTTGTAAGGCCAACGTCAGTAACGGGAGTTTCACAGCAGCAGAGCGTTTTACGGCGAACCATGCATGACTGTACTCTGGCACAGTAAATAAAGTCACATGCCTTTGTTTCATATACAAATTGTAAATATGAACCGGTGTAGAGCACTGTGCTTTATGGTGACTCCATGGCTGCTGCTTTACTGTCGACTGCTTTCAGCTGCAGGTTTTCTCTGTGTGGTGAACAGGCATGCTCACAATGCCATTGGTGTTAATATGTAAATATATGTGCGCTGTTTCACTTGTTTGGGATGTTTGTCTTTTGCAAAGCTTGCATGGTTGTTTTTATCTTTGTTTTAGTCCACAGTGGACTCCTTCAATCACACAGCCTGGTAGGAAGCCAGTAAAGCTAATACTGCCACCTGGTGTTGTTGAACTGTAAGTGCAGCCTCTTCTCTGACTACAGAGAGCAGAAGTCCATCCATCAAATGTGTAAGGTGAAAGGAAACCAACACACACACCAACTTTCTGCTCCAGTAAACAATAACTGCAGCAATTAAAACATAAATTGAATCTTTACAAAATGTAATAAATACAACTGCAATTAAAAAAAATGTTGCTGGGATGCTTTGTAAAATAAACAGAATTCAGTGATTTGCAAAGTTCATTTTATTCACAGTAGATCATAGAAAACATGTGACATGTTTAAACTGAGGTATTTTACTACTTCAAGCAAAATATTAGTAATTTTGAATTCAGTGGCAGCAACATGTCTAAAAATTGGAATGGAAGCAGCTATGAAAGCTATACTGAAGAAGCCAAATGTGGGCAGGAGTCAGAAACACTGTTGTGGTGAGAGAGTGTCGATGCAGCGTGGAAAACTCTTCTGTGGTCAGACAAATCTAAATTTGAAATTCCTTTTGGCAAATATGGACGCTGCATCGTCCAGACTAAGACTAGATCGATGATCTGACTTGCTTGCATCTCTGATGGTTTGTGCATTAGTGCCTGTGAAATTGGTAGCTTGCACTGGATATATGATCAGTATATGAGTATTTACAGGTTTTAGAGCAGCAGAAGCTCCAATCCAGATGACATGTTTGGCCTAGACATGGAAGGCCTAGAAGATTTCAGCAAGGTGATGCTAAATAGCATACTGCATGTATTTCAGCAGCATGGCATCACAGCAGAAGAGTCAGGGAGCTGAAGAAGCCTGCCCGCTATCCAGACCTTTCAACAACTCAAGCATTGGCTCATGGGCCCAGGACTGTTCAGCGGCTAGATCCATGTCAGATTATGATGGGACAAAAATCCATCAGCTGGTCTCCACTGTTCCCAGATGTCTATGAACTGTTGTTAAAGAGGAGGGGATGCTAAACAGCGGTAAACAAGACCCTCTCCCAACTTTTCTGAGACATGTTGCTGCCATAAAATTCAAAAATAACCTTTATTATTTCTTAATAATGGTACACTTTCTCTGTTTAAACATTTGCTGTTTTCTATGTTCTGTTGTGATTTACGAGATTCATTTATATTTGTAACATTTTGCACAGCTTTCCAACTTTTTTTTTTGTAAATTCAAATGCTGCTGAATTTATAGTGGGAAATTTCTGCTGTAAAACGTATCTTTCTGGGTTTGAGTCTTGTGATTTTTACTATGCTTACTGACAATGAGAAAATGAAGCAATGAATCGACATTATTGCTTCCGTTTCAGTTCATTTCACTGTCAGCAGCTTTCAGTGAAAATCCTTACAAAAGCTCCAACCAGCAGCTCAGCACTGAACTGCACACAGACACACTTAACAGCTGGCTGGTGAGCAGAGTGGAGCTTTTAGCAGCAGAGCTGTTTTGTCCATTTAGGATTTAGGAGGAGGAGGAGCTGTAGTAATGCTATTTACCATCTTTTAGCTGTAGAACTGATTGGCCACTAGCATGTATGAAATAAACTACTTTCTCTCTGTGATGGCAGCGAGGTGAGGATCTTCAGTTTATCCACACAAGAGCATCGCCTTATTTTCTTTCCTTCCTTGGCTTCACGCAGATGCTCTGTGTGATCAGTGGAAGACTCTGGGCTCTAAAACAAAACAAAAATCCAAGTTCTGTTGCTTGTATCATTCTTTTGGGCAGATTATCTTAAAATTTATGACTCCTTCAACAGATTTGAGTTCACCGACATCACTGTAAGGGAGACTGCCGCACTTATGCGTTCCCACCGCCGTGCATTACAGTCCCCTTAGTGCAGTGTGGTTTTTCCTGCCATCACTGGCCTCAAAAAGCTTCTGCCTGTCTCTGCATGTTCTTTACAAATTTAATGAAAGGCATCTTATCCTTTAAACTTCTGAATTATTTCCATCCCTCTGTCAGATCTGGGTGGACTTTTATTTTATTCACTTATCGGATGAAGAAAGATAATAAATAAGATTTTGAAGCATTTCTTCTCATCCAGATCAAATTAGTTTACAGTATCATCATGACTTATTGAATGTTTCACTTGTTCCATTTGACAGGCAGGTGAGAGCCTAGCATTGAGACTTCCTTTTTATACCTTGTGTACCCGAGTTTGTGTGGGCAGGGCGCCCTGAGTGTTGACGTGAGCTAGCTGACTGACTCAGCATTACGGGCAGTGAGACAGAAGTTCATTCCAGATAATAACTGGGAAAAAAGGCTTCAGAGAAACACGTGAAGCTGCCAGCAGCTGTACAGTTTGTGATTACTGTGCATTTTCTCCAGTAGCCTGAGCGAGAAAGAAGCTCTTTGTGAAATGAGATAAGGCTGCCACGGTTTCATCTTAGTCACTGTTTGTTCCTGGATCTGCTCGCACGTCAACACCATCACTGCTCTGTGATTACAGGAAATAAAATGGCTTTATTTTGGTGATTCTACTATTGCAAATACAGGTAACACGGTAAAAAGTCTAATACACTTTGTATAATGTGATTTTAGATTTAAATGATTTTCATAAGTCACTTTCCTCTAACAGCAGGGACACAATCAGGAAGGATTTACACTAAACAGTGACCTACTAATTTCCATATTGTATTGAACAAGTCTTCTTCTTGTTTTTTCACTTAAAGTCACTTAACACTGACCCAAGAATCATTTAAGCATAAAAACGGCACCCAGCTCAAGAGATGAACCAGTGCTGTGCCTACTCATAACAGACAACCAATTTAAAATGATCTGTTACTAGCGGGCATTGTGCATTCTTGTCTCTTTAGTTGAGTCTATGAAAAATCTCAAACATAATACTGGTAACACAGATAACAGGTATAAAATAATACTTTTTGTGTTCTCCAGGAGCTATTAGACAAAACCCTAGCATGTCTCAGCATGGTGTGCAGCGTGTCCTTAAAAATGTGAGGAAAACTGACAAGTGGACAACAAACGGCAGGTCTAAGGCTGAAAGTCAGTGGCAACGGGTCTGATGGAGATGATGAAATCCTTGGTTCAAATCTTCATCAGTTTGTAGAGGTGGTAAGAAAAGATGTACAACAGTGACTGTCAAAATTTGTGGAATTATGAATTCAGAAAAGTACCATCAGCTTTTGATCCAACATGTGGTAACATCTGGAAAACATAGGCTTGGCAGCAGCTTAATTTTTCAGCATCACAATGATCCCAAACACACTGCCGAGGCAGTGAAAGAATACCTGAATAGAAAAAACAGTGGAGCACTATCAGTGACGGATTGGCCTCCCCAGAGGCAGTGAGGTGCAGTGAGAACAGGACAAAAGTCAGCCAACATCCAAAGAAGAGCATTCAATGTCCTTCAGGAAGCCTGGGGTCCATTTTTCTAGCAAAATATACATTTAAATAGAGTGTGGCTCACGATTTTCTCCACATTGCCATATTCACAAGCTAATGTAACCCCATATAAGCCTTAAAATAATCAAATTTTACCATCTATTCTCTACAAATGTAGCAAAGTACTTTTAAAGCTATCATCACTCTGTTCTGGTGGCGTCAAGTTATTTAAAATAGTTTCTATAAACAGGCATTTTCCAGCTGTAAGAAAAACATGAGCAAGTTTTTGCAGCTCATAGAAAAGAAAAGAAAAAAAAATCAAATCTCCTATTTTTGCCGAAGCTGCAAGAAAGAAAATTGGACTGCTGGTTTTGAGATCAAAACTGAGATTACTGTAAGGACAAAACAAAAAACAAAAGTGGAGGAGCATTTGAGGACATTAAAGTTTTAAACATCTGTGAGGCGAAACGAAGCCTCTCCTGGTGATAAAGAGGTTTAATTAAAAGCAAATGATCAGCGCTTAACAGAGGCTCCACAAATAACATCTAAATGAAGCAGCCACCAGGTGTAAAACACCACAGTGGCATTTAGCGAGTCGATAGAAAGAGGAATTAAACTCAATAAAAAAACTGTACAAAAATGTGAAAATAACAAATGTAAATTATGTTTGCATAAGGAAACTCCTTTAAAATTGAGTGTATTAGCCAAACCCAGATTGTGTCCTGTCTGTGGGGATTAGTGCCAGCAGAGCACACATAATGCAATATGAGAGCTGCTGTGTGGTCCTCTGAAAGGGCTGTGTGCTTGTATCATAACACTAATGCTTTTTATTAGGAAACTGCAAAGAAGCTGCTGAAAATAAAAGTGGGTAAGGATGAAAATTATCTCCGACGGTGCAAGCAAACTAAGATTTGTTCAAGAATATATATTTTTGGTGATTTTCCTGCAAAGGAGGACAACACTCCTCATGCACTTTTCACAATGATGAGCAGTTTCCATTACAGAGCCATTATGGGTGCATTGCTGCCATCTAGCTGGGATTGTGATGAAAATTCAGAGGGTGCAGTTACAGCAGGGGGATGCTGGATGTGTGGCAGCAGTGCCGTACGGTAATAATGGGCCACACAAGGGCCTGAAGCTCCCAGTTTCTATTAAGAAGCATTTGTGTGAATATTATAAAAGTACTCAATGATAACCCAGTTCAAGAGTGGAACTGCACGGATTTAATCAATTCCAGCTTCTCTCATCTTCTCATGCTTGCTCATGGAAAACTTTGGAGATGGTTTTTGCTTTAAAGATGATAAAACTGTCCATGCAAAATATAAACAAAGGGCTTCAAATGGGAATCAGTACAAATGACGTTTCAAAAAAACTGCCTTTTCACCAGGCTCAGAGCAAGAAGTTAAATACACTTTTTCATGCATCGGCTAATTTTGAGATTTTTGACTATTTTGCTTCCATAAAATGTTTTATTTTGTTCAGAATGCACAAAAAAGCCTAAAATAACAGTTAAATGTGTTTATTTTACTGCACAAACACTAAACAAAACATAACATCTTGATGATTTGGGGAGTTTCTTGGTGATATCTATCAGGCAGGCAAGCACTACGCTCAGCATATCCAGGCTTTCTTTACATTAGCTGGCTCAGCAAAACCTAAACGCTCTGTCAGAAATAACGGTCAACATGACAGTGGTTATCAACCTTTGTCGTTAATTCAGGGCTTCCAGCTTCAGGCTCAGTGCACGCTCACATAAAAGGGCACTTTGAATCTCTTGCTGCACAAACGGCAGGAAAGTGGACCAAACTGAGCGTCGCCTGCTTCAGTCAGAGAAACAGCTATACAAGTAAAATGGCAAAAGGAAACAAAGTAAGAAAACTGTTGATGTTTCCCACTCGGGAAACAGTAATGTGACACGGAGCTGCACATTAGTGCTCTGAAACTTTATAAGTGACGTATTTAAACATCAGTCTGCTCAGATCTGACTGTCCAGTGATGGAAGTGTGGAAAAAGTCAGATTATTTGTACTGATTCAATGATCTTACTGATAGACATCCTACAAATGGACTGATTCATTTACTAATCTGTGTTCTACTCCTTTCAACTCCAGCAGTGAAAACGAGACTTCAAGCATAAAAATATTTTTGTTTTCCGAACGTGTGCTGTGATTTCCTGTGACCACGAGTCATATTTTACACTGCAGCATTAGTAACACATGCTCAGCAGGTTGCATGTTGTATTCCTTAAGCGGGAAAAACCTCCTTGGGCCTTTTGTAACACAGTAAAAGTGTGTCGCTTCCAGCTGATTCTAAACTGCAAACATTACCTGCTCTGGACCAGGCAGCATTAGTTGCTATGGTGACACAGTCAGGTTCAAAGATACTCTCCTCCACATGATCACAGGTGATGCAGACTGAAAGCAGGTTGTGCTGCCCTCTGTTGCACTGAGGACGTGTTATCTGAACATATGTGACACATGTTGACGAAAATATACAATCAATAATTCATGCGTCTTATTGTGAAGGTCGGCGCCGCGCAGCACTTCCTGACAAATTATTCACTGTTAATGAGCTGAATTAATAATTAGTTCAGCCTTCAGGGAAATAACAAATATCTAAGCAAAGGAAACACGCTGTAACTCTCTCGATCTCTCTCCAAGTGTAAATAATAAAATTAGATTCTGACTGAGTGTCACAGGTTCTTGCTGTAACACCTCGGCTTTTTTCCACCCCAGCCGTGACAAGACAACATTCCTGCGGCGGAGCCGTCAACAGTTTCTCTAAAAAAAGATCCACAGCAATCCGTCTCCGAGCGTTAATTCCCACTCACAGTGGCTATTTTGCGGCCCCAGTTCTCTCTGCACATTAAGCGGGCACTAAGAGAACAGCGTCGCCGCAGGTCAGTAGATCTCATTATGCTGCTTCTGCGATGCAGACTGACAGGACGATCACGATGCATCCAGCCGCTGCCAAACTGACTCACGGCCGCAGTGTTTGTTTGACCCAGCTGCATAATCCATGACCCACTTACTGCATCTGGATGCGACTATGTCTGGTACACTGATCCCCTTTTGAACTGTTACTGTACTGTAGACATACTAAAATTAGCTGAGTACACAGGAAAGTACCTTTAACTGTCAGAGAAATCACGCTGGTGGGTTTGAATTTGCTGTTGTCAAATGTTGTGAAAGCTGTTTTTGTTAACGTTGGGGGTTTTTTCCCCTTTTGGGGCACAGTAAGACTATTTTTGAAAGTATTGCAGAAACTTTGCCATGTTTACTTTATGTGCATAACATATTTTTTTAAGTTTATTATTACAACAGAGCATTTTCTTCACTGGAAGCTTACATTTGTATGTAGATACTGTTGTGTCCTGCATTCACACCAAGGACAGAACAGGAAAACATGTTATCAATGCAGGACATGCTGGCACCTTTATTATCCTGCACACTTTTGCAAGTCAAAAAATACATTTTCCTGTCAAGGTCAATAGCTGGAATATCGCTTGCATGGGAGAGATAGCAACAGAGTGGGCTTATAATTTACAGAGATAAAAGAAGAAACTTGTTTCGAGACCAGAATGAAAGCAAATGTAAACAATGTTTTAAAATAATTACACAAATTAGTGAGCAACCTGAAAAAGTAGATTTTACAACAGTTTTTTAAATACATTTTTGACATTTAAGTCAAAGATACTGAATCCTCAAGTTCAGATAAGACTTAACTTTTAGAATCTACCTCGTTTCAGTTGTTATTAAATTAAAAAAAAACTCAAAACTTAAAAAGTACATTTACATTTTTTTTTAAATTGGCATAAAAGTTCAAATTCAAAAAGTAGAAAAATGCCAGAAGAGCGATTTTGTATTTTAAAATAATATTTTGAAACCACTTTTGCAACATCTGGGTTTATATTTTTATATATAATTTACACAACAAATGTAGGTTTTAGTGTTTTGTGCGTGGATTACTTTCAAATTAGTGGGTGGGACACAAATCTTCGGAGATGTTACACCAATCAAACTGTTAGGGTACTACATTCTGTACTACACCTGGATTTATTGGTTGATCCTGATGATTTTTTTTTACAAAATTATGAAGGAATTCTGCTGCAGTATATCAATGAAACACATCAGCATTTTTCTTTGGACTCTTTAAAGAGTTTCAAATGCAACGCATAGCCACGCAGATCGGCTAACCGGTGCTAATTTAATTGGTGCTACAGTAAGTAACAGACTAAGATCAAATAATTTCACTCACCAGAACTGAAGCACAATTTGTTCAGTGACCTGCAGCACACAGCAGGACACTGTGGCTGTCAGAACTTTTTCTCTAAAGCAGCTCATGTTCCAGATTAGAAGTAAGATGGGAAAATAAATGCAGGGAATTTTGGTTTAAACTGATGACATCACCACTGGTTTCAAGTAAATGTTTAGTGCTAATTTATTTACCAGTTGTTACCATGCTAGCACCTGCTACATTTCTAACCAGTATAAATGTACTCAGCAGCACTGAGAGCTTTGGGGGTGTTTTTCTGACTTTAAAGTCTCACTCCTTACCAAATGACTTAATGCAATTAGAAATGTCAGTTAAACGCTTAATGCTGACCTATTAATCAGTCAGGAATAATAAAGGAGGCTTACTCAAGGGATGAACCAGTGTTATGTCTACACATAACAGACAAATTAGAAGAACCCGTTTTAAAAAGCTTGTCACAAAAACACATTGTTTGTTCCAACTTCATTGGCTGAATCTATGAAAAATTCCAAGGTTAACACGGTTTCACAAAAATAAAATTATACTTTTTGCCCCAACAAGGTGATTCCAAGGAGCTGTTGGCTGAAAACCTGGCAAACGTCAGCAGTGTGTACAGTGTGTCCTTAAAAAACTTGAGGAAACTGGACAAGTGGAGGACAAAAGAAGGAGCAGCAGCTGTCTACAGACAGCCCTGGCCTGTCTACAAAACTGTCTACAGCAGATGAACAGTATCTGAAAGTCATGTTCTTAAGGGAAAAATCCTAATCCTAATTCTCTTGTATGTTGTATGTAGGTCCCGTACCAAGAGCAAATACTTGATACGGGACCTGAGAGATGCATCTTGCCCTTTAGTTGATCCATATACTGTTTAATGAAGCTTCATCAGATCTCAGTGGAAGAGTGGCTGTCAATAAGCCTTTCTTATGGAAGGGAAACGGGGAGAAAAGGCTGAAGTATACCCGAGTGTACAAGAATTGCACCGGAAATCACGGACAAGTCAGTATTGCTTAGAGAGGTCAGGAAAGAGGTACAACATGACGTGTCTACAGTCCTCCGTAAAACATGGTGGAGGTTCTGCCTTGGTTTGGAGCTACATTTCAGCCAGTGTTGTTGGTGAGCTTGCCTTGTATTTTGTATAATAAGATTGGCAAAAGCTTCGTTTTTAAGCATAACAATGATCATAAACACACTTCCAATGCAGTAAAAGCATACCTGGATAGATGAGCCTGGACTTCAACAGAGCAAAAGACAGCCAACATCCAAAGAAGAGCTTTGAATGTCCTTCAAGAAGCCTGGAGAACTATTCCTGAAGATGACTTAAAGAAATGATAACAAAGCTAAGAGAGTTCAGACTGTGTTGAAGAATAAAGGCTGTCATTACCAAATATTCACTTTCAAGCTTGTTAGAATCATAGACTATTTGTTTTGTACTGTATTTATATTTATATACTGTATTTTCATTCATGTGTGCATGTTTCTATGAATTGCTACGCCTAGTTCCCATTTTTCTAGCAACATATAAATAAATTAAGGATGTCTCAAGACTTTTGAACTGCACTTCACCCTAAAATTGGACTGTGTTACAGAAGAGGAGCTATAAAGCAATTCCTACTTTTGGATGCTCATATTAAATATGGCCAAAGTTTCACATAATGAGATCAGCGAATGCGTAAGCAATCCCCGCGAGCCAAAAGCTCAGACTTCAGGCTCCTCTAGACTCGATTTAGTCCGACAAGTCATTACCACCCTGCTACACAGAGAGCAGATATCCTCAATACATTCATCTCAGGCACACAACTCTGTCTCTGAGCACAGCAGCACCATCCAGCTGCCTCTGTTTGCATGGGGCAGTCCATCAGAAGAAACTTGACATGAAGGAAGGGTGGCCCTTAAAGTGAGAGCAGCTGAAAGCAGAGCAGTGCCTGAACTCTGAGTCATGCAAAGCTAATCCAGCAGAGTGAGAACCAAAAAATCTGGAGCTAAAAAAGAGCAGCATACTGTCTTAATATTTCAAGACACTGGCCCAGTTGCTGTTCTTGTTCATGAATGATTTTTGAAGAAGAAAGCTAGTAACCACTTCTTAAAGAGTGTTAAAAAAACAAACCTCAGGAGGAAATAATGAAGGAAATTTTTTGCTTTGATTTCATTGAAGTCATCTGAGGCTTATGTTCGCTCTACTGGCGGTCATGCAGTGCAGTGTTTCCTTCTGGCTCGAGGCCTCTGCCTTCAGCATTTTGCTCTTCCTGCTGTCTTTGCACTCTGCTGCCTGACAACAGCAGGCGCTCTCCATCCCAGCAGCTTACACGCCATCACGGCACTGAGGACTACACCAACGCTTCCCCCACCCTCCACCCCAACTACACTCCTTTCCCCTTTTTTTTTAACTCCACTGATGCAAAAACACAGTCTCTCCTTAACGGCTTAGCTCTCCTTTCACTCACTTTATTCTGCACAGCCGCTGATGCTGTTTATCCCTCCAAAGCAACACTGAAAACAGGTCACATGCATTGTGTCTTTATTATAAATGTGCTGCAGAAGTATAATATTCCAAGTGTCAGCTTATCTTTGCAATTTGAAACTTCCATCATCATACATTACAAAAAATCAATAAATAAACAAAAAGAAAACAGAACATGCCAATAACCACAAAGATCATAGAAGCCTGGTGGGAATACAGTGGCTGTCTGGAGGGTATCCAACAGCTTCAGCGCCTACATCAGATCTTAATTACGTAAAGGTAACTCATATCCACTGGAGGATTAGCACAATATCTGCAGAGTACATCAACTGTAGATTACAATCAGTAAATTTACATTATTAACAAAGGGGGGCGGGGATGGTTTGTATATATATGCCGCAGTTGTCTCGACAGAAAACTATCTGCAGGGCCAGAACTCATGATGAGACCCTTGAAGTCGCGGCATTGGAAAATCTGGGACACAGCAAAATAAAGTTTTTAGTCACTTTATCGATTAAATCACAGTGAAAACCACAAGTAGATAAAGATTAGAGGTTAGCGAAGGATACACAGGAGATATTAGAACAACGATAACAAACCCGGCTTTTAAAATGATGTTCTTCACACTAAAATGCTACGACACTGCTACTTCAGAGCCCCCACCCATGTCTGATCTAGTGTTTCACAAACACCTACAACGAAAAGGTGCTGACTCATCCAGGTGGGAATCAACTACGGAGGGTATTTTATTTCTTTTTCTTTTTTTTTTAAGTATAATATAAGAACAATCTGTCTGCTTTCAAAGCTCGGGCTACCTGAGGCTACAGCCGCATCTTTGACTAAACAATCACAAGCTATTTAATTTGTTAACCAAATAGTGATGCCCGCACTGCCTTACAGCTGCCGCTCCGCTGCGGCGCAGCACTTCCAGAGTTTCAAAATCAATCCCTTACAAAGATTATCAAAAGACAGATGGTGCGGCATCACTGACTTCCCTGTAAAGTCTGTGTGTTTTGTTTTGTTTAAGCTTTAATCACTACAGCGTGACTTTTCCCCTCCTTTCTCCAGCTCACAGTGGTTGCAGGTGTCGAGCAGATACACAGTATAGTTGCACAGAGCGAAAGCACATCTCGATGCTTCCCTCCACATCAACTGGTGAGAAGTGAGGTCTTTGCAAAGCAAGAAACTTTTTTTTTTTATCCCCTTGCTCTAAATTCTTTTATTTGGCACATATTTCCTCCTCGCTGTGTCGACTGTGCCTCCGTAATCCCCTTTTCCGTTTTAGCACCCACGGCTTGGTAAGCCCCGCTTTCATCCTCCTTTTAGTCGGCCCGTACGCTCAAACACAAGATATCATGGAGTCATTTTGAGCCACGGAGCAAGAGACAGTCTGAAACAAGAGGACATAACTGGGATTCAAAGGGTTTCCTCTCTGCTGCGCGTGTGAGTTCATGTGCGCAACACAAAATCCCGGAGCCTCTCTGTGCGTTTGAGGGGGATTTAACCAGAGAGGTCATTTTTTGTTGGGAAGTTGAGAGGCGATCCCTCCGCTGCGCTCTAGTCCACCAGTTTGGAGGCTTGTGATGAGATCTCTTCAAGAGTTCGAGTGTCTCTGTGTTGGAAATCATTCCAAACGTGTTGGCCGGAATACGAAGGGACTGATTAAAGTCTGTCTGTTCCCTTCTCTCCAATCTAACGTCCCATGGACCCCTCCCCTCACACCCTCCCCAGATTTAGAGTAGCAGCATTTGCATATTTTATTCTCTTCCATTAGCAAAGAAGAAAAGAAAACAGGGGGGCAGGAGGGGGATTTATATCGATTACAGAAATATAAGTAAGCGCTGTATATCGCGGGGAGGTGGGGGGCAAGGGGGTGTGGGGCACATTTGTCACACATCCAGGTAATGACTAGGCAGGTAAAGATGGTGGTGCAGGTGCGGGGCCAGACGGTCTGTTGCCTTATCCGGTTTCATCCTGGGATGAAACTCAGGGTTTCACATTTACTAAAAAAAGAAAAGGAAGCGTATTAGTCAGAGCTTTATATTCTGCAACTTCATATGGATGTATAAACTTTCACAGACCACAGAGGACAGTTACATAATGAGAGAAGAAGAAAAAACAAGGATTGCCAAATCCCAGCGCTCTTCAACTCAAGTTGAAGTTGAGTCTACAGTTGTTCTTCCAGTCATTGAGCTAATTAGCACATCTCTTGGCTTAATAAGACCCACAAGGCTGCAAATGGGCACGCTCAGAAATAAAGCAGAAATAAGTGTAATCTGAAGTGAAAAGGCATGATTGAGAATGACTAAACTGCACGTGTCTAAATGTAGAAGAACAGCAAAACAAAAAATAAGACAGAGGCTGGTCCCTTTCTTTGCGAGTCACTGAAATAATCACTGATCTGTTATCAGAATCCTTTTTATTTGCAAACGTACAATAAAAAGCACATTTGTCCAGCTCCCGAGCCGGTCAGCAGCTCACGAGCTGGGCATACAGTGGTTATACATGTGGTACAGAATCAACAAGGCTTCACATTTTGTACAAGCAGAGAGGGCAAGGCGTGAAAACAAGACAGTGGACTACACACGTCACTCTACAGATACACACACGGCAAAACCGAGGCATGCGGTCGGTTACAGCTGTAGGCCACCCGTGCAAACATGGAGGAACACGTCAGAAAATGTAGATCTGCGTCTGCTTCGGGAGGGCTTAATATGTTCTGATCTCTGTGCAGCGGCGACATGGTTTCTAAAGGCTAAAGTGCTGCAGTGTATAAAGCCACGTGCAGGCGTTGGGGCTAGCGCTCTACTGTGCAAACACAGATAGTAATAATATCAGTGATTAAGGTCAGACTGTGCCAACAGAGCTGAATATATTATGCTAGTATGATGGGATAAACGGTGACAACAGCAGGTTGTGGAAGCTGCGACACATCCTTCAGTAATTCACGAGACGAGAGGAGAGTTCGCAGGAAAGAAGCGGCTCAGCAACACAGGAGGTTAAAAAGGAGAGGTTAGGGGGGGTTTAAAGGTCAGATTTGGGACACTCACTGGCCAGGTTGACAATGCAGGCGATGATAATGATCGTCCCTCCTACTAGTGAGACCATGGAGAGCATCTTGGCCACGCGTCCCAGACGCACGGCGCCGTCCAGATTTCCCTGCTCCAGACTGTTCTTGGACTGAGGGAGAAGATCAAAGCGTCTGTTAGCATCAGCGTGATTAAAAAGAATAAACTCCAAAAACCAAACACACACACACACAAATCCTGCTCTCACCATGATGGAGTAGACAAATCCAACAATGTTGATGGGCCAGACTGGGCAGAAGCAGGCCAGCACAGAGAGGAGGAGGTAGTCTTTGACTTTGGAGCGGTCCAATGGTGGGTTGGTGGCGATGCTGGAGTGGCGAGAAAGCGACGGCCTGGGCGAGAAGGCGGTGTAGCCGATGGAGCTCGCCCTGCTCCCCTTCCTGGTCTTGCCGTGATGAGGGTAAGAGATGGAGTGCTGCCTTCTCGGAGGAGAGGAGACGACTGGAGAGGTGCTCTTCTCCTCGGACACTGAGTGGATCCCGTTACCTGCGTGTGAAGGATGAAGAGGACAAAGAGGTAAAACGCCAGTGCTCGCACGCCTCCCGTGCTCTCCCGGGAGTTCATCCACGCGCAGGAATTTGACTTTCCCCCAGCGAGCTGACTAAGCAGCTGCCCGACCCTGCCTCCCTCCCCACCCGCTGCCTGGCTATGAGGTCAAACTCAAGTCACTCACCGTTCTTCAGCTTCTCGTTGATGACTATGACGAGCTCTCCTTTGGATTTGCTGCGGGCAGGCCTGGTGCCAGCCGGGCTGCTGCTGCAGCTGTGGATGAGCTCTTCGCCTCTGACTGGCAGGCACAGCTCAGAGACGGGGGCCTGGCTCGACAGGGAGCCGTCTTGGTCCAGAAGCGATGGTTGTTCTTCCACAGGCCAAAGGCCGGGGGCGGGCATCATGTTCACAGCCATGCTGACAGAAAGAGAAGCCCGTGTTCGTGGTCCGGTCCTGCACGTCTGTAGTTACACCTGGGGCCAGAAAGTGGTTTTAAACACATTCATAAACAAAAACTGTTCCTTCCCATCTGCTTAGGGATTGTGCAAAAATCACTGCAGTGGAGAAGAGGGCAGACAGATGGAGCAAGAGATAAATCTTTTCTTCTATTTAAACTATTTTTTAATCAAATATTTAGACCAATTTTTGCTATTGGAGGACAGCAAAATAATAGCAAGTCTATAGATGTTGAGTTCTTGGTCACAGTCTCAACCCAACAGAAAGCAGCTATAGGAAAGTAGGGCATAGTATCAAATGAGCCACAAATGACCTAAAAGAGATTAAACGGTGCCTTCATGGTTGGGTTGTTTGCCTACAGTTTATTTAGTAAAACTCTACTTGTTTGAATCAGTTTGCAGATGCTGGGGAGCAGCGCTGCCTCCCTGAAATGAAATATTTATATGGCTGGCAGGGGATTTCTAACTAGCAGTTTTCATAAACACATCCCGTTTCAGCAGATTTCAGAGTGGATGTGGGCTCAATATCACCCATAAGCCTCTTTATAATCCCCTTTTGAACGTCAGATGACATCTCACGTTTGATCACTGCTCACAGCTGCTGAGGGATGGATGAGCAAAACACAACTGTAAATAAGGCCTCCAAGACTCGCTTTCTCAGGTAACAAAAAGCAGGTCAACAAAAAGGAGGAGCGGAAAAAAACAGGTATGGCAGATGGAGACGGCTTTCCTGCCTCGGTCTCCGTGCAGGTGTGTACATAGCTTTATTTCACCGTGTGTACACAACCGCTCACCGACATATGGTGGCCGGTTTTGCCGGACGCAGAACAATAGCAAGAGGACACAGCGGTAAAAAGGCTGAGGACAAAGGGGGGAGAAAACTCGGATAGAGGCCAACAGGGAGGGAGGGAGGCTGCTCGTTAATTAGCCTGCCGCTGATGGGTTGGATTCAGTGGATGTGCGCTGCTAAACTGCACCGATAAGCAGGAAAAACACATGCACTGGATTCACAGGAAATTACTGGAATACATAAACAGCCATTTGTGTATCTCGCACCCATCAATCCATCAAAGGGAAAACTAATCAAACTGACCTTTGTTTCCGTCCCTTTCTTTTTTAATCCAGCGCTTGCCTCGTCGTCATCACGTCGCTGGATTGTGCATCGTGGTAACCTCACTCCCAGGTGGGGAAAAAAAAAAAACACAAAACTGTCAGACGTGACCAAACATCTCCAGAGCGCAGAGGGTTTCTAGACGTGCTCCGTTTAAAAGCCCGATCATATGATTTATGTCCAGTGAAAGCTGAGGGAGGGAAAAAACAGAAAGCGGTGGGGCTGGTGTAGCCTTGCGCCAGCGCAGTGAGCTGGGATGGATGGAGTCTCCTGGATATCAGGGTGGTTCAGAGAGGAGGGGTGTGTGTGCGTGTAACGAAAAGTGAAATCAACCAGAGTACGTGCTGTGGAGGAAGAGAAAAGGTGTGTGTGTGAGAGATGTGCTGTAGGGGGCGGTGGTTTATAGCATCCACCTACCGCCGGTGTTAAACTGTGACCTGCTGTCTGTGCGATGCTAATTAGCCTAATTATGTGTTCACACAAAGAAACCGTGATACGGCGGTGGAGCGTCAGCTCGCATAGATCAGGGTAGGAGACACTGGAGCTCAGGCGAAGGTGACCATAACATTTATTTACCGACGTCAAATAAATACACAAGCATCCAATAACGTGATATGGGAGGTTTATTAAAAAAGGACACGCCACCAGCTGGACACAGCAGACATTACATAAACACGATGACAACAAGCATTTAAAAAAAAAGAAAAAAAAAAAAAGAAAAATGGGGTGGCTTCAGATAAAAAGTAAAGTATGTACATGACTTGTATTAAAAAGAAAAAAATCATTTCCCCATGGCACTCACGATGTTTGCCTGCAAATAGAAGAAAAGAACAATGAATACAAACCAAGAGAAGCAGAATATCAATCAGATGCTTAGTTATGGAAGGATTATATTTATTTTGGTTAATATTAGGAGCAGAAAATGTGTTTTTGTAACCAAACCTGATTTTTATTTAATGTTTAACACATTAATAAAGTCTAATGAAGTTGCCATTTAACCTAGCTCGCCACAGGGAGCGTGCAAAATTAAAGCAAAATCACTGAAACAGAATGCAGTACAATAATCTCCATCTAAATTATCCCATTTTAATAATTGATGAGGACAGAATTGTAAATCACAGTAAAACTCCATTAGTTGCACAGCCTTACTGTCAGTAATACTTTATTACTACAATCAAAGCGTCTGCTGCTAAGCTAAAAGTGATCATACTCAAGTTTTAGCAGGTTTGTCAACCCCTGCTACCTCAAAATCAGCTGATGGGAATGCTTTTATTTTGGAGGGTTTTAGAGGTGCTTCTAAGAACCTGAAGCAACCCACCAAAAAGCAGAGTGGCAGAAGATAACCACTTACAATGACAGCAAGAACCTAGCTTACCTTCATGAAGGAGGAAAATCTCTTTTCCGTCATCCCCTCAACTTGTATCAGGTCTTCCACCTGCAGAATAGCAATCATATAGTCTGTGCATGTATTTATATTATAGAAGCTACAGTAAATAAGGTTTGTTTTCCAACCTTTGCGAAGTGACCGTGGATCTCCCTCCAGCCCAGAATGAGCTTCGCCTTCTTGTCACCGATCTGCTGCAGACTTTTCAGCTCTTTGAGGCAGCCTGTGTTCAGAATTTGCAGGATTTTCTGCTTGGACTGATCCACCATCGACTGGTCAAGCTGGGACTCCCAAGCACTCTTTGTGTTGTTCTCTTTACCACCTGGTGCCTGATAGGACAAGAAAAGAAATATAAATGCACAGATATACAACCAAGCCGTTAAAACATTTTTGCTATCAGACAACACAAGCAATCTACTTTAAATCTGAACGTCTCTCCACTGGTTGGGAGAGGAAGGCAATTTTAACCAAACAAATTTGAGACCCTTTCTGCATCTGTCGAGTCAGATAAACACATTGAAGCTAATGCACGTTGTCAGCTTGTATCTGATGCTTGCAACTCTGCAGATGTGTCAAGTTAAGCACAGCACAGTCAAGGCTCAGTTGCTGACCTCAATCAGGTCTGAATACGTCTCCTCTTTCTTCTTGATGCATACAGACTGCTTTTTGACCACAAGAAGCTGCTGAAGGGGCTGGCGCTGGGACACTGAGGGGCAGGAAACAGGAAGACATTGCATTAGGACAGGATCTAAGACAAATATTCTTACTGCATATAAAAAACAAATAAACCAACAACCGCATTTTAAAATTAAAGTCAAATTTTTATCACTTGAACCATTTTAAAGAAAAATGCATGCAGGAGGCACTAAGAAAGGTTCTCTGGCTCACTCTCAGTGTTGCTGAGGGTTGTAAAAATAATTCTCTCTCATCATCATTTGATACCTTCTCTGGCTCCAGTATTGTAGATTGAGCTTTTGCATCACATTGCAGCCCATCAATAGCCGCAGTGAATCAACATGACAGAATTAGCGAGTCACTAATCTTTAGTGAAGCACTCAAATAAAGAATTTAGTGAGTCCTCAGTCAAGGTCAGCAGTGTGTGATACCTCTATAGTCTTTAACACTGTAGTAATTTCTTCATGAGGCAAACAATCTATGGAAATTCACTTAGTTACAGTACGATCATCTGCTCTAGGATTTCTAACAGACCTTGCAGCGGTTGGACCACAGCCTGCTGTTTATTGGGTTTTGTGGCATCTGACTGTTTTCTCCGCAGGGCAGTTGTCTTGTTCTCGAAGTCGGGCTCTTGTCCTGTAATCGACTTTTCTCCAGCCAACTGACTGAATAGCATGGCCTTGCTCTCAAGCTCCCTCTGCTTCTCTTTGAGCTCCTGCACAAAACAACAACAACAAAAACAAAGAAGCATAACAAAAGAGACCAAGTACAGCAATTAAATATTGACTGGGCAGAAAAGGGCGGCCAACGTTACAGCCTTTCCAACTTGATATTTCCATGTATGCATGCATGAAGATGTCAATTTATAAAAAGGGACAGCAGATGATGATTTGTATCTCTCCCATAGTAATCCCACAAAGCCCAGGTGTTGCTAGTGGGACTGTTGCAAGAGAGAATTAGTTTCAGCACCAGCTACCAAATCCTGGCCTACTGTTCAGAGACCACGACCTGCTTAAGATGCTGTCTCACTGTCCTCTCGATACCACTGCTTAGAGCAACTCTAAACTAAACAGAGCATTCTTCAAGTCAGCCATGTGGACAAACTAGATGTGCATTTTCACCTTGATCTCTTTAAGCATGGCCAGTCTCTCTTTGTCCTGGGAGCTCATCGTTCTCTTCTCCAAAGCTATTAGTCTATCCATCAGTGACTGGTCTGATGAACTAAAGGGGCAGACAAACAAATCATATTAGACAAAGAGGCTGAAAAACAGGGCAGACAGTACGATTTGAAACAAGTCAGGTATCAAAAAGTCATGTTTACAGGATTCCAGACAGACCTACACACAACAGCATCTTTCTCCGTCACAAAGCCTTTCACGTCAGTCAGACATCATAATACAAACCAAACAAATAATCAGTCTGTGTGGTCTATAACCTGTGGTTACGTGTAGAGGGTGAGGCATCGTGTTCGGATTTCTTCTCCTCTTTATGCTTCTTCTTCTGTGGCTCAGTGCCAGACCCCCCTGTCTCTCGTTCCTCTCTGGACCGCTTCACTGGAGACGACGGCAGATGGAAAATTAACAGTTTAGTATTCAGTGCAGTGTAACAACGGTGTCTGTGGGGGCTCTCTAGAGTGTAAAGCAACTCAGACAAAAATGGCACAGCATCAGTCAAAGCTGCATTGCAGTGCTTGAATTAAAGCCAGCCGCAGCAGGTAAACATGAGGAACATCTTTGAGAGAGTGCAGTAGGAAAGACAACATCAGAACAACAAAAATGCAAGTGGAGCACCAGTTTTACAAAAAACAAAAAAGACAAACATCCATCTGACCCAGAGACAGCCGTTTACTGTTAGTCACCATCCTCTCGGATGTGACATGGGTGCCCCCTGTTGGCCTTTGGCTCTTCCTGTTTCCCAATAAAATGCCTTTTTATACTCTAGTGGCCCCTAACTGAAAAAAGTGAGTGCTTTTCTCACCTGGCACCACAGCCACAGTTTCGCGGGTGAAGGGCTTGTTCACAATGAGCTTGGATTTGGCCGCAAAGTTGAGTGCACTGAAGGTGTCAAAATAATATTTGTACTCTGGTGCAATATTGGTGATCATGACGGAGTGTGCCGAGCCCCCCAGAGAGTCCTGCAGAAGCCGTGTTAGTTTACTGTCCCTGTACGGCACGCGCACCGAAGTGCCCGAGTTTAGAGAGTCAACAACTTTGCTGAGTGTGAAGAGAGACAGGTTGATGGCACCACTCTCCTTCAGGCGGATGCCCTGGTTGCCGGTGCGGCGGTTGTCCTCTGAGCCAGCCAAATCGACCAAGTACAGTTTGCCTGTCTGTTGTCTGTGGGGAAGTTGCTGTTGAGTCCGTACAACCTGTATCATTGCAGAGATTAAGAATGGAAAAGCAGCAGCGACACAGAAGTCAGGCAGGAAAAACGAGGAGGTGGTGAAGAGTCATGGGGTGAAAGGAGAAAAAAAAAACAAAAAAAAACGAGGATTACATTTTATGAAAACATGACAACAAAGGGAAAAAACAAAGAATAAATGAAGAAAAAGGACAGCAGATAATGGTTTGTGTTTCTCTCCCATAGTAATCCCAGGAAGCACAGAAGTTGCTAGTGGGACTGTTGCAAGAGAGAATTGATTTCAGCACCAGCTACCAAATCCTGGCCTACTGCTCAGAGACCACGACCTGCTTAAGATGCTGTCTGGCTGTCCATTTGACACTAACAAATAAAACAGTTCAATAAACTACACCAAGATCATCAAACCTTAATGAGAAGGATAGCGTGGCTGCGGCTGGAACGCTGGTTTAGCTTAGTAGAAGCTGTAGTACGGTTGAGCGTCGCAGGGACAAAGTGTTTGTCAAAATCTGCGAATTTGCTAATGTTCATGTGTGTCAGGCCAGGGATAAGGATGTTCTTGTCTTTGTCCTCTCTGATGGGTAAATCCTGGGAGTTTGGCGACAGAAGATCAAGCACCTGAGAAAGGACCAGAACAACAAGAATAAGAAAGCGGTAATTGATGAATGATGCACACTAAAAGAAAAAAGGTACATTTAAAAGGTTCAGAGGCCATGCAGTGGAAAATGTAGTTAGAAGGTTTTTCAGTAAATTCAAGAAGACTGGAGGCTAAAAAGCTGTGCGCGCCCCCTTGTTTTATTAAATCATGCTGAGGGCCAGTGACCTGAAACTGAAAGGGTAGGCTGAAAATGTTTTCACACATGAAATTTTAAGTCAACCGATTCAAATATTTTCCACATTTGTTCATTTTGACAGGTAGCGCAACAGGAAATAAATCTGCTTCAAAAGGCTTCATACTACGACATGTGTATGATGTATGATGGTGTCTACAAAAGGGAACTGCATGAATACAGCAGGTAAGAGCTGTCCAATCTGACAATGCACTGAGTTTTTATTAGAGAGCTGGCAGGTTAAAGGCTGGCTAACATCCTATCCGACTGCATCAGATATCTGCATTCTCACATACAGCTCTGCTGGGTGGGGCCAAGGCTACCCTGCACGTGCCAAAACATCTTAGTTTGGAATACACCATCTGCATAATAATACTATTGGCTTAAATTTGCCGAATTAAGGGAGTCAGCTTTTGGTCAACATAAAATCTTCTAAGGGTATTAATAACATTTCTAGAGAAGTGTCCATTGGAAACGGAAATATTTCCACTTTTAAAATGAACATAAAGGCAATTTTATTTTCAATACAGGGTTTTAATCAGGGCTGAAAAAAAAGATTGACCACACTATAATGATTTTCTGTTTTATACAACAGAGTTTCGCTTCCTAAGGTGATATAACAGGGAATTTCATAGAGTTCTGTCAATTAAGGTAACCAAGATTCAATACCTGAGCTGTTTAGAGACATTTGAAACTATTTTACAACCTTTGGAACAAGTAAATACCAAAGGTTCATTTGATCCATTTAAATCTAGAAAAAAAAAAAAAAAAAAAAAAAAAAAAAAAAGGAACACAACCACCACAAATCCCCCCCCCCCCCCCCCCAGCTCTCTATAATGCTATAAAATGCAGAAACACACTTCTTAAGAGCAAAGACAATGTTTTCTAACACCTCAACTTGAATGACCACCAGCTGCATTACTTTGCTTAATCATGAACAGAAAGCCAGAAATAACCGTACGCTCTTTCTACTTAAACCATTCATACCTTCTCATTGTAAATTTCCAAATACGACATGCCAATGCTATAGTCCCATCCATCACTCGCATCCTTGGCTTTCACCAGCTTGAAGACCTCACGAACAGCTCGGGGAATCACACCTGGCTGCTCTGAACTCCCCAGCATGGTGTGGGTCTTACCTGTGAAAGAGGATGCAAAAGCCTAGAGTTAGAAAAGGGTGTCTTTGAGGAGCCAAAATATCTATAAACAAAATCATTGTGACCTCTCACAAGTCTTAACAGCTTAATTTATAAATGCATGTGCACAGCTAATATACACGTTTCTTGAAACCCTGTAGACTGTGCTTCAACATACCAGCTCCTGTTGGCCCATAAGCAAACACACTGGCATTCTGTCCGTTAAAGATGTGCGGCAGAATGGGCTTCACTGATGAGAGGAAAACTTCTTGCTGCGTCGTTTGTTCACCATGAAAAACGTCGAAGCTAAAACAATAACAACAACCACAGCTCTCTTAATATTTAAAGCTAGACAATCACTGAAATCTTTACCGATATGCATATATACATAACAGATTATTAGGAAGGCACTGACTGGTATTTAACAGTTTCTGTGGCGTTCCTCCAGTTGATTATCTCCAGGTTTTGAGAGTCCAGGCCTCTTACACACGGTCCCTCGCTTTTCTCATCTTCTTTGTTCATATACGGTCGCAGACGAACAGCTACGCGGACCCTGGATGTCTTCTTGTTTCCTCCATCTGATACCGCCACACGCGTCGCCATTATTGCGCTTCCAAAAAGAAAGGCCCGAATAAAGTTTAATAATAAGCTAACTAGTTAGCCACGAACGTGCTTGAAAATGACAGTTTGTGTATAACAGCACTGCATTAAAACGCATGGCATTCAAATGAAACCTCTCCTGATAAGCTGTGTTTCCTTACTGACGAAAGCCTCTCTCGGCTAATAACAAGCTAAAGCTGGATAGCTCAGTCATAACTTCTCCAAAGAACGGATGCTTCTCGACTGGCTAATAATAGTCACAAAGCCAAAGCCTGCTATATGCTTACCGATATTATTTGAGAATGTCTGAGACAAGCCACACCTTTGTTATGCCCTAAATTTTCCTTCCAGCAACATTTCGGACGCTTGGTTTTAACAATGGCGACCGCGTCCCTTAAAAACTTGAGCGACTAACCGAACACTTTTTCAAATGCAGAGCGCAGAAACCGGAAGCGGCCGTAAACCAATCAGAATTTTTTTTTGAACCAATCAGAACTCGCACAAATACTGGCGCCTGTTTTACGTCATGCGTCCATATTAATGTGATTTGTGGCTTTTCTGATTACATTTGTCAGGTTTACGCTACACAAACGTACATATACGTACGTTTTAAAAACAACAAGAACAACATGAACAGAAAAGCAAAGGAAGCTAATACAAATTTCGCTCTGTCTGCCCGGAGACCTGCTCGCGCTTGCGCAGTGTGCAGGAAGTCGCGTCGAGCGTAGATCTCCAAACCATTCCCCTCTACTGCTGGAGTGTCCGCTCGCAGTGAGTGTGGATTATCCACATGACGTTGTATCAGCGATGAGGTGAAGCTCCCCCGCCCCGGCAGTGCAGAGGCTCAGGCAGATCCCTACAGCCAAAATGGCGCAATGTTTACGTCTGTGCATAAGCGTTTGTTATACTTAGTGACTCTCATGGGGAGTTTTTACTGGAAAAGTATTTGACTCAACGTTTTAATCGCTTTCACAGCAGCACCGATCCGGAAGAAGCCGTTAATGACGATTTAAGGCACGTATGTTATTAGCAGATTAACTACTGTTTAAGAAATAGCTGGCGGTTAGGCCTGACGTTAGCTAGCCGCTTGTTTTAGTTGACTGTACGTTCACTTATCCTTTAACAAAAGTAAACAGCTACGGCTAAAAGTTATAGCCTCTAAAAAATCCTCTTAATCTACACAGTTGTGTATACCCGAAGTTAGTTTCAGCTGCACTAAAATGTTTTCTAGATCTAAATGGCAGGCTTCTGTTCAGCAGATCTGTTGCGAGAAACTTCACCAGCAGGAAGCATGCAAGCTGAGGCCACAGACACCTCACTGAAAGAGGGCATAGAGGTTCTGAACATGAAGGACTCAGAGGAAGCTGCAGAGGGCAAAGAGGACGAGGACAGCACGAAGCAACCGGATACGGAGATGGCAGAGGAGGACGACGCAACAGCCAAGGAGGATACAGGTACAGTACACGCGTAAAGATACATGCATGGGCAGGTGTAGTGAAAGGACGCACAGTAGACAGGAAGTTTCATTATCAGGGTAAAAGTCTTCAGTGTGGACAAGCATGTCCTGTACAGGTAACTAGTGTGAGTCTGAAGTATCAGCAAGGACAAATATCCGCCCATTTTCTTAAATGCTTATTCACCCAGGGTCTGGTGTGGGTGTGGTGCTGGAGTTGGCATTAGTGTGGTACACCCTGCGCCAGTTCTTTGTATGTAAGTTAAAAAGAAAAAGCAAACAGACTGCTGGGACTAGATATAAGCTGATGTTTCTGTTTTTAACTGTAATATTTGCTTATATTGCTATATAGACTGCAGTCAACTGGATTTATGATGGGGGATGTATATTTAAATGTATATTTAAAATACAGAAATCAAGTATCTTTATGACCCTGCGTCATTATACCTAGATTATCCAATCTAGAGCACTTAACAAAAAAACCTAGTCATCCAAACTGTTTTTCAGGGTTAAAAGACAGCAATAAAATGCAAAAACCATCTATTAAAGAAAACAAAAAATCAATACAAAATATTAATATTAGAATCAATCCAATTGTGAACTTTAAGAAAGTTGGAGGTCTTTTAATTTAAAAAAAATATATATATATATATAAGTTAAAAAATGGTTTCTATGAAACTATTCAGTAAAGCCACTATTGCTCAGTAACTGATCCAGCCTTCATTAGAAAAGTCTGTGTTGTTCTGTGCCCTGATGTACTTGATCACTTCAAGTCTTTTGGCTTTTGTATCACTTGCTGCAGAGAATATATTACACACGAGAGAAATGTTAGCTCCTGCTATCAATAAATGTCACCACTGATTTTCAAATAGTTTTGCTATTTGCACCCCGATGCCCATCAGTGGGTGTGATGTTGATGTTCTGTTGACATATCAGTCCGTCCCTACGTAGAGCTTGTCACAGAGAAGTCAAAGCAGTGTGTCTGAAAGATGTTTAAATTGGACCTATTATGTGTATTGCTTTCTGTCATACATACAGTACTTTTTGCAGTGCTGATTGCTCCTATTAAACATGGCTAAACCTTCACATATTGAGGTCAGTGTATGTACAAGTAATCCCCTTCAAAAGTCCAGCCTACAATCTACACATGGATCTGTCAGTGGAAGCCAGTATTCCTTATGTGGTTGCCTCACACATCGTCAACACGGACCTGCAGTTCAGACCCTCTGAGGGGCAGCCAATCAGAACAAAAGCATGTAGCTCTAAATTGAAGGCGGGGAGCTACATCAAAGCCCAGTATAGGGTTAATCCACAATAAAATGTCGCTTTATTATTGTTTTTAAAAGAGATTTTAAACTGACTGTGTACGTTTTTTTTCTCAGATGGGAACACAGATGCAGTGGGAGGAGAGGCGCAGCAGGATGAATCTCAGGCAGACGCAGGGGTGGAGGCTGAAGATGGAAAACAGAAAGCCGAAGAGGCGAACGGTGACTGGGAGCTTCCGTACAGCGACGAGGAAATGGAGGACCCCAAAAACTGGATGCCTCCTCCCGCAGAGATCAAAAGACTCTATGAGCTCCTCGCTAAAGGAGATATGCTGGAATTGAACTTTGTGCCCCTTCCTAGAAGGCCCCCCACGCCTGAACAGACCTCTTCGCCCGAAAGAGACGAAGAGGAGGAGGCAGCCAAGGAACGGGAGAGGCAGGAGAGGGAACGCAAGTCAGTGTTGCTTTTCTTTTTGGTCATTTCAGGATTAAGGAGTTTGGTTCGAGTGCTTTTGGTTGGTCATGTTTCGTTTTGTTTTTTCAGGCCTCCAACTCCAACTGAGTTTGACTTTGATGAGGAGAAAATGCAAACCACTCCAAAAAATGCTTTCCTAAGCCGGCGCAGGACTCCTGGTATGTCACAATTTGTGTTGTCTCTTTATAATCTGGACTTTTTTGTCTTTTATTTAATAATGATTTTTGCCTGTTGTCTCCCAGGATCTTCTGCCCGCTCCTCTGTTAAAAGGGAAGCTCGGCTGGACAAAGTATTGTCAGACATGAAGCGCCACCGCAAGATTGAGGAGCATATCATGCGCACAGGAAGAGATCTCTTCAAGAGTGACAAGAAGCTGGAGGAAGCCCTTTCTCCAAACAGCCAGAGGGAGCGGGAGAAGGAGAGGGAACGGGACAGCAACCCCAACACCATCTTCTCACCACGACAGAGGAGATACTGATGGTTTCTTTTGAGACAAGGACTTGCCCAAAGGCATCTAAAGCCAAGCATTTCCCTGAGGCTTTCTAAAAAAACTTGAATTTTTTTTAATGTAACAAGTTTTGTATGTTTTATGTGTTTTGTATGATGGCAATAAAAATTTTAACCCTGGAGGACATCCCTCACCTGTTATACTCTGAGCGTACTGACAGTTTATTTCAATCTGTGGCTAAATGAATATGATGATATCGTTATGATTCTAAATTATATAATAAAGCTACTTTTGTCTGCTCCCTTGTCACAGGTGGTGGCCACAGTGGGTAGCTCTGCTTTGATTTGAGTTTTATGCAGGGTATAATATAATGTACCTGAAAACACTATTTAATGAGGATTGCGTTACAAAGTAATTTAACTGATGGAGTCACTTTGATCTTATGAAACTTGTGTTTTTGGCCGTAATGCAAGAATTCATATACTAAATGAAACAACTGGTGACAAAGGTATTTCTCCCATATTGGTTTCTCTTCACTGGCTTCCTTTTTAAATCCAGAATCAAATTTTAAATAATTCTCCTCACATACAAGCTCTTAAATAATCAGGCCCTTTAAAGACCTTATAGTACTGTGTCACCCTAATAGAGTCCTTTAGTTTCAGACTGCGGGCTTACTGTGGTTTCCAGTAAAAAGTAGAATGGGAGGCAGAGTCTTCAGCTTTCAGGTCCCTCTTCTGTGGAAACCGGCTCCCAGTTTGGATTCAGGAGATAGACACCCACTCTACTTTTAAGATCAGACTTTAACCTTTCCTTTTTGATAAATATAAGGTGACATTGAATAATCCTGTAGTTACACTGGAGGATTGGGTGGGTCATGGGGCCCACTGAGTGTTCTTCTTCACCCTCTCTGTGGATACACCTCTCTGCATTTAATATTAATCTGGCTCTCTTCCACACTGTGTCTTTGTCCCGTTTCCCTCCCCTCACCCTCAACCAGTTGTGGTGGATGGCTGCCCCTCCCGAGCCTTGTTGTGCCTGAGGTTTCTTCCTGTTTGATGGGAGTTTTTCCTTCCCACTGTCCCCAAGTGCTTAAAAGGGGGGTCCTATTATTGTAGGGTCTTTACCCTACAATGTAAAGCACCTTAAGGTGATTGTTGTTGTGATTTGGCGCTAACAATAAATATGAGGTGCTAACTTGGCAGGCTAATGTTGTAAGTACAAAGAAATTTAAAGCATTTCATTTCAATTAAAATATGACTGAAGTGCCGATTTTTAGCTTTAATTTTGAGGCTCTACAAATATTTTGCTTTGACAAAAGTAATTGAACAAACTAATATAACTTTAAACATAAGGACTATTTTTAGTACTTGATGAAAATTGTTTGCAGTCAATGAAGTCCTGAAGTCTACAACTCATGGACATCACCGAATGCTGCGTGTCCTCCCTCTAAGTCCTCTGCTGCAGCCACCTTCAGTTGCTTGCTTGCTTGTCTCTTTGTCATCAGTTTTGTCTTACCAAACTCCAAAGCATGCTCTTTTGCATTGAAATCAAACTCTTGGGTTGCTTTTGCAGTTTGCTTTGGGTCATTATTCATTAGCACCTATCAATTATGGAGTATTTAGCTGAATCTGAGCAGAGCACAGTGCTGCACACTTCACAAATCATCCTTCTACTCCTGTCAGCAGTCACATCATCAACACCAGAGACCAGGTTCAATTAGCAGACATGCTAAGCTGTTCCTTATCTTCTTCATACTTTTCTCTTCCCATATTTTAGTACACATTCATTTTTGGAGCTCACATTGCCAGTTCCACTGAACAGTCTCCAATTTCAATTTCAGCACTTGGTATCAGCTCCACATCTCTTGCTTGAAACATTTGTCATGAAATAACATGAGAACACGCCTCATCTGGACATCAAAACTATGTCTGAGACTCTGAAAATGAGGACGTTTGTAGAAAAATGGTTGCAATTCCAAAACCTTTAATGCGAAATATTTGCATTAAAGCTGCAAGTCTGCACTTCAATTACATCTGGACTGTTTGATTTAAACTACTATACGACTAATATTATAGATGTTATTAGGGCGTAGAATTTAAAAAATGCATAAATCTGCTTCATGTGGTCTCATTAATAATTTGATACCTCTGTATATTTGAGAAAATAAGACATTTGATTACAACAGTTTTGTTTTTTTTCCAAGGGTAGCTGCACAGGCAGACTACCCTCACTGACCCTCACTAACCTCTGATGCAAACCCAGTCATTTTGTTTTATAAACAGGCCCCAAATATGAAAGAAACATCTCAGTTCAGAAAACAGCTTCAAGGGTTACTCCGAGTAGGCCTTCAAGGGGTAAAGAAAGCTGTAAGTACAGAGCTGCAGTGGTGACAATGAATAAACTTTTCAAAATCACACAACTTCACTGATTGTGGCACCCTCTACTGGCTCATTCCTACCTAGTGATGGAGCTACACAATCAGTCTGATTTTAAGTACTAAAAGCTTTAAAAAAAAAAAAAAAAAAAAAGAGTCGAGACAGGTTCAGGACAGAGAAGTATATTTTAGCTAAGATTGAGTAACAATACAGCCTTCACATGAGGCTCAGAAGCATAGAGTATAATATGTATGCATAAATATGCATTCAAAACCACAAACCAAATAAATAAATAAATAATAAATACTTACAAATAAATAACAAGCATTTCGTGGAATATACAGTACATCAGTTGAAATGTTTTGAGTATTGTCAAGAAGCAGTACCTTATGAAGTCATGGAACAGGGGAATGGATATTCTGTGTTCAACATGCCCATGGCTCTCCAGATGCTTTGGCACACACTTCCCTGTCTTTGATGGTTTTTAAGCTGTCTGAGTTTTTTGTTTTTCCTGTTTTGTTTCCTTGACCCATTTCCAGAAAAGTGTAGCTACTTAAAACAAACATGAAATCATACAAAACAAGCTTGTTTGTTCGAAGAAGGTTCATAGAACCAGTGGCTCAAATGATTGGAACATTTCATACAGGGCTGAAAGGCTTAACTCACAGACTTAACAGCAAAAAAAAAGTAACAAATGTGCTTCCTTGTCTTTGTTGTTCCCCTTCAAACTTTGACATTACGAGACCCCCTAACGGAGCTAGAAACACTCAAACATCACAGATCCCTTTGTGAAATATTCCTGCAAAGTAATTGGTGCTGTTGTACAACACCAAACAATTAAAAGTAACCATCTTATATGTAAAAATAATAATAATAATAATAATAATAGTGATGAAAAGGAATCTACACAATCTTTATCTACACTGAAACGAGGACCACTGTGGAAATATCTGAGGGTAGTTTGCGTTCACTAAGCTGTAAGACTGTGAAATGTTTCCGTCTTAACGTCGAACTGTCAAAAATGTCGGATGCAGAAGTCGGACAAAGCCTAAGAAAATAAATAAACACTGACCTAATACTGACATGGAATGACTTTTTCTTCTTTTTTAAAACATCTGCTATGTACAACCATCACATTTTTCTGTCCGAGGGAAAGCCTCTTCCTTCTTTCTTGAGAGTAAAAAATAATAATATTTTAAAAAACTAAAACATAAAGAATCAGGGGGAGGGGAGCAGGAGGGAGGGATAAGGCAGCAGAATACAGTCGTATGAGATTATCTCCGTTCTAAAGATGAGTCAGTCTGCAGGTCGGTTACATTTTTGTTAGAGTGACAGTGACTACATAGAGGATACAGATAATAAACACTAACAAGTCAAAATACTGTTTAGCTGGGATTTTTTTTTCTTTTTTGAAGGTCTTCTTCATTACTAAACTGAATTAGGCCTTCCATCTACAGCGAACATACTAACATACAATATAATACATTCCTATTTTCCTGCTCTTCCAGGAGGCAGAGAGGACTGAATTTGATCTACGTGAGGGGAAACGGCCACCTATGCTTGCTGTACATCCAGGCAACTTCCTCTCTAGTCAGTGCATGTTCCTGTCTGTCACAGTGCCCGAAGACATCTTAAATACTGAGCGCGCCAACACTTCCTTTATGTTTCCTACAAACTAAGAGGCTGAAGTACTTGAAGGCTAGCCGCTGAAGCGTTTAACTGTTTTGCTGGCTACAAGCACTTCAGCACAATCTGAGGCCACCGTCTCAGCTCGTTTCAAGTCTCGCTTTCCTCCTTGCAGCGTTCCTTCCTTTACATACTCATTGGTACATTCGCCTTCTTTCCCTCCCCCGCCCCCAGCCTCCCCTCCACACCGCTCCTCTCAGTGCGTGGCCAGCTCGGGCTCTGTGGGGAGCGTGCTGTAGCCGTTGGCGGGCTGGGGCAGAGCGTTGCCATCCCTCTGGAGCTCCTTAGCGGCGGCGGCGGTCGGGTGCGGCCTCTGCGAGCGGGAGGTGCCCGTGAACAGTCGCAGGGCGCCTCTGCAAATGAGGGAGAACCAGTAGAGCTGGGGCGCCATAAGCAGAGCAGCGCCGAGGTTACAGTGCCAGGGCACCGTCAGCGGAACCATGTGGAAGGGAATGGATGCGTACCTGGACCCAAAACGGGGAGGAGACAAAAAAAATTGCAGGGTTGTAAAACGTGCGCTCACAAACCTTTCTAGTGGCTGTGCAAGTCACTGACCCGAGTTCAGCCAGACAGCAGAACAGAGATGGAAAGAAAGACATACCTTCCGTAGACGTAGTAGAGGTAAGGGAAGAGTAGGACTCGACAGATGAAAAAAGTGATCAGCATAAGAGCCCCATTCACTTTGTGCAGGAGAGTGTGCTGCTGTTTGTACTGAGAGCGGGAATAAAAAGAGAGAGGGAGAAAGAAAAGCAAGCGGTACAGTTTGGTGAAAGCCACCGATGTTAATCTTTGACTGTAATACTGTTAATTCTAATATTGTTATATTTGTTAATGCTATCTAAACAAGACGAGGTGGAAAGCACAGTGTAATGCTCCTGGCTGGAAAGGTGGGAGGGCAGGGAGATGCTGCAGCAGCCCCTTTTTACACCCTCATTAGCTTAAAGCTTTATCTTGAACCTGTTTTCGTGAGATAACACAGAGCACAAACACACATCTGCCTAAGAGGTTTTTCCTCGTGCCCATTCACTAATCTCACATGCTAGAATTACATGGCATCCCATCAATAAGAACCCTTTTGTATTACATAGGGTTTTTTTTTTAGTTATTTCTTTAAGCAGGGAGGTCTAAGGACACAGCTTTTGCTGTTTATCAAACTGCCATGTGCACTGTGAATGGGAGAGCCAGGGTGCTAAGTGATAAAGGGTAGAAGGACATGCAGATAGTGTATCTGCTGAACATCCAGTGTAAATCTAGGGGCTATGTTCAGAGACAAACAGCTGTGGGAGCCTCACTTTGGAGTACAAGCAGACACTGAAACACACAGACCTAAAAACAAATACAGGGGGGACGTGCAACTCCAGCAGCGGACTGTGTTACCAATTAAAGACTGATGTTTCTGACAGAGCTGTTCATGTAAGACGCAGCTGACAGGAGCCGCTGGGCATGAACAAGCTGCATGCTGGGAATGGCTGGAAATATACTCTCTGATGAATTAAAAAAGGGAGAAGGAAAAAAAAAAAAAAAAAAAACAGTAGAGAGTGCAGGAGAACTTTAGTGTGACACATGCACATGCAAAAAAAATTAAAATAAAAATGCACTTCAGTCTTCCTACAGGCTGAACTCAGATGCTTACCTGGATGAGTATTTTTCCTAAGCAGACAGACGGAGTGCTGAGCTCAGCCATGAACATTATGCCCTGGAAATAATCGCCCTTTCCTTGTCGCCAAAACTAGGGAGAGAGGGAAAAGAAGGCTGATTATTTGTCTAGACCGCTTTGTTCCTTTGTGGACTTGTTAGTACATCTGGAATAAAAATACCCCTTCTCTGGAAGTGAACGTTTAGCTAGTCAACTGAAATAGTTTGAAGACTTAATTGCTACTCTGTCAGACAAATGTGGACGGCTTTTTAATGCCTCTAGAAGCTGAACAGTGAACACGCTGCAGAACAGTGAATAACTTTAAATCTATTAAAACAAGGACATAGTTTTAAAACCTGGAAAAAACGTACTGCTTAGTTTAGTTTGTTTATAAATGAGAGAAGAAGAATCAGAGAATTATCAGGTTCTTATTTGGCACTGGGCTATTTTTCCTTGACTTAACAGTACATTAAATACAATGTACACCATATAAATTGCTTTATGAGACAATGATTATTAAATTGGACTTATATCCTTTTTGTGCTACACAGTAAGTTTTGCTTTGGGAATAAAACGTGAAACACTTCTGCCACAAGTACACTGCACCTTTTCACAAGACTAAAATACCTGAGTGTGGGTAGATAATTCACTGCTATACTTTTCTTGCTTTGCTCAGATCCGTGCTCAACAGAAAGAGCAATGTATGACAGTTACCACAGAGACGGGGAAGCAGACAGTGACCATGACAACATGGTGCAGCACCATGAGGAACTCGCGACGCAAGTAGCTGGTCAGCGCCGAGCTCATGTGCTGGGGTGCCGCTGAGGCCTCCTCGTGCCCTTTGACCCGGAGCTTGTACCAGTAGCACATGAACATGGCGTAGATGTCGTACACAAAGTAGGGAACGGCGAACATGATGTAACTGCTCGTGAGCCAGTGCCTGGAAGCATAACAGTCAGAACACAACTTCATTAATACTGCACTTGCCTGCCAAGTTGGAGCTAAGTACAATTAGCTATATAAACTATGACAACCCTTAATAAAACAAAGCTTGCCCCCTCTGCAATGAAAAAACTAACTGGAAAAACCCACCTAAAACATACAGATGAGAACAAAATTATTAGGCCCTCCCCCCTGTGACATTTAAAGTTTTTGTCACAATTTTCGGCAAGGATTTGAGCTGTCACTTGAAAAAAGTATTATGTCAAAAACAAAAGAAAAACAAATGCTGATTCTCACAAAGCATGAGATGGATTGTAGTGTCAAAGAAGACAACCACTGGAACCCTGCACTGTGAGGTTCATATCAAGAAAAACTACATTTCTGCAGAAGAGAATCGTTCAAGCCAGATTGAAGTATGTTAATGATGACCTGGCACATCTTTGGCTCAGATGAGACAAAACTAGAGCTCTTTGGCCAGAGAAATGCTGCTTTTGTTTAGAGAAAGAAGGGAGGGGCATTCACCCCAAAGAACACAATCCATACATTGAAAAGTGGTGGAGGGAGTATTATGTTGTGGGGCTCCTTCAGTGCATCTGGAACTGAGGATGTCCTTGAGGTGGAAGGAATCATAAAGGCGATATTTGATATCTGATGAATGATATGGGAAGATTTTGAAATAAAACTTCAAGCATTCAACAGTAAAACTAGGTCTGGGTCGCCCCAACATGACAACAACCAAAAACATATATCGCCCCAGTAAAGAACTAAGTGAACGCTGCTGACTGGCTTGCACAGAGCCATTACTTTAATCCCACTAAAGATCTGTAGGGCAAACTGAACACCAAGGTCCATGCTATAAGACCTTGCATCTGGAGGGGCTTGAGAGTTTCGCCAAAGAACAACTGCCTGGGATTTACACGAGACATGTGCAAGAAGAAAGAACGGCACGCTGTTATCCAGCAAAAAGGATACAGTATTGGCTTTTAGCAACAAAGTGAAAAGTGAAATCATTTAAGCATCCAAAGTAAAACTAGGATGTTTGGAAAAGCTGTGTTAAAAATTCCTTGTCCTGTTTGAGAACACTTGGAAAACACTTAAAAAAAATTTTTTTTAAAGGGCATTTCAATAGAGGGATTAATAACTCTGTCCCTCATCTGTATGTAGAACATGAAAACCAGAGAGCCTATACATAGTCCAGACACAGACCTGGAAATGACCAATCATGATATCAAAGCCTGATCAAATGTGACAGAATATATTCCAGAAATGTATTCATAGACTTACTGGTCCTCAATGATGTCTTCACAGGAAGAGGCAATGATGTAGCCTGCTGAGGAAGCCATGACTGCCTGAATTGAGGACACCAACCTGAAATGACAAGCATTCACTGTCTAGTTAACACATGTTAAAAATGTGCAAAATAACACAGCTCAAAGTACCTGTAAAAACATAATAGCTTCCACATTAATCTGACACACTTGTTACGCAAAAAAATAAATAAAAAAAATAAGAGGTTTAGTCTAAAACAACCTTGATCGCACTGCAGTAAAAGCACCACTTTGCTATAATTTTAGAGGGCATGCTGTTGGCATAAAAGGTAAACAGAGTGAGGGTCGAGTTTCTAGATGGCATTTCTACATCTACTGCAAATAAGACAACACAGCAATTCAAAAGCACTTCAGAGGGGCTAACCTAGCTGATACAATCACTGCGTCCCCTTCGCTCCATCTCAGTCCTGGAATGGTCTTCAGGCATTGTTTGGACAGCAGGAAAAGGCCTGGAAAGAAAATAGAGCCAGCAGCTAGGATGGCCAGCATGTTCCCTGGCGATCTGTGGTTGAGGCAAAAAGTTCAGCAGGCAATCTGGTCCTTGAGATCCGTCACTCTTTCACCTCTCTGAAAAACACGAGACATGACAGAGTGAATGAGGGCTCATACTGAGCGCACTACAATTCCCTGGTGTAAGCATGTCGCAAATACTATTCTAGACTACCATTGGTGGGAATAGATTTTTCTACTGAAAGGCCAAAGAAGAGCTAAGATTCAGGTAAGGGAAGGGTGCACTGCACTGAATGCTGAGAGACTACACGGGGATAGGATGTCAGTGAGCAGACGCCTTTGTGCAACATGCCGTTTTACCTATATGCATTTATATGCATATATATATATACACCTATACATATAAAAGCATGTGGTTTTACTATGCGGTTTTTACAGTTTGCACATAGTCGAGGAGCTGACTCATTAAAAGTTGAAGTCCATTAGCAAAATACGCATTGCGCTATTTTTAAAATCCCAAACGTCGAAAATATTGACATTGCATGTAATGCTACTGCTGCTCAAAGCTTCTGGCAGCACTGCTAGCCGAGGTTAACCTGTCTGGATAACCAGATACAGGTTACGCTTTTGATTCACATACAAATAAGCTATGCTGACAACATTGGCGACCCAGCCTAGTCTAGTCAGTTAACCTTTAATTTTTAAATTGGCCCAAGCTCTGACGGGATGCAGACTCAAGGAGCCCACGTGTCAAATTTACTTGTTCCTGAGCAAACGCTAACTTACGTTTTCTCTCCAAATTTAACAGCTAGTTAAGCTAACTAGCGGCAGAGTGGCAAGGCGAGTTAGCGGGATTTGCCGTTTTCTTCTCCCAAGTCCTAATAAGACAAAAACTGGGTCAGCCAGTATGCATGTATGCTCAGTGTACAAAACGATATAGCCAACATTATATGCCATCCCGCGGCAGGCAACAGCAACTGTCTGCACCCCTCAACCGCCCGCTAACAATGAGTACAAACGCTAGCTAGCGCTAGCTGTGGTACTTTAGTCACCACTGGCTTGGCAACCGACACCATCCATCAATCCACAACAACAGTTAGAGAGATACTAGCACCTCCACATAAATACTAATCGTCAACTGTGTCCCCGTCTGTGTTTTCTCGCTAATTCATGGACAAGACACGGTGGCGTTAAACTGTTTCGTTAGCTTGTTATTTGTTTGTAGCAGTAGCAGCGCAGCTAACAGACCCCGTTAAGCGCTAACCGTGGCTAGCGGATTGGAGTTTACACATGTCTAGAATAGAGGAAGAAATTGTTATGCAACATTTACACGGCGACTCTGCAGAGTCCAGTCAGCGGCCAGTCGAAAGTCGTGTCCTGTTGAAAGCGTTTAGAGGTATCCCGGGGGTCTCCGCCTCGATGATCCGCATGTTTATGTGACCACTTCAATGTTGAAGGGTAGCAGCAGCGAGCTAGCGCTAGCGTGCCTCAACTTAGATCAAAATCTGTATGAGGGCAGCTCACCGAGGGCATCGGTGGGAAGCATGCGACAGAAATAGCAGTATCTAATTAAACAGATGACAAAAGACAATGGCGCAGTCGGGTACAGGTGTCAGAGTGACTGTAGCTGGTCCAGTCGCTATGTCATCTCCTCTGTCTCGCCACAGCAGAGCAGAGATGCCGCTGCCTCCTCTCCTCTCTCAGCCTCCCAGATGCAACGTTGACTCAACACTGTTGGACTGCTGCGCCAGCTACTTTCCTACAGGTCCGGGCGGCAGCATCTCATGTCATGACGAGAAATTTGCACCAGTCACAGCACCGCATTTTGCAAATTGTTGTTTTCTGTGCACTGAAACGCTGAATGGATCCCACGTAGGGAAGCAATCTATTTCAGCTCGATTTTTAGTTTGCAAATATTAACTCTGCTTCTTTCAAAATCACAGACGTTTTAATCTGTTTATATAAAACACTGAAAATGTGCACAAAGAATAAAGCCCCATTCTCTGTGGTACAGGCTACATCTTTGAACCGTAGAGTCATTGTTTATAAGTGAACAGCAACAGCCAATAAATGTATCTCTTATCAGCCCTCAGCTGCACATAATCAGACATGCCTAGTGTCTTTACAGGGTCACGGCCCTGCCTGGCAGACCTTGCCAGGGAAGCTTGCAGATAACGGGACAATTAATGCTACTTTGTTCAGGCTTGGCAGTGATATCCATGTCTAACACTACTCAGTTGGTGCTGGGTAGCAAATGTGTATATGTATGTGCAACACATGCACATGCCAGCTGTGGGTGTAAAACGCAAACATAAGCCAAGGTGAAATTCAAAAGCAATCTGCCATGAAGGTTATAAACATGAATGACCTTCCTAACTAGGCTCGTGAAATTACTCTTTATATTTTGTGGTTTATTACAGATTTGTAAAGACGTTAAATCATGAATAAAGTACAGCCATTTGTAAATATACGTACATACACACACACACACACACACACACACACACACACACACATCTATCTATCTATCTATCTATCTATCTATAATATCTATATATATCTATATATATATATATAGATATAGATATATATATCAGAGTTTGAAGGAGTCATTATTCAGTTATGGTCAGATGTTTACTTATACTCATTATGGGCATAAATGTTATGGCAACTATGTGATTTTAATGATTTCTTCGAACTGTTTCTTTTCCAGGATGGAATGATTGTACAAAGTCTTTAATGACTTTTAAAAACAAGAATTGGGTTTACACATTTACATGTATTTGGGACTTTCTCTTACCCACATTGGGTGAGAAGTATATATACAGCGTCTAATATATATACAGTACATATACTCACCTAAATCTTCAGTGTCTTTTAACTTAACAAGGCCAAGGCCAATGAACTTCATATTACTGACTATGATAGACTACAACTGCCAGTTTCTCTTTGCCAGCATAAAAAGAATTTGTTTGACAGAACTTATTGGATCAATCAACACAGAGAACAATGGGAAATTCTAACGAACTCAGTGAAGATCTAAGAAAGAGAAGTGTAGATTTACACAAGTTGAGGATTTCTCCTATAGCCATTTCTAAACAACTGCAGATTCCAAGATCATCAGTTCAAACAATTAAGTATAAGATATCCAGATGTGTCACCACTTTGCCAAGGTCTGGAAGATGACACTAACTATCACCCTCAGATGAGAAGAAACTGGTTAGGATGTTCAGGAACAACCCAGGAACCACCAAAGCTCAATCGTGCCATGAACTGGAAACTGCTACAACACCAGCATCACCGTCCAAAATGAAGTAAGTTTTACATCGCTATAGAGTGAGAGGGTGCTGACCAAGGATGAAGCCCCCTTCCAAAAGTGACACCTAAGCTCAACTGAAATTTGCAGCTGCCCACATGGACAAGCCAAATAGTCAGACGAGACAAAGATTGAGCTATTTAGCCACAATGACAAGAGTTATGTTTGGAGAAGTAAAGCTGAGGCTTTCAAAAAAGAAAACACGGTACCACCGTCAATCATGGTGGAGGTAGCATCATGCTCCTGGGGCTGTTTTGCTGCTAGTGGTATTGGATCAAATAATGAAGGCAGTGGACTACCTTCAAATTCTTCAACTTTACCTCAGATCAACAGCTATATGGTTGGAACGTGGACACAGTTGGGTGTTCCAACAGGACAATGATGCCAAACACATCAACACTGGTTTATGAAAGGATAAAGCAGGCTAACATTAGGCTTCTGAAGTGGCCTTGCTTAAGGATATGTAAAATGGGGGTGCAAGTATACTTTTGACCCTCTGTCTATGAGACAAAATCCAAACTATAGTCAAACCTATGGACCCAATTCTTGTTTTTTAAAGTTATCAAAGAACAGCTACTAATAACATGCAGTGTAAAATGAGTTCTGTTTGTTACTAGTTGATCATACTTTAGTCCACACCCAAGGACATTAACAGTCTTCCTGAACGCTCAACGGCATCCGCTCTTGTAGAAACATGAAATATTTTTTTCTCAGTTAAACTGCAAACATGTAGCTGCATGTCTGAGTAGTAAAATTTGCTTGGGGCCATTTCAGCTACTGGTGTCTGAGTTCTTGTTAAAATTGATGGAATAATGAACAGAGAAAAGTACCATCAGATTTTTATCCACCATGCAATACCATTGAGAAAGCATCTGATTGGCAACAGCTTAATTCTTCTGCCAATACAGTGTTAGAAAACCACACAATGGAACAGTATCAGTCATGGATTGGTCTCCCCAGAGTTCAGACCTCGGTATACTGAATCAGTGTGGGATCATCTTGACAGAGAACAGAACAAAAGCCAACAAACATCCAAAGAAGAGCTTTGAATGTCCTCTAAGAAGCCCGGAGAACTATTCCTAAAGACTACTTAAAGAAATGTCAAGAAAATAATGATACTACTACTACTAAGGGTTGGCTCAAGACTTTTTCATAATGCTGTATGTATAGTACAGTCATCTATACAGTCTGACTATACTAATAAGTACAGCCATACATTTCAAGTTCAAGGGAACTTAATTAATGGTTTAGCTAAATCAAATGACACACAAGGGGGGGGGGGGGGAAATGGCTGCAATAACATTAACTAATCCAAAACAATTAAACAAATTTGAATCATTTGGTTTCACCCAATTAGGCTGTCAGCTATTCTTCAGCTCTCCCAGCCCTTTGCCACACCTTTTGCCAGCCAGGAAGGGGAAGCCAAACCCCAGGTAACTCAAGCAAAGACAGATGTATTAATATGACATAAAACAGAACTTTGACCTTGCGGTGATAATATGTGTGCATGCCATACAAACATTGGAAGGTGAAATGAAAAAATAAATACATTTAATAAAGAAACAATATTGGACAATAAATAGAATATATTTAAAGTAGTGACTGCAAAGTAAACTAAAGTGAATCAACTGGCGGTGAGGTGTGGAGCTTACCATGTGTGGCTTGCCGTCACAGGTGCACATCAGTAATATGAATATCCCGTTCCTCCACGGATAGCTGGTTTAAATCCTATCTCTCAGAAAGGTCCTTTTCTGTCACCATGGGTACCTACTCCTCCTCCATTGCCCCTGTCACCTCTGGTGTCCCCCAGGGGTCTGTGCTGGGTCCCATGCTGTTCTCTTTATACTTGTTACCCTTGGGCCGAATCTTTGATAAATACAACTTTTCTTTTCACTTCTATGCGGATGACATTCAAATCTATTTTGAACTAGCTGAGGATGTCACGTCGTCATTGCAACACTTCTTTGATTGTATGAATGAAGTTAAAAACTGGCTACTGAGCAATTCTCTCATTTTAAATGATAAGAAGACAGAAATTGTAATCTTTGATACTCCCTTCTCTCGGGCTGAACTAACTGGTATTTTTGGGCCCTTTGCTGACTCCCTTTCTGACACTCTGAGGAACCTGGGTGTTGTCTTGGACAGTTCCTTCAAGTTGGACAAACATGTGTCCTCCGTAGTTAAATCGACTTTCAATCAACTACGTCTAATCTCTAAGGCCAAGCCCTACATACCACGTAAGGACCTGGAGAAACTTATCCATGCCTTTGTTACATCAAGGTTAGATTATTGTAATTCCCTTTATACTGGTCTCCATTCTGCCCTTGTTCACAAACTGCAGCTCGTTCAAAATGCGGCTGCGCGTCTCTTAACTGGAACTGGCAGGTTTGAGTCTATTAATCCAGTTCTTTCCGACCTCCACTGGCTCCCTATTAAATTTCGTATTGATTTTAAAATCTTATTGCTCACTTTTAAGATCATAAATAACACCGCGCCCAGCTATCTTACGGATCTCCTCAGCTTTTATACCCCTGGGAGAGCGCTTAGATCAGCAGGCCAAATGCTCCTGGTGCGACTTAGATCTCGGCTCAAGACCAGAGGTGACCGCGCATTCGTCGCTGTCGCACCCTACCTCTGGAATAACCTCCCCCTAGCTATTCGGGCGTCTGATACAATTCAATCTTTTAAATCTCGATTAAAAACTTATTTGTTTAGCCTTGCTTTCCCCGCCTCCTAGAGCCCACATTTTTAGTGTACTGGAACTTATCTTTATCATTTTGTTAATGTTTATAATGTTTTAACCTTAAGCCTTTCGGGTTGTGCCTACTATGCCTGGTGTATTATTGGTTAGTTATGTCACCCGCCTGTTAGTATATTTTATTTGTATTTTGTGCTTTATATTTGTATTTATTATTGCTCTTAACTCATTCTGTGAAGCACTTTGGCATACCTGTGGTTTTTTAAATGTGCTATATAAATAAAATTGTATTGTATTGTATTGTCAAAAACATGCTCTACTGGATTGAGATCTGATGACTGAAAATATCCTTCACATCATACACCACCAGCAGCCTGAAGCGTTGATCCACGGCAGGATGGATCCATGTTTTTATCAGTCAACATCTTTCAAATCTTCCATTTACCAGTTTTGGTGAGCCCATGCATATTGTAGCCTCAGTTTCCTGTTCTTAGCTGACAGGAGTGGCCCCTGGTGTGTTTTTTTTTCATCTGCTTCAAGGTTTGCTGTGTTGTACTTTGTAAGAAGTGGTTGTTTGAGTTACTCTTACCTTCCACTCAACTCAAAGCAGTCTGGCTGTTCTCCTCTTACATCAGCAAGGTATTGTCACCCAGAGAACTGCTGCTCACTGGATATTTTCTCTCTTTTCTGAAAACATGCTAAAACTTTTTTTCTTGTCATCAATATTTTCTGATTAATTTTAAGTGAAAAATGTCAAAGAATTTTAAAGCTGGCTTTATCCAGTATCCAAATTGGTGCTGCTGTATGGACTTTTACTAACATTATCCCTTTTTCCCACAGTGAAACCTGACATTTTAGGACATTCCTGATACAAAAGAAATCCCTAATGTATAGCTGCCTGTTGGAATGTTATACAAAAACCTTTTACTCAATTTAGTTGTCGTGTCTTCAATTAAAATCAGCACTAGTATCCTGCATTGTAAATTGCCCAGCTATGAAGAAATAAATGAATGGGTAAAGATTTATGGTCTCAAATGATCAATATGGGGGGATCGTGGCTCAAGAGTTAGGAGTTCGCCTTGTAATCGGAAGGTTGCCGGTTCGAGCCCCGGCTCGGACAGTCTCGGTCGTTGTGTCCTTGGGCAAGACACTTCACCCGTTGCCTACTGGTGGTGGTCAGAGGGCCCGGTGGCGCCAGTGTCCGGCAGCCTCGCCTCTGTCAGTGCGCCCCAGGGTGGCTGTGGCTACAATGTAGCTTGCCATCACCAGTGTGTGAATGTGTGTGTGAATGGGTGGATGACTGGATATGTAAAGCGCTTTGGGGTCCTTAGGGACTAGTAAAGCGCTATATAAATACAGGCCATTTACCAATATGTGCAACTTTAGCATGTAATCAGACAGCACTACACTACTATAATCCTTTTAACTGCCTTCCCTTACTCAACCTTTGTACTTTGCAGACCAAATTATGCATCATTTATGCTTAATAGGCTACTTAATGTGTATTTCAATGTGAAATACTAAACTGAAGACTCTCATTAATAATATTCTTATCAGTGGTGCCATTGTGGTTAGCACTGCCACCTCACAGCAGAAGGTTTTGTTCTCCCTGTGGCTGCTTTGGCTTCTTCTCACAGTCCAAAGACATGCACGTTAGGTTAGTTGGCGGGGGTGTGAATGATTGCCTGTCTCTCTGAGTTAGCCCTGTGATGGAGTAGAGACCTGTCCTGCATGTACCCTGCCATTTACTCAGTATCTACTGAAAGAGGCTCCAGGCCCCACCGGGACCGAGATGGATGGACGATCGTCTTACACGGTCGGAGAAAGGATCAGCCCACAAACCAGTGCCCATTTACTCTTTTTAATTTAAATTGTCCAAATTACAAAATAATAACATGAACTCTACTGCATCTACAAAATAACATAATATTTATGACTGTAGTAAGCATCATTGATTTTTTTTTTTGCTCTAACAACCTTTTAGACATGCATACTGTTGAGAAATATAAAAATATAAATATAAATACATCCCATTAATATTCTTAATGAATCCATGACTAAGATTTGAAATATTTTATCATAAAAGAATTAAAATGCAGTTGAGTACGATAAGGCATTAAGATGTATCACAAGAGCTGTACAGAATCCTAGAGTAGAGGTATTACTTTTTTTTTCTTAATGTAATGGAGAAAAGCTAAAAATTAACTTGTAGTAATTCACTAATTTTCTCAACAGGAAGAACGTATTTCCAAAGGAAAAGAAAAAGGAAGAAAAAAAAAAGGTGAAAAGAACTCTATGAATCTCGAGATAACGTATCAACACAAAACTGAAAACTCGCTCCAGTACGAAACCAGGATTTAGTTTACAGCAAATCCCGACTTATGTCATCAAACTCCAACTTGTGACTTTAGAAGCCCTTTCAACACCACTCAATCACCCACAATATAACTAAAAAAAAAAGTCCATTCTTCACATGATTAATGCAAAATGACGTGTTCGAAACATTATGTGCTATACAGAGGGTTAAATGACTAAATCTAATGCATAAGTTTCACTCATTGGACTGGTACATAGAGAAAACAAAAGGACTGTGGCGATACAATCAAATGAATGGCCAACAATGTTAAAAATGTCTGAATGAAATCAACACTTTTATAAATATTATTGTTTACAGCCAACTAACTTACTTAGTGGAACTGCTGAAAAGTTTCTTTTGTCATCACAGCTCCCTAACAATACGCATGACTGAGCTAGCTTGTTTTCATGCAAAAAGGTAGTTCTCAGGTGCAAGATTTCGCCATGTCAGAAGCTGAAGTGTTTGTTAGCAGTTGTTTCTTGCTTTTTCTTTTCTTTTTTTTTTAAATTTCAAAGGCTAGACCCAGAGAGGAAGACTCAGAGCGAGAAAAATCCAAGAAATCTTAAACCCACTTCGATCCTTTACAGAATCCAGCAATAACAAGTTTAAGGTGCTTGACGGTGCTGAACGCAACTCTCTCGTCATCTCTGTACCTTTATGGAGACAAATGAATAAAGTACATCCCACGAATGCATGCCGTCTTCTGTCCCGATCTACAAACATCCGAATCAAAGAGACTTAAAGAAACGATCATCGCCGCTTCAAATCAAAAGTTAATTCTCTGAAAAAAAAAACAAATGAAATAAAACAAAATACAAGCCAACATGCGAGTCGAGCCGAGACTTCCGCGCACCCATCCACGCGACCTCCCCTCTAAACCGATTCTTCGTTTTATTTTCTGGGAGTTGCTCTCTCCCTGCTACTTTTTTTCTTTACTTATTTTAAATGCAAGCCTTTTGGATTCTTAGTAAGTGAGCTGCAAAATGGAGGTAAGATCAGAGCTGGTGTGAGATATACATACAGTACTTGGTGCGCTTGCAGAGAGCAGCCGACGCCGGGGTCGAGGGAAGAGACAGAGAGAGAGGAAAGAGAGAGGAGAGTGATACAGTAGATGCTCACAATACCACAGCTTCATTGGAGTTTTAAACGTACAAGAGCACTCGGAAATATCTGGACAACACATCCACGTTTGTCGTTAGTGTCACTGAACCTCCTGCAGCTACAAATGTCCTTTTGTCTGCCCCCCTCCCCGGCTCCTCCATTTTCTCCTTTTCTCTGGTGCCTCAGCTCTGCAACTCTGAGGTTAAACTGCCCTTGAGCACTGACTGGTGTTAATCTCCCCTCAACTCTTCATCCTAACCTTACCCGTGAGTGGGGATGTGACAAAACTAAAATCGGATCAGCATCTACGAGTAACTCCAACCGTCTCTGACCTTGCCCTCTGCTGAAGGACAGGGGTTATTGCTGATGAGCTCTCTACTGCTAACTTTGGGGTTGCGGTGCTGCAATGCTAGAGCAGTCTGTGACGAGCAGGTCCACCACCGTGTTACCGGTGACGTAGACGGTGGGTGCTGTCACCATGTTGCTAAGGGTGATTGAGCTGCTGGCAGCCACATTAGAGGTGACGGGGTTCTGGGCGGCCTGGTTGTTGGTGTGGGTGCCCATGTGACCCTGGAGCTGGGTGGGCGTCTTGCAGTGGACGCCACACAAGTGACAGACGAGCATGCCGCCAGAGGCGCTGCCGCCAAAGCCCCCCGGGCTGTCCTTCCACTCCTGGCCGTGGTGCTTCTGAGCGTGGACACGAAGGTACGTCAGTGTGGTGAAGCCTGATGGGCGAGAGGGAGAGAGCCGAGAAGCGTTACTTCAGCGAGAGATGATGCAATTGAGATCCAAGCACAAACAAAACAATGCAGCAAGCTCATAAAACGACAAATTAAAAACTCAAGGTTTTATTTTTTTCTCTTTTGCAAGACTCCCCTGACCCAAGCCTGCCAACCACAGTGCTACCATGTTATTATAATACCATATTTAAATATGTAAACGGTCATAAGTGAAAGAACGAGTGTGTAAATGTGATTGGACACTAAATAAATATCAAATACTGATGTTGGAACCTCATGTTAACAGTCTGAAATTTTACAAATACACTTGTCACCGCAAGAATGTCTCGAGTTCGACTCCACCATCTGGCCGGGGCCTTCTGTGTGAAGTTTATATGGACACTTTTCAGTTAAGTGTTATGCAACAAGAGTCAACTGGCCACATTGTTAGGTACACCTTGCTAGTACTGGGTTGTACTCCTGGCAAAGATTCAACAAGGTGCTGGAAACATTCCTCTGAGACTTTGTTCTAAGAGATTCAAAGTGTGCCAAGAAAATATCTGACGCACCAGTGCACCATCACTACCACTGATATAAGGACTGAGTCATGAACCATGCTTTTATGGCTCATGGCCATAGGACTGAGCCATGCTTTTATGAAGCTTATTCCAAATTCTGACCCCACCATGTTGCAGGAGAAATCAATACTCTGCTTTATTTCTGCATAACTTGGTTGTAATAAGAAGTTATCTGAGTTACTGTTGCCTTCCTATCAGCTCAACGCAGTCATCCAGAGAACTGCTCATGACCGGATATTTTATAGACTGTTCTTTGTAAACCCTAAAGATGGTTTTGATCCCAGCAGATCAGCAGTTTTTGAAATACTCAGGTCTGGCACTAAAAATCATGCCACGTTCAAAGTCACTGGACTCTTTCTCTGAAACATTCTGGAGGTTTGCTATCGCAGTAAAACTGCTGAACAAACAGCTGTGACTTCAGGCATTTGCAGCACTCAGCCAGGAAATAGTGCAGCACATAAGCGCGTGCTATAGCGGTGATGGTAGATTGATTTTGTTTTCTTCAGGCAGAGCAAGATAAATGATCCTTTTCTCTGTTTTTTCTTCATCTTTCACACAAAGCAAGAACAAAAGAGTAAAAAAGGTTAAGCCAGGTGCACTGTGGTCTTTTTGTTTTTGACATTTTTACTACAGAGTCCACAGTCTCTGTTTCATCCCTAAAGCTATGTCTGCTTTAATGTCCGTGTTTCCTCCCTCAAAATGCAATTTATATTGAATGTAGTGCAATAAAACACCTGTACTTACTGCGGTTACAGAGATGGCATGAGTGGTGCTGCGACTGGTTGTGCACTCTCATGTGATCTGTGATGTAAGCAGCTGACAGGAGCTTCCCACAGATGTGGCAGGGCACCTTCTCTTCGTGGCGAATCATATGTGCACGCAAACGATCCTTAGTAGCGAAACTGGACTCACATGTCTGAAAAAACAAGAAAGCAATATGACAATATGATGGCAAAACTTTTCGCAAACTACAATTTTTAAAGTGAGGTTTTACAATATTATGTTTTGCACGCCACAAAATCTTAGTGACAGCTGCACATATTTGAAAACCCACAAATGTATTCCGCACACTGTTCGTCGCTAACGCACTGTTTCAGGCATCAGACTTTCTTTACAGAAGAAATACATTTGTTTAAAGTGTTTAGGTTCTACAGCTATTTTACCTTTTCAGGATCAATATATGTCCAAAACAATGTTCACACTGCTAATGCTGACAGAGGAAGCTGTAGCTGTTAGCGCCACTGTACCACAGCTAATTTCTTTGGGGTGCTTTTGACATTTTAAAGATTTCCAGGGCATTTATCAGACAAATACTATGCTTTGCTTTGTGGATAATGGACCTAACAGCCTGTTCAAGAAGCCTAAGCTCCAGTTTTGGTGAGTAAAATTCTTTACTTAGCAGTTATTAGCAGGTATCTGTTTGCTATCTTGCGTTAGCTAGCAACTTAGCACTTTGCCCTCTTATCCAAACATGTTCACTTCAGGCTGTAAACCCCCCCCCCCCCCAGGATGGTGACAGTCATGATGTCAGAATTGAGACTTCAAAGAGGGCTTCACAAACCACTGTGATGTCAGCAGCTAACTCCATCTTTTTTATACAGTTAGCGCATGCCCATAGCATATGATTATTTGGTCTGTTTGTACTGTTGGTAAGCTAATTTACTTAATCATAATAACAAAAATTAAAAAACAGCAGTGGTAAAAGTTATTTTTTATAAATAAATAAACAGATAAATCTATGTATGTTTAAAGGGCCACGTGAACTATGTAATGACTGCTACTACACTCAGCACAGAGACTCTCACCCCTCAATAAGTGCAAAAAAAAATTGTTATGCAAGATTTTGTTCTGTTGATCATACAATGATACAGTAAAAGAGAATTTCATAACTTCAGTGTCATGATGGCTGCATATTTATATTTATATATATATTTATATTGGACTGTGTGAGTGATCCACAGTCTAATAAGTCTGTGTGTATCTGTGTGAAAGAGTTTTATCATTTCTACTGTCACGGTTCGTCATCATATAGTTGATAAACCAATATTTATCAAATTTAAGTTAACGAAAGTTCAAAGATCTGTAGTTCACATCTTTATGTATGACGCATGTAGATGCACATATACATAAACACACAAGTGTGCGATGAGACATGCTGATCTTGCCTGTGTAAATATCCAGCTTCAGTTGTGCTGCATGTAGGCATAATGTTCACAATAATGTTAAATAAATGTTATGCCTACATATCTGATTAAGATACATATGTACTTTATCCACATCGGTTTCCATGGTAATATTCTCATTGTTCATATACTCGTGTCTGTCTGCAATATATAAGCTGAAAATATAAAAGCACTGCAATGTGTAAGAGGAACACTATGCACACAGTGAAGTGACTAAACGTGTAAAGTAAAGTGAAGATAAAACACGAGATAATTGTGACTTACGGGGCATTTGAAGGGTCGTTCTGAGGAGTGCACCTGTCTGACGTGACTATTGAGGTGGTCGGGCCTTGGGAGCAGAGAAAGAACAGAGAAACACGTCAGAGCAGGAAATTCTTCACGTGCCGCAAGTGTGTCGGGAACATTCGTTCTGCTGCATTACCTGGAGAAAGCCTTTCCACAGTGGGGGCAAATGTAGGGTTTCTCCACGCCGCCCTGGTGGGAGCGCACGTGGTGGCTCATGCGGTCCTTCCTCTTGAAGCGCTGCTGGCAGATGGGACAGGAGAACGGCTTCTCGTCTGAGTGGGACAGGCGGTGACGGTTGAGATGGTAGACGTCTCTGAAGGCCTTCCCACACGTCTCGCAGGCGTGGTTCTTCCTCACGGGGTTGGGGTTGGGGTTCGTGGGCCGCTGAGGCAAAGCAGACAAGATAAGCACACTACAGAGTTCAGACGTTAAGCTTTTCGCTGCTGCACTGTGAAAAGAAATGCGTTCATTGTTGGCTGCCCTGTTTCTTATGTGGAAACCATGCAAGATGCACGCTGAGATTTTGCCAATTAAGTGTGGGTTGTGCAAAGTTTTCACTATTTGTGCAAAACATTTAGCCACTTTCACACTGTTTGTGTTACAGAGAACATGCAGGGGAGCATGGGGGAGGCTTCCAAGCACAGTGTTTCTCAAACTGAGGGACCAGTGCCAAACACTGGGATGGAATTTACTGGTCCCTTAACGGATTTCTGTTCCTGGGCTTTATGGAAAATGTGAGAAACTGGGGAATTTGAATCAAATACAAAGCAGGTGACACACGGGCAGCTGCTTGCGGGGAGAAGACGTCTTAACCATCCCTCCGGTCAGGCAGCTTAAGAAACAACATGCTTGAAGGTTCGGGGTTGACGACAGCCATCTCCACAAGGCCCTGACCCACCTGTACTGCCGCCCCTGTGGCCATGACGACAGCAGCAGGAGGCGGAGCATGAGGGTTAACACTAGCCATTACGTTTGGCATGGCCACCCCTTCACAATCCTGACCACCCAGGGGAGGCTGCTGAACGCCCGCCAGCACACCGGGAGGGGCGAGAGGGGGAGGCGCGGAGAGGTGCAGCAGGGAGAGGGGAACATGGGGCCTCTCCGCCCTCCCTCCGGCCCCCACCGCCATTGCCGACGGGTCTGCCGCCGCCGCCACCACCTGGCTGGCAGCTCTCTCCTTTGCTCCCTCCGCCTGCTCTCTGGCCCTGTCCTTCATGCGTACCCCAGTGTGGACCGACTGGTGCCGCCGCAGGTTGTAGTTGTTCTTGAACTGCTTGTTGCAGATGGCACAGATGTGTTGCACGCGAGCTGGCCGAGACACGGGCTTCACTGGAGCCGAGGGAGGTGTGAGGAAAGACAGATGATGGAAAAAAGAAAGAAAGAAAGAAGGAAAGATGTTAACTTTTGATGCTTTATATGATCCTTTAAGGCATCCTGCAGGAAAACAGATACATACAGTGTATGTGGCCGGTCTAAATATAAACCTCTGGAAGGTCAACTAGTCCAAAAAATAAAAAATAAAAAATCCAAAGCAGAAAAGTCCATCTTAAGAAGATGTAATAGAAAAAGATTTTTAAACTTTTTTTTTTTAGCTTACATAACTAACTGGTTAGCTATTAAAATGACTGGCTGATATGATTGATATATTGCCAGGGCTGTTACTATAGTAACCATTGCATTAACTATTCTGATGAGATTAAAGTCCATTCAGAAATGAGTTCTTCAGACACTCTAAACCTCAAAGATATTCTCTTATCAACCACAGATGACACGTATAATCGAAAATATTCACATTTTGGGAGGGTGACTTATTATCTGAGTGACAGATGGGGATGTGGTGGTCAGTGCTCCATATTTCTTATTTTTCTGCTGGCACACAAGTGAAGACGATGTGCTGAAGAGCTTCATGGCTCAGGCTTGGTAGGATTAAAGAAATTTAGTTGCTTTCTATGATAGCAAAAATAAATACACATTATTCATAAACTACACAATCCTGCTCTGATCACCAGTGTATGAGTTGATATTCTTCATGCTGTTGTCATAGCGATGCTGAGATGCTCTACACTGTGTCATTCACCTGTACCTGATAATCCATGAGTGACCTGTACACTTTTTACATTTTTTAGACCACACAAGTGGTTCATTCGCTGCCATTTGCATTTGCACGTTTAAGTACTCGGCTATTTTAAGAGATTCAAATTTTTGTGGCCATCATCTGCCTCGCTGTGTCCGGTCTTTTCACAAACACTTTTTCTCAGCTCCACAGGTGTTTAAGAGTGCAGTGTCCCCTTACCAGGCAGAGGTTCCTCACTGAGAGCAGTGGTGTCCACAGTTGAAGGAGGCTGTGCTATGTGCTCTGTGGGTGGGGTCTGGGGAGAACTCGTATGAACTGGCAAGAGCTCTGATTGGAGGCTCCCCTCCACTTGGTTTTGAGTGGGAGTACTCTGGAGAAGCAAAGGAGAAGGCCATCACCAAATGTAAACACAAGTCACAGCTATATCTTCTCCAAGAGTGCGGCGTAGTAAATGCAAGAAGTGAGGGCTGCAGGACAGCTGTGGACCCACACTGAGAGACAGACAGAGGGAGAGAGAGGGGGAGGCCTGCGCGACAGCACGCGAGCTGTTAAAGTGAAAGCAGAGCAAAGAGGAAAGAGAGAGGCCTACCTGGAAGAGAAAATTGCTCCAAGCAGCATCCATTTTGCGCCACAGCGATGGAGATTAGAAAGTCAGCTCTGGATTGAGATCGAGGAGAGCGGTCTTTGCATCGCTTTCTTCGGGTCGGCCCGCCGCTGATCGGGGCGCAAACAGCCGCCTGTCCGGCAGCAGAAACGCCGGGCTCCCGGGTCCTCTGGAAAAACGCGAAAAAAGCCGTCTGCAAAAATATGTTTCTCTCATTGAGGTAGCCTAGTGCTGACGATTAAAATGCACGCAGCTGTTGACTAACGCACGCTGCGGTACACAGGCAGTGGTGGAGCAGGCCAGGCCAATAACAGCCCGTTTCTCTCTTTGACTTTGGTTTCTAACTTTAATTAATTTAAACAGCAGTCTCACTGAAGCGCAGGATCACACAGTCCAAACTACTTCCAGAAAAAAAGAAGCAAAAAAACAAAAAACCTCGCATCTCACAGTATCACACTTTAGCAACAAACAATAAGCCAACCTGCGTGAAATAAATGCGTATTTTTACGCAAAAGAACAAATATGGGTTATAACACACGTATCTGGCAGCACAGCAGGTCATGCTTTGTTTTTAATTTATGAATCCAAATATTTTTTTTCCGATTTCCCCCCAAATAGGCCAATCGGGTGTTTGTCGAAGCCTCGCTGTTGGATTCAAGCCCTGACCCCGGCGAGCGGCGCTCTCGCCGGGCCGCAGCCTATCGCTCCACCTCGGCCGTTCAGCTGCGAGGATGTCATCTTTCTTTTTTTATCGCCCGCTCTCCCTCCTCCCTCCCTGTCTCTTTCTTCCTTTTCTTTTTTAATTCCTCTTTCTTCTCCCCCTCCTCTCCTTTTCTCGCACCGCTATGTCCCACTTGCTCTTAAAGGGATAGGGTTTCCTCTTTGGACACCCCCCTCTCATTTCCGTCTCTCTCGGCGGAGCCCTGTCCCTTCTCCCGCTTCCTTCCTGGGTTTTCGGCCGACACAAAATCCACTCGTGCGTGTTTTTTTTCTCCCCGCCTTCCTCCAGCCAGGCCCTTACTGAACAGATCTGCACCGCAGAAAACAGCCGGAGTGACTTTCCATTAACGGAGCGATGACAGACGCATCTTAAAGGGCAGTGCGCACAGATCCTCCCAGTCAGGCTAATGATGTCAGAGATACAGTGGAGGACAAATAGCAGCTCAGGATATGAACACAATGGACGAGAGTAATTGTTTAGCGAAGCATTTGTCTGCTTAGGAGGAAAAATAACAATTAAAAGGATTTGAATATTTGACTTGACTTATTTTTATAAAACGAATATATTATAGATAATTAGAAAAGTTTGCGTCATCATCATAGGGAAATCATTTCATTTTAAACTAAGGAGCCCAGAAAATCACTAGGATCACTGGTAAGTGTAAGAATAAAGGGTCCATCTTCAGTTATGTATAATTAGTGATGTCTAAATGAATAAAACAATATGAGACCCTGAATTTTAAAGAGGGGGACTTTAACTGGGTATACGGAGGACCAAGTATGCCAATGAAAAAAATGCATTAAATTAAAAAACTAACAAAATATTATTACAAATAAATATTTGTAATAATATTATATACATACACACATATATGTATGGTCTGTCCAATTTAAAAACAGTGCCATCATTACACTAGAAGGTTTGTTGATCAGCAAAAACCTGAGCTTTTTCTATATAAAGACTAACTGCAGAATGTAAATATTAAAATTGGAAAAATGATACATAGGAATTACATTGAAAACTTGGATTTTATTTAAAAAATAAAAATACATTGATAAATAACATTAAATAAATAAATGGGTAAATTCAAACGCAAATAAAAACATGTCATTTGAAAGACTAACTGATGATACCAATTTAGTTACAGTCATTTAAAAACAAAAGTTAAATTTTGGTCCTCCATATTTTCAGCCCCCTACTGCCTAAAAAATATTTAAAAACACTGACAGATGTTCTTTGCCATATCTTAAAAAACAGAAAATATTCACACTTTAGAAACTGAAACTAAGATCATTTAGGCCCGTTTTTCAGATACTTAAAAGTTACGTGAAAACCAAAAATTAAATCAAGACAAGTTAATGTGTTAATATCAATTTATTATCTTTTTTTAAATTACTTTTTTAAAGCACCCCATTTCTTTTCCAGTACATGTGTTAAGACCCTTATTCCTCTCCTTCCTCAAGCTTGGAATTGCTTGACTTGAATATTTAATAAGAATTTCAACACCCTCCCCCCAAAATCTCTGCAAAGCACCGCCGAGCATGTGTTCAATCCTCATTCTCCTTCATCCAGGGCTCGCCACGGGAACCGAGACTCCCCTGCCTCTCACCGAAACCCCTGACAGCCGGTCTAAAAACACAGTCACACTGATGTCCCCACACACAACGGCCGTCTCCAATCCACCAGTCTTAGTTTATATAAGGAGTTTATGCATGCACTGAGATTCCAACCAAGCATAAAGTAGTAGGTTATACAGGGAATTGTCTTGAGCTGGTGTTTCTGAGTCATACAAACAGCAGGGTGATTATCCTTTTTTCCATTTTTTTAAATAAAGTAACAATAATAATAAAATTAAAAAAAAAACAGAAACAAAAAAGTTATTTCTGATCTTCTTCAAGTAAATGTCCGCCCACGAGACCCTCTGTGGGCGTCACACCAAACACTGATGGGTCTTATTGATCCGTGTGGACGGGCTGCTGCTGTCACTGCTGCTGTGCCGGCACCAGAGGGCGCACCTCCACAGCAGCTCGGTCGAGGCCCGTCCTTTCACTTCCTCCTCCGCACACTTTAAAACTTTCTTTTTTTTTTTAAAACATACTGATTGCATGCTGCACCCTTCAGCAGTCAGATTCTCAACTTTACCCTGAAAACAAATAAAAAAGGAAAACCAGCGTTTACATTCCAGTGGCCAATTTTTTTTTCCTCTATGAGAGTCCAGAAGAGGTCTGTGTTCACGTGAATAGCAGGGTGTTGTTGTAAGAGTGTCTCTGAAATTCAGTCCAAAAATGAAAAAAAAGAAAGAAGTGGTAATATAACTAGACTTTACCGCTTGACACACATACAAAATAAATCATTAACAATTATCAATAATCCCTTATTAATAATCATTAAGACCTTGAACACACCACACCTGACAACAGTTTTTATCACCTTTTTTTGTGTTTTTTTGTTTCTTTGTTACACAGCCAAAAGTGGGCCCTTTTTGCTTATCGCAAGAAAAAAATTAAAATAAAAAAATAACCGTGAACATGATTACAACAACACTTACATCAGGATTAGTTATGGTAATATTGACACCTATAGAAAATGCAATTGGAGCTGTCACTCTAAATCTTGAAATTCAATAGTCGTTTTTGAATATATCAAAATTACTATCATTATCTTTGTTACTCTATAAAACCAAATGATTGTTTTTTTTATTGTTTTTTTCTTTAATATTCCCATAAATATGTACAGTAAAGATCCAAAAACAAACCAAATGTGGGACGAGTGATTTTAAATGCCAGTGAAACTCGGGACAGGTACGATACATTTCAAATGTGTTTCGTCATGTTTTTACAAATGTTTTTTTTTCTTTTTTCTTTTTTGCACATCTATCTCATGCAATTGGAGTGACTCCCATAGACACCTATGTTGTTTAGATACTCAATACGTCATGGATGCCAGAAAGCTATGTGTTTCCCCCCCCTCTCTCCATATGTATTTGTACATTTCCACATAAAGATTTTTCCTCATCCCATTTTTCCTTTTTCTTTTATCTCTTTTTTGAAGAAGAGTCTCTTAACTTTACAAACATTCCGTGTTATTTGTATTCGGCTTTGAATCACCTCACAGCCGTCAAATTAAAAAAAAAAAAAAAATTCAGATGGCACGACATCCCTTTAAGAACCCCTTAAAGGCATTGGTGACGTTCTGAGCAACTTTTTTACGCGTGTGGTTTTTCTTTTAAATACACAATACAAAAAAAGAGAGAAATTAACAAAAAAAGTAAACGTTTAAAGCAATAAAAAAATGTTTTTCCAAACTCCAGAAGTCTGGAAATTAGAGTAACCCCCCCCTTAATTTTTCTTCTTGCATTCTGCCCATTCGGCGCGTCCAGTTTATGGGCGCTTGCTGGATAATATCTGGACTACTACGAACTACATACGAGTACACACACAAGCAACAAAACATCACCCTCGTTTCCTCCCTCGTCCTCGCTCTTTCTCCATTCCAGCAAAGAATATCATAGAAGAAGACATGGCTGCCATCCCCCCTCTCTCTCTCTGTGCAGTTCCAGGAGGACACATACAGGGAAAAAATTGCTAATCGTCCCCTCTTTCACGCACCTCATCTCACTTTTATACAAAGATAAAAACATTAAACAGAAGTGTCTTTTTTTTTTTTTTACCTAATGTCACCCTAATCCAATGATTTTACAGGTGGTTACATTCCTCCCTCCCTTCCTCTTTGATACTTGTGGGAATGGAAGGAAACCTCTCCACCCACCCTGAGTCTAAAGAGGCAGGGTGCAGCTCAATAATGTCAGTTTGTCCTTTCTTTGCTTCTGATCTCTTTGACCTTCTGTGCGTTTAGAGAAAATAGCGACGTCCCTAAATCCTTTGTGTTAAGAGTTTAGAATTGAGATCAGCCCAGGAAGGAAAGAAAGAAAGGTGGCAAGCTGAGAGTATTGAGATGCAGCCTGTGATAGCTACCTTCCTAAATCACTCCCACCCTTCTTCCTATCGGGCTCTCTGCTGTTTTAACGCCTGCTGTCTAAGAGTAGGAGAGGTGGGAGCCGTTGGAGATGTGCGAAGTGACTGAGGTGCTTCGGCTCAGGACGCCGTCGCTACCCCCAGCACCTCCTGGCCCCCCGCCGGACGCCGTTCTCCTCAGAGGTTGGGGGCTGTTTCTCAGGGCCATCAGGCTGGGGGCGCCGCGCACTGCCAGCCCGCTGCCACCGCCGCCTCCACCTCCGACATAAATCCCCCCCTGCGAGGAGGAGGAAGAAGAAGAGGAGGAGGACGGCCCGGAGATGGAGGGAGGGGCAGGGGGCGGGGGAGGCAGCATCGCCAGGGACTGAGAGGAGGAGCGCGAGGGCAGGTGATGGGAGAAGGGCAGGGGGTGTGGGTGGGCCAGGTCGCCGCCGGAGCCCCGCACTCCGGCCCACTCCCGCTCCCTCTCCTTCTCCCGCTCCCTATCTCGATCCCTCTCCCGCTCGCGGTAGAGCTGTGGCGTGCTCTGGTGGTGGTAGTGCTGGGGTAGGTGGTGTCGCTGGTGGTGGGAGGAAGACGAGGAGGAGGAGGAGGAGGAAGAAGAGGCGGAAGAGCGCGACGAGTGGTGCATCTCCCTCCCCTCCCGGCCCAGCCCCAGGGCCATGCCCAGGCCGTGCGAGGAAGAGGAGGACTCGCCCCTGCGATCCCCGCCGCCGCTGCTGTTGTGGCTGCGGCGGGAGAGCTGCTGCGAGGGCACATTCTGCGGGTGGATGCCGTGACTCCAGTGGCCAGCTGAGCGGGAGCTGGAGGGCGGCACGTTGGAGTAGCCCTGCTTGGGGTAGGCTTCGCTGGGAATGCCGGTCAGCGCCATGTTGCTAAAACCCAGACGTAGGCTCTCTGCATCAAACGCCTCGATCTCGCTGGCCTGCCGTTCCAGGAGGGTGCGGATACGCTCTGAGCGCTCGTTCTGCAGGGACAGCATCTCCTCCTCGATCTAACAAAACATTAACAAAAAACGCATGTGCAATCATTGCATTAATAAAAACAAAGTACTTAAAAGTAGCGATTCAGACCATAAACTAACCAGGAATGAAGTTAATGAGGTCAAGTTAGAATTGGAGTAATTTATCCACAGATTTCTTTGGTTGTTATAAAGACTGCAGGGTTAAGACACATCTTCACTGGATTCCTGTTTTGGATGACTACATCCATCTTTTATGTACAGTCTATGATTCTTCAGTCAGTCTGAGGACATGGAGAGCTTTTTATCATCATCCTTCGTAGACAGAGCTGCCCAGATGTCATTGTGAGATATCAATAAAAGTGACGAGGAACTGTAGGCGTTAGATTGTAACTGTTAACTAATAGCTACACAATCCTCCATTATTTCCAGCTAAAAAAAACAAACAACAACCTCTTTCCACTTTCCATAGAAGAACAGACAGAGGTCTATGTCATTAAATAAAGCTCCAAAAACAGCTTGCAGGGGGACACTGTGTTAAAGGTGCCCAGACAGCAGACAGATCTGAGCCTAATCTGGACTATTTTTGGCACTTATTTGCTACGTTTGGCTCAGATGTGACTCAAAAGTCCTGACATGCCTGAATTTTGGCCCGTGCAAGGTGGCTAAACCGAGACAACAAGACTACGCATCAGGGAGGGGCACAAGTCGAGGCCAAATGTGGCCTGTAGGAGAACTTTGGATGACGGACACCAAAAACATCTTGCCCTCTTGGAGTCGTCAGCGACTGTTATTTATCATTCAATGTGCTAGTGAAAAGATGAGCTACACCTGTCTGGGATCTTCTCTGTTTGCTTGTTTGAGGTCCTTGCACTTTATTCTAAGAAGCTTTACTTTGAACACGAGTGACAAAAGGCTCTAACCCTCTGTTCCAGCAGGGCCCGGCGGATGGACACCCTCTGCTCCAGATCCTTGACTTCTCTCTCGTGCTGCGTGTCCGTGTGGATCTTGATCTTGCTCTGGTAGGCGTTAAGCAACTCCAGCTCCTGCTGCAGCTGCATCCGCAACACCTTGTACTCCGCTTCCTGCGTCTCATCCAGTCGAAGCTAAGAGGAAGAGAAAAAGGAGTGTTTAAGTGGAAAAAACAAACCAAGAGAGATCTGAAGGTGGAATCACTTTGCATGTGTTCATAAGGTTAGAAGAGCAAGGAAAGAAAAGGGGAAAGGATTGGGAAGTTAATAAAAGCGTGTGTGCATATTCAACATATTCCAAAATAAATCAATAAAAGAATATTTTCTTCAAAGTGTTGAAGTGCTTCGACCTCTGTGTGTCATGTCTGTTTTATAGTTTGGCTCATGTTTCAGATGACAGACAGATAAATATATATTTTCCTGACCTCTGGATTATAAGTTTAATCAGTGTTTGGGAAACCGTCCCAAACAGACTTTAGCTGCAGTCGCAGCATGAGTAGAACAAACAAGGGCGGCGGGGATTTGGCTTAGCGGACTGACGTGGCGCTCTTCCGTATCGAGGTAATTAAAGCAGCGCAGAGGATCATGTTATCCAAGAGACATTTTGTTACGTCCCATCGTCTTCTTACTTTGTTTCATTCATTTAGGAGTTTAGGATTTACATGTGAATGACTCCGACACTAAGAGGCCGGCGACTGACTGAGAGAAGCTTTTACAGGATGGTCTGAAAGTGATTAAGGAGGCACAGGCTTAGAAAATGTGGGCACCTTTCACAGTGAAAAATAGAACCTGTCTATTATCAATCAGCTCATTTCTTGCTTAATATGTACAAGAGAACGGGTCGCAGGCTTCAGCAGTTTAAATCAGTCTAAATTACATTTAAACTTTATGTTAGGTTCTGCTGTGATTCATGGGGCATTTAAGCCTCACTTAATTATCTTCTTTTTCCTTAAACTGGAGTCACTGCAGCTGTGAAGTGGAAAACAAAGCACAGCAGAGGTGGGATCTTTGCAGTGTTGCATGTGGGAAAAAGACCTTGTTGGGCCATGGCCGGACTGATCTGCTGAGGAGTCCCAGGGCATCACTTGTTTGTTGGGCCTCCCAGGTTTTCTTATTTCCCCAGGGTAGGCTAAACTATTCAAACACTTTAGATGAACTGATTCACAGACTGAAAGTTTAGTGGTTTAACTGTGTTATGATTTTACTGGTGCATGGTTCATAATTTGCTGTGATGATAAAGGAACAGTTCATCTGTGGTCCAACAACAGCAACATCTTGACTTTATGGTCCGCTGATTACACATTCATCATTGACCAAACAGCCTCAATTAAAAATTAAACACGACCTGGCACAGCTGATTTTTACCTAAGTGCCAGTTAGAAGTTATTGCTCTAATTACACAATATGGCTTAAAATTGATTCAGAGTTTAGTCAATTACTACACTCCGTTTAGGAAAAGTGATACGTTTATATAAAATGATAAAGATAAACTGAGTTTATAGCACTCTTATGTGGCTGAATAAGAGCCCTGAATTTATGGCTATAGCAGAACCTCTAACATTTATCTTCTGAACCTCTCACAAAGCTGTCATCACTTTTTCCTCTCTTCAATATTCCTACTTTGAATGGATGTTTTTTTGAGGAAGGACCTGTTTAACTGCAGGGGCAGGTAGCAGGACAGATCACAAGCTACAAAATTTAATTAACACTGAGGGACCAGGAGGTGGTTGGTTGGCGGGCAGGTAGACAGGAAGATCCCCCAAGCCAGGCACAGCAGTGGTGCTGGTGGTGTGGTGCGAGTGTGAAGTGAACGACGTCTCCTTGCCTTACTCACAGCTTGTGTGGACAGCATGTCATTGATGGAGTGGTCATACTGCTCGGCCAGGATGGCCAGCTTACGAGTCTGCTCATCCTTCAGCCGCTTCAGCACGGCCTTGTGGTCCGATTTGGGCGTGTTCTCCAGCAGGTGGTTGCGCAGGGCCTTGTACTGGCGGGTTTGGATCTTGCAGGTGTCCTGGAACTGACGCTTGATCTGAAGCTCTTTGGACTGAAGGAGACAGAAGAAAGATGGAAGCAGCTCGGCTAAAGTGCTCCTATTGATTGTAGAAATGATCACGCTGACAGATGTGACAGACGTGTCAAACATTTTACATATTTAAAGTGTAAACACCTGCTGAACTGTTGGATGACACCATCACGGCCACATAAGGAAATGTCCTTTGTCATGAAAACACATGTTGGAGATTTACCGTTTATGAAGACTTGTTGGATGGTTAAAACGCACATCATCTAAATTCTGAGTCTAAAAATCACATTCTTATGATGAATGTCTGCATCTTAGATTAACATTTATATTTAAGAGGTTGGATTTATAACATTTAAATAAACATATAAGGAAGTCCTACTTAATTCCAGTGTAGTCAAAGCTCTGCGATGGTCTTAATGAGATGACTTGGCTTCTTTTATTTAAATAAATTTACCTTTTCTTGTTGCTTATGTCAATATTATTTCCCTCTGAAGAAAGTGCTTGAAATCAGAAGGGTCCGAGGGAGCAGCAAAGTTTAAGCCCTGCTTTGGTGATTTTACACAATCGCTGTGAACTTTTTCAGGTGCTCACATAAACCAGCAGCTGGACGAAACACACAGTACACAGTCTGCTCAAAAGTCCAAGGAACTAGTTTATTTTTAGTGTACTGAGAAATAGATTAAAGCATCACGTTGGCCGATGACTTACTGGGGCAAAGTTAAAGGCTGTGTGCAAGGAAAATGTAATACACTGATCCAAGGCAAAGCATGAACGCATGCAACTTAAATAAATAATGTAAAATACACGTTCTAAATAGGTAGGAAAAGGTTTTGCTGTCATAACCTAACATTTTGTGGTGACCTGATCTGGTCCTGTAACTGTTAATCATCCCTATGTGTGAGCTCTTTAATGCAAATGAATATTTTTAAATGCTAAAATATAATTATTTTGCTATCCATTTTTAATTCTACTCAAAAGAAAAAGGCAGGAGTTAATAGTAAAGCACATTATTGTTTAATTAAGGTGCCAAATTTCTTTTAAGTGGTTAAATGTTATGCTTGATTAATTTCAGACTTCTCGGAGACGCATCCGGTGTGGCGACTCAAATTTCTGTGTATAACAACATCAATTCAGTAATTTTTAAACACGTTTTGATGGACTTAAAGTTGTTTTGTTTTAATGACAGGCAGCCTGATACATTTGTAAAGCACTGTATATAAATGTATATATGTAAAAACACTTTCTAGGACCTTTAATCTGATGTTTATTCTTAAGAATGAGCCTTTATGTATATTTGTCAGGCGATAATAAATCAAGAGTTGTTTTCATGTACTGCACAAACTAACGAGTCATGTCCAAGAAAGACTGATCTCATTTCACTAAAACCTGATCAATACTCTGCTGTTAAACAAACGGCCCAGACCTCGAGCATAATCTGGGTCAGGTCGAATCAGACGATCGCCATTTAATCCCATAAATATTTGCAAGTCATAATCACAATTTTATGTTTATACTTGGTAATAATGTTTTTGGTGGCTTATAAATGGGGCAAAAAGGGGACGACAGACGACAACAGGAATGTGTGATGATACAGGAGGAATGAACAAAAAGGTAAAAAGGATTCTTTGGGCAGTGAGATAAGGAAGAAAGTAAGCAAATGGAGACATGATAATAATGGAAACAAAAAAAAAAAATCAAAAACAAACAAGACAATGATTTGAACACAAAAGAATTTATTTTTGTGTATGACAAAATGTTTCTCTATGCTTGCGAGCACACGGCTGTACAGTATGCCAACACTCATGCAGCTAAAATGAGAATAAAAGGATGACGAAATGTCTGCCCAACACAATGCAGCACTGCTCTTATAAATACTGCATTAATTAAATATATATATTAAAAAAAAACTCAAGGTGATATAACTCTGTGGAAACACTCAGTGTCACAACAAAACAGAATGCAGACATGTAAACATACACAAAAGGAACAAGTTACATTCAAATAAAACATTGATTGAAACTTTTCTTTTAAAGCTCGAATTGCAAGATGCAAAAAAACAACAACAAAAAAACCCAAAACACATTTTTTCCTTTTCTTTGGGTGAAAATACAGTTAAGACTGAGCTTTCCTACTCAGTACCGTCCCTCCACAAAAACAGCTCACATGTGGCGACACAAACAAAGCTCTTTATTCCTGCCTTTTTAAGCGCTAACGCATTTTACGAATTTGCTCCGGCTTCATTTACATGAACTCAAAGGATTTTGGCGTTTAGCAGAGACACAAACAGCAGAATTAACCGTGGGTTTCTTTTGGTCTGACTGACGCTGAGCTGAAATGATGAACTGACTGATCAGAAAGTTCATTTCCTTATCATTTCAGTCTTTTTTTTTTTTTTTAAAAGGCTCAAACATTTTGGTTTTCAGCTTGTCCGATTATCTTTGGGTTTGCTGAACCCGTAGGCCGGGTGAAGTGGAGTTGCGATGGGTGTATTTTTTAAGCTTCACGAGCTAAAATTGAAACGATCTTTTCATAGATATTTGTATTTCTTTAATACCTTTCAACACAGTGCAAAACAAAATATTGATAGAATCAGATATCTGCCTTCTCTTCATTCGACCTGCTCAGCCTCATTTTTCACATTCAGTAGTTTCAATCTTTTTACTATAATTCTACCTCAAAAGATTGTCTATATGGCTTCATATTAAATGAGTTACATTGAAATATTAAACAGTTTCTTATACTTTCACTATGCAAAAACATATCCTGATTATCCTGATTCCTCATGTTTCCGCTATAGATTTAGGATATCACTTCACAACAGACTCTTGAAAGCAGGCACTTCTTATTCCATTACTACGAGCGAAATGTTTACATGGTAAATCATAACAAGATTATTGCACAACATGCAATAAAACATAATAGTCATAATATCCAACTAGAATCTAGATGATGTATTCACTAGCTGCATGTATAATAATAATAATAATAATAATAATAATAATGTATAAACGTATTCTAGATCAACTGAATATGTTTTTTGTTCCAGCTAAATGGCCCCATACTTAATCATTTAAGACCAAAATATTAATAATTATTCCTCTCTGCTCTCACGATGGTCCGAGACGTCACCACTCAGCGGTTTATTGCACTTTTCAGTCGGCTGAGAGCTAGTGTTCAGGCTGATGTTAGTGAAATCATTGACGATCTTTCATTTTCACAGTACTTTGTGCTTTGGGGAGAGATATTACAGCCGTTGAGCTACATAACACTCTAATATTTGTTCGAAGCACTGAGGAAACAGCGCACCCTGTGAAGTAAGACAACTATGAAGAAGAACAAAAGATTGCACAAAAAATGGTCTCAAAAATAACCATAAAAAAAAAATATCTGTCTTACAAATTAAGAGCAAAATAATAAAAATTAAAGAAACTTCTAAAGGAACTTTTACAAAAAGCAAAAATAATGAAATATTAAAACTTCACTGGGTTTCATTCAGCAACTGTGGGTTCGACAGCTTGTTCAAGTTGCTCGAGCCAGCTCATTCAGTAATATGGCTTGTTATGTGCGTGCGCGCACACACACGCTTCTGGAGCCAGCGCACACAAACCTCTGTGTGCATACGAGTGTGTGGGTTAAATACGGCTCATCTTTAAAAATGTGACCAGTTTGAGTAACAAAGGAGACAATGTGGCCCAAACACGCAATGAATGGCTGCACAATGGCGTGCACACACACGCACGCTCGCACACACACATTCACACAATCTCACACCAAAATGTTCCCGACATGTCTCACTCTTGCTATCTCCACGGCCGAATTTTCCCCTTGACAAACCGTCCCGATGAAGTTCGTCTCAATCCACACTCCCACCTCGTCTCCTCACGAAACATCCTCTCCCTCTCTTCCCTCCTCTGTCTCTCCCTCTCTCTCCTCCTCCTCTCCCTCTGTCTCCTCTCTCTGACCTCCCGGGGCAGCAGGCGCGGTAACCTGCTTGGAATTTCCTTTTTCAAGATGCCAAGGGTTTGGAGTTTTATCCTGACCCTGAGCGGCAGCTTTTTAACGACCTGCCGGGCTAGTTTTAGCACTACCGAGTTAGCTAGATCTGCCAAGATGCCGAGGGGGCGTCTGCCGAAACGCTTCACCCACAGCAGGCCCTTGGCTACAAGAGAGGTGCTCCTGCATTGAGCCTGATACTCCAAGGCCAGGCTCTTTAGTGGAACTGGGATTTTGGACTGGCGAACGCCCCAGTTGCGGCCTGCTTTAGGAAACATCTCATAAAGGTTACGCTCAGCCATACCGCCCAGCACCGACTGGCACATGGCAAACAGTGGCCGAGGCAGGCGGAAGAGGACGCGCATGCAGAGGCGGTTGACTTTGCGGGGCGCGAGCTGGAAGAAATCACGGGCTGGCCTGACAATCAGGACCACGATCAAATAGAGGGAAAGGAAAATGGAGGGAGAGCTGAGGAAGGAGGCTGAGATGAAAATAATGGGGATGTAATAAATCCCCAAACTGATGGAGAGCCCTAAACTGAAGAGGCCATTGGCCCAGAGGCTGAGAGTCAGGTAGGTGGAAAGCGACAGAGAACAGCAGGAACGAAGGAAAAGGTACGAGAAGAAGAGCGCCAAGAAGGCGAGCTCAGCAGAGAGGAGAACGGATGCCACCGAGGGCAGGGGTGGAGAGCGGCGGAGGGAGAGGAGGAAGATGGAGAGCAGCAGCAAAGTGAGGTTGGAAGGCTGCGCAGCGACAGAGAGGGAGAGGAGGAGGCAGATGCCGTGAGAGAAGAGTGAGGGGAGAGAAGTCTGGGCAGGGGGTGCGGGTGGGGGTGAGACGGGTATGGGCTCCAGCTCCTCAGAGGCGTCAGGGAAGTAAAACTCTGACAACTCATCGATGTCTCGCTCACGCAGCCGCCTCTTTTCTGGGGACGAGGACAAGATGAGCTCCGACGGACAACCGTCAGCTACACCCCTGCCCTCTTCTTCTTCTTCTTCTTCGGTCTCTATGCGTGCAGAGTTACCATGATCCTCTTCGTACTCCCACTGCACTCCTTCTACTTCCCTGACTTCTGTCTCCTCTTCACCGACTTTCCACTCAACTACATCTTCTGATTTACTTCCCTCCTCGTCTACCTCGTCCTTCCCCTCAGCCACAGCGACACGCACACCCTCCACCTCATCTACCCCTCTGCTAAAAACTTCATCTTCATCATCTACTACTCCATCAAGCTCATCCCCAACATCATACACCTCCTTCGCCGCCACCTCGCTCTCCTTTTCTTCCTCTAGCTCCTCCCCCCCTCCCTCGCTGTCCCAGCTGCCGCTCGGCCCCTCTGTCGGCTCGCTCTTTCCCTCCTCGGGAGACCCCTGGCTCTGGGTGCTGTCACTCACTTTGAGGCTCTTGGGCTGTTGGCGGACCTCCACGGCGTGTTTCTGACGCAGCTCTTGCTCACGCCTCTTGTTATACTCCATCTGGTTGGTGAGCTCCGTCTGGTGTTGCGTGCGGATCAGCTCGGCCCGCGTACGCTGCACCAAACTCAGCTGGCGGAACTCCAGCTCCTGGGTGGATTCGTGGTGACGCAGCAGCATGGCACACTCCAAGTCCTTCAGAGTCTGCTTTTTGTTCAGATCCTGAAGAAGGAGAAGAAGAAAAAAAACAAACAAAAGATGCAGAAGGTGATTTGTAATACTGGGAGGACAGAAACCTGCAATAGCCACCAAAGGATATCTTGTATCAAGCTACAATTATTAAAAAGTATGAATTTATAGGTCATTTATTTAAAAAAAACAAACAAAAAAATTATTTTCTTTTTCAGCCATACTGTTGTAGATTTGCTGCTGCGCGTGGGATCATTGTCCTGTTGCATGAACCAGTTTCAGCCAAGCTTGTCAGACAGACGGACTCATCTGACTCTAGAATACTTAGAGATACACAGGAGTTCATGACTCAGTGACTGCAGGTACTGAGATCCTGTCGCTGAAAAACGAGTCCAAATCATATGCTAGTATGAGGTGTTTGTGCTGTTGGCTTTTCTCCAAATGTAGTGCCGTGCAAAACACGTCCACTTTAGTCTCACTTTCCAGAAGTCTTGTAGTTTATTCTGATGCTGCTTTTCAAGCCAAAGCTTTGCTGCCATGTTCTTTTTAGAAAGAAGAAGCCTTCTCCTGAAATCTCTTCCAAAAAAGTCATACATGTTTGTCTTTTTCTAATTGTACTGTCATGAACTTAATACTTGATACTAACTGAGACCTGAAGAGTCTGAGATGGTTTTTTGCACTCCCTCTAAATACTGCAGTTTGACTTTGGGATGAATTTATCGGGGCGTCCAGTCCTGGGAACAATGTTTTTCACTCACTGTAGAGCGATGGATGCAGGTTGTTTGGAGATTGCCTTCTAACCCTTCCCAGACTGATGGCAGCAACATTTACTTCTTTAACCCTTTAAGACCTACCATAGAACCAAGTCCACCAGAGCTTACTTTATATTTTTACATGCTGTAGTGCCATTTTTTGGAGCATTTCAAGTTGATATACATCAATACAACATTATAGCCCAAATTTTAACAATATGTCTGCATTAAGTGCATAGTAATTACATAAATTGCAATAAACTAAAAAAAAAATAATTTGAAAATCGTTTTTTTAACATATATTTCTAGTTAGAGAAATTTAAGAGGTTTATCCCTCAAAACTTTAAATACAAAAAAGTTGCACAAAATAGTTTCCCACCACAGAAAATTTATTTTGAGTGTCTTCATAGTTTTATTTTTGAAATACACCAATTTTTATATACTGCAAGAAAAACGAAAATAAATATTATAGTGTAAATTTGCAAAAAAGCATCATATGCATCAAAATAAACTATTTCCAGCAGTGCAATATGAGTCCTAAGCGTCCCAGAAACGACACAGAAAGTCATAAAGTCAAACATAACTTTTAAAAACACCAGTATAAGCTCACGAGGCCCTGATGGTAAAAAACTACATTTCCGCAAAATGACGTCACTTCCGGTTTCGGGCAGGTCATGGCGGACATGCGATAGTTCGCGCTGATGGACGTAGGAAGTGTTACAAACAGCCGATCGGATCGGCAAAGCGTGTTTCTGGAATATTATGTTTTTGTTCCTGCAAATGCTTTTTATGCAGTTTTTGCAAAGCTATATGTGGAAGGAAACCGTGACCGAGGACAAGCTGATGGCATAAGATGTAAGTACAACTCCTCCGGTTTCATATGCAAAAAAAACATTATTGCGCTAGCTTACGTGGTTGCAGTGCTACCGGGATTTAAAAGTAGTTGCGCAAAACGGAGCGTGCCCGCTCCGACCCGTTTTAAAGGGTTAAGATTGTTGTTGTGTTTCCTACGTGGCATTGTGTTAAACATCTGAATGCTTCAGCAAACTGACAAAACTTTTTAGATGTGCTCACACTTGCTCAGTTAATAAAGTGTATTTGTATATGTCTACACACACACACACACACACACACACACACACACACACACACACACACACACACACACACACACACACAGTGGGGCAAAAAAGTATTTAGTCAGCCACCGATTGTGCAAGTTCCCCCACCTAAAATGATGACAGAGGTCAGTAATTTGCACCAGAGGTACACTTCAACTGTGAGAGACAGAATGTGAAAAAAAAAAAAAATCCATGAATCCACATGGTAGGATTTGTAAAGAATTTATTGGTAAATCAGGGTGGAAAATAAGTATTTGGTCAATAACAAAAATACAACTCAATACTTTGTAACATAACCTTTGTTGGCAATAACAGAGGTCAAACGTTTTCTATAGGTCTTTACCAGGTTTGCACACACAGTAGCTGGTATTTTGGCCCATTCCTCCATGCAGATCTTCTCGAGAGCAGTGATGTTTTGGGGCTGTCGCCGAGCAACACGGACTTTCAACTCCCGCCACAGATTTTCTATGGGGTTGAGGTCTGGAGACTGGCTAGGCCACTCCAGGACTTTCAAATGCTTCTTACGGAGCCACTCCTTTGTTGCCCGGGCGGTGTGTTTTGGATCATTGTCATGTTGGAAGACCCAGCCTCGTTTCATCTTCAAAGTTCTCACTGATGGAAGGAGGTTTTGGCTCAAAATCTCACGATACATGGCCCCATTCATTCTGTCCTTAACACGGATCAGTCGTCCTGTCCCCTTGGCAGAAAAACAGCCCCATAGCATGATGTTTCCACCCCCATGCTTCACAGTAGGTATGGTGTTCTTGGGATGCAACTCAGTATTCTTCTTCCTCCAAACACGACGAGTTGAGTTTATACCAAAAAGTTCTACTTTGGTTTCATCTGACCACATGACATTCTCCCAATCCTCTGCTGTATCATCCATGTGCTCTCTGGCAAACTTCAGACGGGCCTGGACATGCACTGGCTTCAGCAGCGGAACACGTCTGGCACTGCGGGATTTGATTCCCTGCCGTTGTAGTGTGTTACTGATGGTGACCTTTGTTACTTTGGTCCCAGCTCTCTGCAGGTCATTCACCAGGTCCCCCCGTGTGGTTCTGGGATCTTTGCTCACCGTTCTCATGATCATTTTGACCCCACGGGATGAGATCTTGCGTGGAGCCCCAGATCGAGGGAGATTATCAGTGGTCTTGTATGTCTTCCATTTTCTGATGATTGCTCCCACAGTTGATTTTTTCACACCAAGCTGCTTGCCTATTGTAGATTCACTCTTCCCAGTCTGGTGCAGGTCTACAATACTTTTCCTGGTGTCCTTCGAAAGCTCTTTGGTCTTGGCCATGGCGGAGTTTGGAGTCTGACTGTTTGAGGCTGTGGACAGGTGTCTTTTATACAGATGATGAGTTCAAACAGGTGCCATTCATACAGGTAACGAGTGGGGGACAGAAAAGCTTCTTACAGAAGACGTTACAGGTCTGTGAGAGCCAGAGATTTTCCTTGTTTGAGGTGACCAAATACTTATTTTCCACCCTGATTTACGAATAAATTCTTTACAAATCCTACCATGTGGATTCATGGATTTTTTTTTTCACATTCTGTCTCTCACAGTTGAAGTGTACCTCTGGTGCAAATTACTGACCTCTGTCATCATTTTAGTGGGGGAACTTGCACAATCGGTGGCTGACTAAATACTTTTTTGCCCCACTGTATATATAAAAAATAAATCCTTCTCTAGATATTAGGTATAAACCTTAGTGTTCCCAAATAAAAGACCACTACATGCAAAACTTTTGCAACAACTTTTGAGTGCACCTAATTTTCCAAGCCATTAATATTTTGCTTGTGCATTACTGTTACACATAGATGACAAAATGAATTGCAAAAGTCTTAACATTTATAAATATTATAAAACAATATCAAAATAAAAATGATATTAATGTGCTTCAAAGGACTAAGAACAGTACCTCTCTGAGCAGGTCCTGCTCCAGGTTGTGGCGTGACAGCAGCATCTTCCTCTTGTACTGGCGACACTGCACCTCATAATACTGCCTCTGCCTCCGCAGCAGACCCGCCTCTTCCTCAGCCTGCCGCTGCTGCAGGCACTCCTTCTGATGCACCAACCACTCCTGCTTCTCCCGCTTTGGCGTTGACTGATTCTCGTTCAGTTCCTTGAGGAATAACAGCAGCGTTTAGCTCGGCTCGCCGTTTGTGCAGCATTATACTTACCCGTCAAAATGAACCGATTGCAAGTGGAGTGATGAAAAAGAAGACACTCATATATTTGTTGAAACATAATATGACAAAACTCAGAGGCACCTCTTTGAGCTGCTCTTTGCGCTGGCGATACTGTCGTTTCTGGGAATCCAGCAGGCCGGTCAGCTCCTTCTTTTGCTGCGTCAGAATGTGTTGCTGGAACTTCTTCTCCTCCGACACGACTGCCTTTCCCTGGAGGATAAAAGCCCAAAAACATTCACAATTAGTGATATTGAGTCTTATCAGTGCTCTTACTGAGACAACTCTCTGTATGCTGGTGAGAGAATGAAGACTTCTCAGTGGCTGCTACACTTTGGAAAGATCATCAACTTCATATGAAGCAGGCATGTGTACACTGAGCAATGTGAAAGTATTGACTAATATTAGCAAGACTAACAACATAGTGAGTATCAGAACCACACAGTGTTGTTTGATATTCATCACGTATATTTGAATTTATTATATTTCTCTGTGATCCTCGCTCACCTCTTTCTCCAGGATACCCTGGTGCTTCTTGGTGAGTTTTTCTCCTTCCACTGAGAAGCTGTTCCTCAAATTCTCCAGCTCTTTGTCCAATCTCAGCTGATGTTCGTCCATCTCGGCCTTCAGCTTGTTCTCCAGGCCCATCAGCTGCTTCTGGTGCTGACGCCGCATTCGCTTATACCTGTGAGGAGAAACACGGTTACCTAATGGCTAATAATCAGCAAGCATTACTTAACTAAGCATTTGAAGCCCTTTGTTTTCTTTTATTTGTATAAAGTTCAAAAACATGTGCAAATACACTTGTTTTGATTGTCCCGTAACACCATCAACAATTCACGACTGTGACCTCACCCGGACATCTGCTCTCTCAGTGCAGAGCCCTGCTCGTGTTCCTGGATCTGACGGGTGACCAGTGAGGCGGTCCTGATGGTGGCAAAATGGTCTCGGCCTCGTCGACGTCTGCCCCCTCCCCCCCCTCCTCCTCCACCACCAGCAGATGCAGCTTCTCGCTGAGAATCAACCTCTGGCTGATAGGGATCGTCATAGATGTTGTCATGGCTCTACAAGGTGGAGAAAATTAGAGCAATTAAAGGTGGCTACAAATGCAAAGTTTTATCTCAACTCAATGTCATCCTACCGCTTCAAATAAATGAAACTAATTATTGCCAATGCAAAAACTCCCAGGAGGCTGCGCGCTTAGCAAGTCTGCTACCAGGCATTTGTTTTGTAGGTGTCACACTGCCAATCTGCTGTGCATCTGGTCCTGCTTTTGCCTTCCTTTTCCTGTAGGTGGCACCAGATTGCGCTTATAAAACAGCTTCTCCTTTGGCTCATCTAAACTACAATAAAAAGGTAAAATAGCCCAACTATAAGTATCACTCGATGCTTTTAGCCTGAAAGTTACACGTCTCTCAGCAGATACACACCAGACTCACACTTAACACTGCAAGCCTGAGTTTGGGGGGGCCCCAAACAAGCCCCAAGTACCCTTCAGCATATGGGTCACCAGCTTATCCAGGTGAGTGATTGAGGGGTTAGACTGTTAAACAACACATCCACCCACAGACGTGTTAACACGTGGACTGACCAGCGGCTTGTGCAGGACGGAGCTATTGGAGGTGACGGTGTGCTCTCCCTCCTGCATCATGGCCATCTCCCCACTGTCATCAGAGCCGTCTGCCAGACTGTTGACCGAGCTACTCTGGGAGCTGGCGCTGATGGACATGGATGGCAGAGAGTGAGAGCTCTCCATGCTGTTGACTGTGCCGGTGCGCAGCATGTACTGCTCCACATCCTGGAGGGGAAAAAATAAAGCAAGTTTTTGCTAAAATAATGACAAAGCTCTAAAAAAATAAAAAAATAAAAAATAACAAATGGAGTCTGTGATTGAGGGTCATTTGCTCAGTGGGACTGTATTAAAGAAAAAAATGATACTGAGCAAACATATTTAAACATCCCAAACAAATGCAGGTCTGATAGATTGAACCACAGTCGCTATTCTTTCATTTACTTTTGTTTAAACGGCCATCAAAGAATTAAATAGATAAAAAAGTCTTTGTATGAGGACAAAAGGGTCTTATTTACCTTACGTCTTTATTCTTATAGTAACCAGTGCCTGTATTTACCTCAACTGCAGACAAGAATAGGCCTTTAAAGCAGGTTTTCAGTAGAAGCAGACACATTCATGCGCTTTGTGTGCATGAGTACAATTGTTCATGTTTCAAGACTCTTATTTGCTCTGTCAACATTACTGCGTTATGCTGGGCCAATCCTGTTTCTATGAGATTCTGTTTAAAATAAATAAATAAATAAAACTGCAAAATATCATCACCATTTGCCCCATTTTCTCATTTGTGGATTAAATAATTACCGTTGGACTCTGGCTTTATTTACAATTGCAATGCAATATAAACAGCAGCAGTTTATATGAAGCAAATCCAAAACAAAACATCGTCACATGTCTCTTGACAGAAGCGCTTTCTTTAATTTTACAAAAAAAAAAAAAAAAAAAAAAAAAAAATCAGGAGACGAACTCAAATATTTAAAGAGAGCTTAAATGAAGAGATGACCCCAAAGAGTGCTGCTTGGTATTTGTTAATTGTACTTTCATGTTTCAGCTTTCTTAATCCCCTTTCACATATGAAGCAGCTGTTCTCATGTTATGTGCCTGTCTGATGTCATTAGCCATTTCTGGGCCCAAACACTCTCTGTGGTTTCACTAATAAGAAAAGAAAACTGTCCACTTATCAATATTAGAGGCTTGTTTAAATAAAATAAAATAGGATAAAAGCATTACAGGGTTGATACGTCATCACCCTTTCTTACCTCTTCCTCATCGCCACCTTCAGGTGCGGGACCATTGTGCGCCTCATGAAAGAGGATTTTCTTCATCTTCCGGTACTGAAGGTTGTCCAGCTCACGAACAGCATCCTTGGTCCGTGCAATCAGGTCCATCACAACTGTCATGGGACGCTCTCTGCATAGGAAATGGTGCTGGGTGGATGGAGGGTTGAAAGAAGGGGTGAGATAGACAGTGACAGGATGAAATACCTCAGTCTGACAGTTAAAAATACATAGACATGCCCATCACCAAAATTATACATCCAAGTAAAATAAAATCATTGTTTTTCATTTAAAAAACAAAACAAAAAAGAAAAAAAAATACAACAACAGAAAAAAACCTTCTTGGTGATTTTTTGCTTGCACACTGAACCTTCACTCAGTGTTTTCCTTCAAGCCTAAAAATCTGTTTTGAATTTAAAGCACAAATTTCATTATTTGTCCAAAAACAACAAGCTGAAAAGAAACTGCTAGAAATAGAAGAAAATATATTTCATTCTATTCTCTCAGTTAAAGATTAATCACACGGCTGTTTGTACCTTGAGCAGCACATCAGAGGTAGGTCTGTCCTGGGCGATCTTCTGCAAACAGGAGTCCACGAAATTGCGGAAATAATCCGACCTGAAAATTTCCAAAACGTCATGATTATACATATAATTTAAGCAATGCATACTGCATTATTACACATATAATAATCTTAATTATGTTATAGTCCGTTAAAGCGGCTTGAGAGATTTGTTAGCTCAATTAAAACTCAGAAAGCATTAAAAATGTCCTGATGTGGAGACAAACTGGTTAAAAAACAGCAGTAAGTGTCCCATGAGAAATACTGAAGGGTTTGTCCACAGTTACCTGAGATGATTCAAATAATGTAACAATTTAAACACTGATCTATAAGCATGGCAGCAAACTCAAAGTGTGAGTTCATCCCCATGTTCAAAAAGCCTTAATAACAAGTCATTTTTATGAAACCTATTTTTTTTATTTATGTGTATGTGTACGTACACACACACACACACAACCACACACACACACACACACAAAACTAATTGTGAAATAAATGACAGAAAGACACAGGTCTGTTGCAAAGCTTCGTCTCTCACCAGTGATTAGACTGCAACACAGGGCTCTCATTCTGGGCGATGTGGTATAAGGCACTCATAGCATTCATGTTGAACAGAGGAGGCTTCCTTTCCGCTGCAGAATCACAAAGCACGACATAGCGTGACAGAGAAGGAGAGGCAGACAAAGAACACTTTCAGCTTTGTGAACACAAAGAGAGACACTTGTGGAGCACTGTATGGCCATCTCTTACCCAGCTCTATGCAGGTGATGCCAAGTGACCACACATCCACCTTCCCGTCGTACTGACCCTCATCCATGGCTAAGATCACCTCAGGGGCCATCCTGGGTGGAGGAAACAACAACAACACATCAGCAGTAATTCAGCCATTTCCAGCCCTCTTCCTTTGATCCAGCACACAATGGCACCTGGTGGCTCACTGTTGTTTCCAGCATCTGCCCCACCTAAACAGGCAGCGTTAGCTTTATGCTCATGTAGAGTAACAACAAATAATTCTGGCTGCTGAACGGTGAGAAGTAGGAGTAAACTACTTGGTGATTTAACCTCCTCAAATACACTTGAAAAGATTGGAAAGGAAAAATTCGGTGGCAGAATAACCTTTTTTTTTAAATTAACAACTTAAAATTAAACACATGCTCATTCTACAGATCAAAGTTTTTCCCAGTGTGAACTGTACTCTGCCTGCTTTGAATGAATTTGAATGCGACATTTGGGTGGCCACACCTTGCTTCACAAATGTGAGTAGCGTTTAGTCAGCTATCTTAGGTTCAATGCAAATTAAAGCACGTTACCCGCATGATTAGAGACTATAGTTTATCTAGACACCAGCAGTACGCTAGATATTAATGAATATTTAAATTGTCAACATCGGAGGAAATATATCTGATTTTACAAAACCAACACACACAAGTTAATGACAACATTTAAAGATTTCGACTATATTTACATGTACGAAACCTCTACAATGTGCAAACAAGCTCATTTAAGAGTGCTGCTGCTTCTCACTCGCCTTTACACTCAGTGGACAAAATAGACGCCACATAACAGCCATGCTAACAGTCTGAAAAGCTCATTTCGCCTGCACAGACATGACATCATTGTCTTAGGGATATCCTCTTTCTTTGACATCACACAAAGCTAGGAGTAGAAAAAAAAACAGTGAAATGGAGAGCTCAGAGCCTGAGATTACTTATACATACACTGACCTCAGTATTTGAACTTTAACATGAGCTTCTATGATTGTAACAGAACAGAAAGGAAAGATAAAATACGGCAAAACATCACAGGTATGTTTTAACCCCTTAACGCCTAGTGTATCATATTTCACACGCACGATTTTGGTTAGTTTTTGAGGCTTCTTTGAGAATCCACAATGAGTAGGCCAGTGAGACACTGGTTTGATGTTTTACCAGTAAGGTGTTCCCACGAAAGAGTTGGCTGGAGCGACAATAGAGGCCGAGCCAAAGTCTCCCAGTTTGACCTGACCTGGCTCTGTCAACAAGATGTTTCCGGCCTTCACATCCCTGAGAGAGAAACGATCAGACAGGAGAAAATGACGGGTCAGGAAAAACACGACGGAGACAAAACAGTTTGAGAGAAAATGCATTGTTGGAGGCTGGGGAGCAGCATGATGCACAGTGTGTAAGCACAAGCACCATTGCATAAGCTTATCTCAGGCAGCACAGTTTGTGCTTTCTCCCCTCTATTTGTTTAGTCTCTTGTCAGAAGTGTGGGGGAGGAGAGCAGAATAGATCCAGATAAGTGAGAAATGAATAGGGGTTACCTGTGAATCATGTTGTGAGAGTGAAGATACACCAATCCCTGCAATGCACCATGGGTTATGGCAGCTATCTCCACTTCCTGCAGCGGTTTCTTGTGGACTGAGTGAAGAGAGACATTTGGGAATATCAGGCAGTTTATGTGAACGTAAACTCAAACGGGTAAAACGGGTTTTGTCATTACTCATTTGTCTTACTTACCTTCTAAAAGGTCAGAAGCTGAACCCAAGCAGTACTCCATCACCAGCTAGAAGAGAGACAGGGTGGAGTGTTAAACCAAGAGTACACTTGGTGTTAAAAACTTTGTCACACTTGACCTAGGCGGGAAGAGCTTTTTTTGTACCAGAGACTTCAACCCATTTATCAAAGTTTTAACACTGCTGTCAAACTAAGGTGGAGTCCGAGAAAGTGTTCTCATGTCCACCTCACAATGGAGCTCTGAGAGCCAAAGTATGCATGAGATGTAAAAGCTAACCATCCCACATAATGTAACATTATTTAGGTGTCTATAGACGACAGCACACCTTCAAAGTGAAACATTTTAAGCCTTTGTTTTAATTTTGATGATTGTGACTTATACCTTGTGAAAATCAGACATACAGAATATTTTTATACGTGGTTGGAGCTCCGTTACCATGAATCACTGCATTAATGCAGCATGGTGTACAGGAAGCCCAGGCTGCTCTGATAGCTGCTTTCATCCTGTCTGTATTTTTGGGTCCTCATCTTCATTTTGACAATAACAACACAGACACTCTGGGGTTCAGGTCAGATGAGCTGGCTGATCAATGAGGCACAGCAATACTGTGGCCAGCAAACCATTTGCTAGTAGTTTTTGTACTGCGAGCAGGGGCTAAATCCTGCTGGAAAAGGAAATCACCATCTCTCTCCATAAAGTTTGTCAGCAAATTAAAGCACAAAGTGCTCCAAGTCTCCAGGTGGGTGACTTTGTTGACTGTAGACTTGATAACACAGTGGATCAACTGACACCAACATGAGGAGATGACATGGCACTGCAGAAACTTCACACTGGACTTCAAGCATCTTGGATTTTGTGCCTCTCTACTCTTCCTCTAGTCTTTAGGACCTTAAATTTTACTTTTATGTGGAAAGAGAAGCACTGAGCAGCTGTCCAGTCCTTTTTGATGTCGTCTCCGGTTCAGGAGTGACTCGATATTAGGAATGCTGAAGTTGTAGCTGCTTTCCTGGAGACGTACTGACACCAGCCTCAGTCCACTCTTTGTAAAGTCGCCCAAGTTCTTGAATTGATTTTCTTGACAATACCATTGAGGCTGCAGCCATCACTGTTGTTTGTGCAAAATGCCATTAATATGCTGTGATCGAGCACTCTGCGAACAGCCAGACGTTCAGCAACAACATCCTGCGGCTTCCCCTCCTTGTGGAGTGTATCAGAGATCATCTGGAGAACAGTCCAGTCGTCTCTATAACTGTGGTTACATGTACTCAACTATATAGAGAGACGCACTCAATGCCACTGTTCAAACACTAATATACTAAAATATTGTAGTTTTATTACAAGGGCTGCTCATTTCCATGCACTACAAGGCATACTCACACAAAAGGCTTTTAATACTTTAATTTTTGGATGAATATGTAAAAAAAACAAACAAAACTTTCACTTCATTCTAATTTTCTGAAATGCACTAATATGTTTTGTTAAAAAACACACCAGTTAATTACAATGATGTCATTTTTAGAGCTTTTTTGTTTTTTGCCACATCAACTTTCTCCAGGGACTGAGAGCCTTTTGAGGATATCTGGAACGAAACACTGCTTTTTGGCTGCAGAAACCAGAGACTATATTTAATTCCTGCAGTCACAGTGAAACAAACAGACTCTGTGGCAACTGCAACTTGCCTCAAGCTGCACAGAAAAAAGGAGGAAGTACCAGAAACCGGTTTCAATATTAGAACAAATGGTCAACGTTTCATGTTTTTATTCACACTGAAACAAAAGGCTGCTCTCTTCCTGATTGAGAGAGAGAGAGAGAGAATGTGAAAGACGGAGCTAAGGGGGGAGAGTAAGTCGAGGGGTGAGAGAACCAAATTTGATGGTTGTTAGGATCTCAAGTTGAAATAAAAATAAAACGATAAATTGAGTATTTATTTATCAATCACAGCACTGCTTTTACTCATCTTTGACATTTTTCAAATATAGTGAAAATGAACACAGGAATACTGCAGAGGGGACAAAGTTCTGGGTGTATTTTTACAATCCATTGGTGGCCCAAATATGTGCATAAAAAAGAAATGTGTTTAAAGTGGATGCTGAAATATCCCCAACTATATTCTTTGTTTTATTTTTTAAATGTGTGGTACTGGGAATGTTAACATCTTTAACGACCTCCTAAGCAAGTCACTTTTAAAATCATTCATTTGATTAACACAACACTGATGAGTGCACAGCTTTTGCACACACTCACCCAGGCTGTGTGCTCTCTCAGGTAGCAGCCACGGTACTCCACAGTGTTGGGGTGGCGCAGTTTCTGGAGGAACTTCACTTCCTTGATGATATCCTGCCATTTCTAGGATACGAGCAGAGCCTTCATCACTCTATCCATAAGATATTACATCTGCAGCAGACCAGCCATTAGAGAGTCGCCAGGTCTTACCTCATTGGACTGTTTGCCACTATAGGACATCTTCTTGATGGCCACCACCTCATTTGTGCGGATGTCGTGGGCCTAGTAGGGAAAATTTAAGGACAACATGCAGTAAATTTTTTGAAGCTTTGGATGCTGCTCGAACCATCTTTGTCACTATTTCTTTAAATAGCACAGACGCCCTCGCCTTGTTTTCTTTTCCTTCCACACAAAGTTAATTGCAAGCAAAACTCAAACACTTAAACCTGGCTGAGAGCATCAGTGCAGCATTTATTCCACAAAGCACTTGAGACACATCCATCAATGCTCCTCACATTAAATACAACAAAGAAATGGCCATTACATAAAACGAGCATTTCTGCAGAGCTTCCTTCCCTCTTCTCCTCTGCCCTCCTATCATCCCTTCATCCATGACTGGCTGCTTTTCACCCTTCATTAAACAGGGACTTTTATCCTGCTCTGAAAAGTTGTTCTCCTTCCCCGACTTGCACTGTGTTTTTACTTTTTCCTTCTTCTTTCATCTTCAGTCGACAGGTTTATCCAGCTTGTGCTCTTAATAGAAGTACCGCCATCTGTCAGCTATTCTTCTTTGCTGCGCTTAGCTTTTCTTAGCATCAATCACTCCGACTTCAGCAAGATTTATAGCAGTAATTACATTTGAACCAAGTGAAATCTCCCCAAAAAACAATGCAAAAATCAAAGTATGAAATTTTTTTTAAATTACGCTATGAAAATTTTGCCTGTCCAGGTTTTTGTTGTTTAAAATGCGCCTATGCACATAAGCACGACTGGCCTGCATGTAGTTTAGGTAATGAGTCATGTTACCTTACTTAGTAAGATCTTTTATTTATAGTAACTTCCTATGAGGGAAGTAATAACCTCTCAGGTGGGCGCTGAAATGGTTTATATGCAGGAAGAACTGAGCCTACACTGTTGTCTATGGCGCCAAAACACTGATCAACTTACATAAGAAGAAAAACAAAGCCAGAGAAATAATTAGACATTAATAAGACGATAATATATATACAAAGGTAATGATTTTCATTTCACCTGCATTCTCATGCTTACATTATATAAATTCAGTGAAGAACAGCTGTATACAACATTATGAACACCATGCTAACTACTCAGAGACTGCAGTCTTAAATTTATAACAAGCAGAGCACTTTTTAAAGTTTGCCAGATGACTGAGTCAATGTGTGACTGAAAACTAAAATATCATCCAAACTCCAGAATTCAAAAACCGATTTTCAGCGTACTCAGTCAGCGTTATTTGTCCGTAGCCTGTCCCCATGTTTATATGCCTTCAGGTAAGCTGCATGTTAAAAACACATACCTGAACATTTTCCTACTACTGAATTCAAACGAACATAACTACACACCTACAACTCTGTTGCAGAGCTGACAAAGATCAAACACACAATTCAAACCGATAAATGAACACAAGTATCTGAAATCACATTAAGTAACAGGCCTTCACATTTAAGCCTGCACTCAGGGGAAAGCACACTTAAGGGCTCTTGTGTGCACTCTATCACATTTCTATTAAAGAGCCAAACCCTAAGAAAACTAACTTACAAAGTACACTGCTCCGAAGCTCCCGTGGCCGATCTCCCTCAGGTCCGTGAAGAACTTCTCGGGATCCTCCCTCGAGAAGAGCTCAGCCACCTCCGGGTCCTTCAGGCTCCCGGCCCGCACACTCGACGGCATGGCCAGCGCCTGGTGAGCGTGGAAGAGACACACTGGGTGAGCATCTGTTATTTGGAAAGGATACCAACATTTGTGCTGAAAGCACGAGTTGCCTCGGAAACACGGTCTAGTCTGTCACATGAAGTCGACACACTTAGATCTCTGTGGTGGAAATTGTTGACACTGATGTCACTCATGCCATTTAAAAAATATATTGTTCTCAACCAAAGATGAAAGGGGAAAGCAGTACAAAGCACAAATCTGGGCTTACACCCATGTTATTTCTTTTCTTTCTTTCTTTTTAAGGAAATACAGAATTTCTCTTACATATCATCTAATCATTTAAACCCTATTAATGCTTTTTCTTCTTCTCCTACACAGATATTTTCATGTATTGCAGAAGACTGTCTTGTAATGTACGTACGAAGCTTGCAGAATTGCAGCACTATATCAAAGGATGGTCCTGATCAATTTCTTGAAGACCTGGAACATCTTTTTAATGTTTCTAAAATGTGTGGCACGCTGCACTGAGCAGAACACTGCACACACAGACTGCTGCGTGTGGCTAACATAAGCAGTGTTAGCGTTCTCTCCTCGTGGGGTAACGTCCACACACGTGAACAGAATGTGCTTTTGCATTGCTACAGCAGAGCTCTTAGATACCAGTTTACTGTGACACAACCTACATACATCCTTTTTCTCGTGATCACAATACTGCAGAACTGCACCGGCTAGGCAGGGCTGCCATCCACACTTCTTGTTCACAACTTCCCATCACACAGAGAGGAGTCAAGCCGTCTGCCAGAGCTGCAGTCCTGGCTACTAATGGGTGGCTGTGTAACATCTTAGATCCAACAGTTAACTAGCATTAAATTATACATTGTAAAATACTAGTTTTTCAGTTGCAGGCCAGCGAGAACAGCAATATTCAATTGCAATGCATCATCATGCAATCATAGCCTCCTGAGACCCGGCCTATTTGTTAATGTCCTCTGTAGTGGACACACAAATAAAAACAAAAACAAACAAACATCAACTGAAAGATATTTTTCACTTCACATGAGGATGCGCCAACTTTCCCACCAATGTGACCAACACACTGCTCTGCAGATCCATCCATTATTTGCTGTTCTGCTTCTTAGGAGCAACCCACTTTGGTTTATACTTATAAAGTAGAATAGAAACCCTCATATACTGATTAACCAATGCTGATCCTATAACATATTCACGTGAAGGCCCCATCCTGTAACCACCTGCCACACCTCTTTGGTGTGGCAGTGTGTGCTGCCACACCAAAGAGGCCCCTTTGATCATGTCATGACAGGTGGGATCTTTTATTTCTTGGTGGCACAAAAGTGACTTTTATGGTTTTAATCTTGTGGCTCATCAATGTGCATATGTGTGAAAAGAGCTCATAGGACTCCATGGTGTAATCAGCAGCCACCGATTAAATGCACTCTAAAAAAAGCAGAAGTTTTGACAGTTTGCTGGTCTGGAGCATTCAGATGTGTGTTAACACAATGCCACAATCTTCCCAGCAGGGAATGTCCCAACAAATTCAAGATCAGACCATTAAATGCTCAGAAGAACAAAAACAAGAACTCTACAGGCCCCAGTTAGCATTTTAAATGTTAAAGTTCATGACAGCACATTGGCTTGTTTGGAAGAGTTGGCAGGAGAAAGCTTCCTCTCTCTAAAAAGAAGCTCATAGCTTAGGTTTTCAAAGCAGCATGTGAACAAACCACAAGACTTCTGGAGCAATGTGCTTTAGACAGACGGGACCAAAGTGGAGATGTTTTGCGACGTGAGGAGAAAACCAGGCGGCATATCAGCACTAACACCTCATATCGACGATAAAGCGCGGTTGAGGAGGTGTGATGATATGGGCTTGTTTTGCACAGGATCTGGGCACACTGCAGTCAATGAGTCAACCATGCACTCCTCTGTATACCAAAGTATTCTAGAGTCAAATGTGAGACCATCTGTCTGACCGCTAAAGCTTGGCTGACATTAAGTCATACAACAAGACAGTGATCCCAAGCACAGCAGCAACGTGTGGGCAAGAATTTCCCCACAATCATGTGAGAGACTGATAAAGTCATACATAAAACCATTACTTCAAGTTATTGCTGCCAAAGGTGGCTCTACAGGCTACTGAATCTTTGTCTGTCTCTACATTTATGGTGAACATGGCTGGCCACACTTACCGCTGTATGACTTTTTTTTTTTGTTTAACACTGAGATTTGTGACTCCATAATGAAGTGTTTTATACATCTGCCTAACAAGCAAAAGCTCTCTGGTTCGATCCCAGGAAGAGAGAGAAATCAAACAAGTGGAGGTAGCCTTCTATTTATTCGCTGAAATAAGATATACGTTTTTTTAATTGCTATATTTTCACCAAACACAGAATATATGGCTTTAGCTTCAGTACAGGGAAACAAACATCATTTTTGAAGCACATAATCAATTTTAAAGATCCAAAATGATCTTAAAATGGTAGATGCAACATCTTTTTCCTCGAGTTATTCTTTCTTTAATGGCTTCTTTAATCTCCCTAACACATGAAACTATGATTTAAAAAAACAAAATGCTGAACAAAAGACTGCTCTCATACAATGATGTTGTCATTGGTCCTTCAGCAGCCCGTGCACAAAACCACACAGCAACTGCGACAAGATAAAAGGTGTGCTTCTGTTAAAACTGAAGAACAAAACACAGACGGGTAGGTTGAACAACCAGGTGGGCTGGATTGCTTTTCTTTTCCTATCAAAATGTTAACATAGTGACTCACACTTGGTTTGATTTGCATTTGTACACACTTGCACAGTATTCTGATAGGCCTTATAGAAATACATGAATTAAAGTTCATATGATTATAAGGAGAAGCAGGCATCAAACTGACTGTGTAGTGTATTGCAGAGCATCAGTGAGACTGGATTTCTGAGGCCGATACCAACAGCCAAGAACTTCAAAAGACCAACTGCAATATATTGACAGGATCTCTTTTCCCCCCTAAGCCGTTTCTTTCTTTCTTCTTAATGAACTGTGACCAACAAGCAAATTGAGGACTACATTTTGTAGCATTAACTTGGCCCTGTCTGACTTTCCATACAGCTTTCGAAATGTTGAAAACCACCAGACAACATCAGGCCAAATTCCACATAAAAACTGCCAACCAGTTTAGCAGCCCCATGCTTTGCTTCCTGTGTGGGAACAACATGACAAGATTTACCAGTTTTAAGTAGAACACCATGTAACTATGCTTTGGAGAGCTATCATGAGCAAAAACAATGATATGGCTAAATGGGTGAGGAAGACCACGTTTAAATATGTGGGCGATTACTACCCCACACTAAAAGTATGTCCTACTGAGAGAGCTGATATTAGACTATAAACCTTGAAATAACAAAGATGAAACGTGATGTCTGTCTCTGAATTCTAGCAAGAACCATCAGATGTTTTCTGAAGGTCAAAATCAACGCATTCTTATATGTGAACCAATCCCCACCCCAACCCCCAAGTGTGGTTATGGAAAAGATATTTTTTGGAAATGCTGAATAAATATAGCTGATATATCTTTACCAAAGAAAAAATATTGGAAAAGCCAACTGATGATACACTCACATGCACAGTACAATGGTGAATGTTTTTGTGTAGCTGCAGTGCAGATAACAACTTCTCCCTGGTGTCAAAGTTAGCAGCCTGGAACAAGTTAGGTCATCATGAGTCATTAAGATTTTATCAAGGGTTAACACCTTGATAAATGGGCAATGGCAGCTTTTGCAATTTTGTAAGTTCACAGTCACCAATCAAGCTCAAGTTTTTTCCAAACCCTTGAACATGAAAATACCAAGACTCACTTGGCCATTTTGATTCTGACAAACGGGAAGCATTAGGTTCCCTTTAAAAATGGGAACTTCTCTGACGACTGTAACTAAGGCAAAAGGAAGCTTGTAATCATTTTAACTAAACCATCCATGTCTCGTTAACGCCACACAACGTCTGCCACAATTACATGGTTTCACCAATGATTCTCTCTTTAACATACATGCATTTTATAACATCAGAGAAGCACAGACCTATTGTGCAAAACATGTCTACTGTGTTTGACTGGTCAGGCACATAAGCAATTATCCATATATGTGCTTGCCATCAGCATCAGCTGAGCGAGCTAGACGGCTTTTTGCACTCGGCTGCTCAATTAGGCTACCCAAGCTGCTGCTTTCTATAGAAATCCACATGTATTCAACAGCAGCTTGACAACAACTCAAGAATGTTCAAGGTGCAGGCCAACAACAAGCTTCCACGTCAATGTCAAACTCCCCAAGATCTGAAAATCAGGCAGCTAATCATGCTAGCCGGTGTCTCCCCTGCAAACGGGGTGGGATGCGCTCACAGCCCCGCATGTTGAATGATTTATAGCACGTCTTACCGTGGCTTTTGGGATCCACTGTAGCTAGCTCTGAAGCTAGCTAACCGGCCTGCCTGGAAAATAGTGGTCTTCACTCCTCTTTCCTCGGTGCTGGTGTCTATTCAACACCAATAAACCACATTCTGCCTGTCGATGCTTTTACTTAAACCCCTCTCCATCCTGATGCCCCCAGTCAATTGGACAGCTAGCAGGCGTGTGCGACTTGACATGAGTCAAGTGGCAGTCAGTTTAAGTGACAGCTAGCTAGACCGACGCCTGCCAGCTAACCTAGCAGCAGCGTCGACGTCCAGAGAAAATCAGCGGCTAGCTCTGGCTGCTGTTAGCACCAGCGCTAACTAAATAACGCAACGCCAGGAGCTGCCGGGGACGCTTTCAGTGGGAGGCTGGTGCATTCAAATGGACAGCTCCGCTCCGCTCAGCACTGTGCACTGTCATTACGATAATGTTGTCGGCGGATTTCATCAACAGTTCGTGTTATCCCCATTTTGCTCGACTCTCATCCGTTTTTGTTCAGGACTTCATGATGGCGGAGCGGGGCGGGAGCCGAGCGGAAAACGGAAGTTGCTCTTCTTCGACGCCTTTCAAACGAACACGTGAGGTGTAAATAGTATCCTCACGTGGCCGAGGAGGTTCGCAAAAACATAACTGAACTGGTAAGAGCAGCTCGCATTATTTATCAGGGTTCGTATAGTTAACTAATGTGGAAGCGTATTTCAGTCAAAATAAATAAAACAAAACAAAACTATGACCATAATTTAAATATTTAGGACAGGTATCTCAAAATTTCAGATTAGGAATCTCAGAATTAGACAGATAGAAAGGAACTTTATTAATCTACACTTGCTACGGCCGCAAAATGATCAGAAATAACAAGATAATTGTGGATATATTAGAAAACAATGAAAAAAATAAGGCGCAAAAATGCTAAAACCGCTAAAAACAATCAAAAGACATGTAAAAAGACAATAAAATAAAATAAAGCAAAAATAAAATATAGGCTAATATATACACTAAAAGACCTGTCACAGTAATTATATGTACATAAAGTGCAATGTGATAATAATAATAATAATGGATTGGATTTATATAGCGCTTTTCAAGGCACCCAAAGCACTTTACAATGCCACTATGTGAGTGATTTCTCAGGTATTTATGTGCATATTGAACAGTCGGATTGCTTCCAGGACAAAGGACCTGTGTTGGTACTAGGTCCTACACAGTGGCTGTAACCGTCTACTGCTGAAGGAGCCACTCATGGCCTCCACAGGCTCATACAGGGGTGAGATGTCTTGTTCGTAATGGACATTAGCTTCGGCTAACATCCTCCTCTACTGATTCTAGAGGACTAAATGATTCCACAAAGCATCAAGTGGTATAAAAATCTCTTAGTAATGTCCCACATAAAAAACAAAACAAAAACAAGGCTAAATAAAATCAAGTTATATCTTCAAGACTGGAAGTAAAATTGCTTCAAAGTACTGTTTGAATTGTAGTAACTATTCTGAACTCCATCCATCCATCTCCTTTGACTTACTTTAAATAAGGATCGCAGGGGCTCTGGGGCCTATCCCATTGATAATAGACTCTCAACATTCATTTTATGCAATTTAACTGTGAGAGTTTGGTAAGTTTTCCCTTCTTAAACTACTTGGACTTGTTCAGTAGTTTCAGTAGTAATTTCAGTTGTTTTAATGCTAATCTTTCTGCAGTCATCCTGTAAACAGCACGTGTACCATATGGGATACAAAACAAACGAATGAATGAATGAAATCTTTATTAATCAGACAGACGCTGTAGAAATCTAAAGATAAAAGTTCATATTATATGTAAGACCAATTTTGTAAAGTTGCTCTTACAAATATAGATAAAATGTTTTAATATTAGCATGTATTAATGATTTGTAATAACACAAATAATCATCTGCGTCCAGAAAATGTTATTTCTGAAAAAAATGCATTGCAAAATTACATAAAAGTCCACTGTTGCTATAAATCAACCATCAACTCATGCTGACTGATTGTCAGCATTGCCTGAAACACACACAGCAAGTACGAGAAAACACCTTTGGTGCACGTATTTTTATATTGGCCTACATTATGTCCTTAAACATCTGCAGGCCAGCCTCATAAATAGATTACACAGTAGATTGCGTGTCCTCTTCGATGTGCTCCTTTGTGAAGGTGAGAAAAAATTAATAAATAAATGAGAGGATTTGATTCAGAAAACAATAATTAAGCTCTCTTAATAATTACATCATACATAGTGATGTAAGTATTTAAAGCTTAGCTCAGTGCATATTAATAAAGTTGTTTATTCTTTCCTTATCATAGTGGCCAGCATTTGGGATGACAGATCATTATGCAATCTTTATGGAGAAATTTCTGATGCTATAGCGTGATGAGATTGCGGGATTTTTCCAAAACTACTATATAATCCTTACTGAGAATTAAAAATGCTACATAGTGATGCTGTTGCATAACCTAACAGAAGGACAGACATGTCTAGCAGTGACCTACCAGCATCAGTAAGCCATTATTTAAAATCAAGACCAGTACATAGGCTACAATGTTTCAGGTATTTGTTACCAGTGTGTAGGGGTAGAGCTTATTCAGCGACTATTAAATGCGATTTTTTCCCCCCAAATCCCTTTTCACTTAAATGGATTTTGTTGTTTTCCTTCATTCAACCTGATTTGATTTCAGATGATGTCTTCACGCAGCGACACGTCATCGCAATCACACATATGGCTTGTTTGGCACGGCACTTGCTGTCTTAATCCACTCAGTATAATCTGTGTTGTGCATTTTCAGATGATACACACACACACACACACACACACACAAAAGAAATATTTTCCCCTAAACCTTTATGTATGTTGTGATTCTCAGAGGCTGGTCAGGCTGTAACACTCCCACAAAGAACTTTCTTATGAAAGGGTAACACAGCTGAGGGAGTCACACTTGTAGGATTCATAATTTAATTTTTGCTGTTTTTACAGCCTTTAGGCATCGTAAACCTGCTCTGGTTTTTATGTTATCCTGTGTTGAGCACATTGAGTTTCATGTAATGAAATGTACTATACGAATAAAATTGCCATTGCTATTACAAACGTGGCATTGATAGCATCTTGGTCTACTTATTAATCAAATAACATATTTTTCATCAGCCTACAGCTGATGTGAAGTTTCTTTCCCTCCTATAGTTTTTTCTAAATCAGGCTCTCTTCACCCATATACCTCCTGCCCTCCCCTCCACAGACATTTTTTCAGCAGCTGTGGATGTGATCTTGCATAACCCCTCAGCTGGCCCACCACTGCAACGACTGAGGAGAGGGTAAAAAAAAGGATGATAAATCATTATTGGTTCCTGTTGCATTGCCCAGCAGATTACGCTTCTTATGCAAACAGATTTCTGGTAAATTTACATAACAGGAAGGCATGCAAAGAGAAAATGGTCAGGAGAAGAGGACATGCACGCCACCGAGACCGTTTAGTGTTTCAGCTCATCTAAAAATATCAGACTAAACATTTACATGGTTTTGGTGGAACACCCCCCCCCCCCCCCCCCAAGCTGTTTAGATAAAGAGCTTCAGCAAACAAACTATCCAGCCATATTTGTCACTTATGGTGAAATTTTAACCGTTAAAGCTAGTGTATCATGTTTGATACACAAGGTTTTGTGGGTTCTTGAGACTTCTATATAATCAGTGTGATTTTTCTTCCCCCGAAGAACTAAAATAAATTGGAAAAAACATACCTGATGTAGATTATACAAATTACTCATATGTGGAATTTAATATTCTATTTAAAAAAAGAAGAACAAGAAACAAAATTCTCCCCACACGAAACCTGAAGATGTCGTGAACACTGTTAAATCACAATTAAAGTCATTTATGGGACATGTGAAGCAGGTTCAACACAGAGGAAAATGCTCTGAGCAGCAGCAGTAACTCTGGCAGCTTATTACTCAGCTTTGCTTATAAGTGTATTTTTCTGTTTTACAGTATTTGTGATTTTCTTTTGCAGCATAGCAAATATTATTGTTAGTTTAAGAATATTATACCTGCAATAGCAGTGTAGCTTTCCTACTTTGGGGTAGGTGTTCATGAACACAACGTGATATTTATTTAGTAAATGTTGGTCCCAAGGAGGATGAAGCAGGCTTTGTTGTTGGAGTATCTTGTAATTGACAGGGGGAAACTGATTTCTTCAACAATAAAAGAACAAAGAAAAGGAAAAAGAAACAAATGATGTTGTTATACCTATATATGAGATCTGCACATAACTAAACGTATAATTTAAAGAAAAGCCTCTATACTAGCCTTTGCAGTTAGCTGGTTTTCACATTTCCCTAACAAAGAAACGATCTCTGGTTCAGTCCCAGAAGGACACACAAATCCGTTTGGGGTTGTATCAGGATGTGCATGTGATGTAAAAACTCTGCCTGTCAAACTGGCAAAAAATGAAGACACACACACACACACACACACACACACACACACACACACACACACACACACAAAATGAACATAAAATAAAATGCTATTTTAAACCTCTGTGTTGACTATTAACCTCAAACACAGCCGTAAATGTCGAATTTCCCAGAGGAACCCACCCGAGGGATTAATAAAGTTCTATCTTATCTTAAATCTCTTTCTTCATTCAAATGAAACAAATAGTCGTGCAGATTATCACACAGTGGGATAATAGCTGTAATCGGCCTCTGACTCTTTAATACTTCAAAAATCTGTTTCACTCTGATGTCTTTGAAAATAATCAGGGCTGGAACAACAGAGCGATGAGCCAAATGACCATCTATTCTTTTATTGTGTTACTGTCACGTGTTCTGCAGCACAAAATATAAATAAAGCCACAAAATCCAGAAACAATCAATGATCATAAACATGTAACTTTATTTGTAGTCTTTGATGAACACTGACTTTTGCTGCAAACTTCATATAAATTACCTGTTAGCGTCCTGATGAGAAGATTTTGCAGGATATAACTTTTTTTTTTACTTTCAGATATCAGTTTGTCCAAAGACATGTTTGTAGTTCTGTTTCAATTATGACATTTCCCCCAAAGTTACACTAAGAACACTGAAAAGCAAAATCCTGTTAAATTTAAAACATTTAAAGTGTTACAGGAATTTTAAGAAATACTTTAGATTCTGAAATGATTACAAATTAAAAGAGATTGCTACATTATTGTGTGGTGATTTTATGAGCCTGTTATTCACACAGAGGTGAGAGACCACTGTGACAGTTTTTATTAAAAATGAAACTTTTGCTGATTTCAAACGTAGATTTGTCACCAACATTTTTCAACTTAGAAAAGCAAATTGTAGATGTTTCTTCAGGTCCATGAAAGGTATTTAAACTAATAATAAATCATTAATTATGAGTATCTGACAAATAAACGGCTATAAAGTGCAGGTGTGAGTGATAGCCCTGGTTCTTTTATGCTGCACTTGAAACAGTTATTCACAATGATAGGCTCGTGTTGCATCTCCTGCATAAAACATGAGTGAGTAGAAGGACACTGTAATTACTTCAATGCATAGAAAAGCACCTCTTAGCTGACTTCATCATATCGCATATTTTCGGTCGGCTCTGGGCTCAGATACCAATAAAGTTTGTGATGTCACCACTCAGCAGGAAACCAGGGCATCATCTCTTTCATCCCTGATCCCGCTTTCCTCCGGTCACACCGCTGACTCCTCCCCCCACGTCTGGATGCAGCCACACACACCCTCATACAATTTCCAAGCATCCCGGCAGTCTGGGCACAAAGGGTCGCGACACACTGAGAGGCACAAGCTGTTGCGGTTAATCAGAGACAGCGCTCACACTGAGAAGACTAAGCAAGAGGAGGAAGGCAGGGTAGTTTTTGCACTGCACAGGTCAGCTGCAGGTCCTCAGCTCCAGAGAGCTTATTTATGATGCGTTTGGCTGACAAACAGAATTCATCTGAGGAAGGTAACATCTCTTTAAAACTTTTTTATTTAGAAGATGTCAGTAACCTGTAAAGTTTTTAAGAAATTTTAACAGTATATATAAATAACATGTTTATACTATTGCAAGAGTTTATTGGACTAATTATTGTGTGAACAGACCTTTTTTCAGCAGTAGTGTCTTCATAGCAAAACCCACCAAGCTCTACATCGTGTGTCAGTGATTTCCTGACATTTCATAAAAGTACATCTGTATTTCCTCTTGCAGAAATGAGCTTGGGGGCAGCGTGTATTTTCTTGCGGGGAGGGAAAAACATTGTAAGTATAAGCTGCAGGAATTTAATTATTGTTTTGATGGATTTTGCGCTGGAAATGTAAACTGCTATTGTGATTGTGTGATTGTGATAACTGCTGCATTCATAAGTAGTTAGAAAGCACCGTGTTTCTTCTTAATGTTCATATTATACTGAAGTTAAGCAATTATTATTTCTTTGTGCAGACAAGACAGCTGGCTGATGATGAGATTGATGGTAATATTTTTTGTTTTCTCATTTTTATGACTACGTCATTGTTTTTTACCTACATTTGTACACTTTGCACATTTCATTTTATGATTTGATTTTTTTTTACTTTAAACCTCTGCAGAGCTGCGTGATGCATTCAATGAGTTTGATAAAGACAAGGACGGGCTGATCAGCTGTAAGGACCTGGGCAACCTGATGAGGACAATGGGTTATATGCCCACTGAGATGGAGCTGATCGAGCTGAGTCAAAATATCAACATGAACCGTGAGTCCTTAAAAAAGTGTTTGTTTAAAAGTTGAATTCGTTGAGGAATCCCATAGTTAGCGGCTGTTTTCATTGCTTTAATCTAGATTTGATGAGAGACAGAAAAGCCCACAGACATGTCGAACCTTTTTTCCCCTCTAGTCGGTGGCAGAGTCGACTTTGACGACTTTGTGGAGTTGATGGCCCCGAAACTGCTGGCAGAGACGTCTGGAATGATCGGTATGAAGGAGCTGAAAGACGCCTTCAAAGAGGTGAGAGTAAAGAGCTTTTTCTGAAACTTTCCAGCCACCTGCGTTCTAGACTGCCAGATGGCGATCATTATCATCACGGCTGTGATTAAAAGCTGCTCTCTGCTGTTTGCTGCCTCTTGTTAGTTTGACATGGACGGAGATGGAGAGATCACAACGGAGGAGCTGCGATCAGCCATGATAAAGCTGATGGGAGAGCACATGAGCCGGAGAGAAATCGATGCCATAGTGAAAGAGGCCGATGACAACGGGGATGGCACCGTAGATTTTGAAGGTACAGACTGTCTTTCGCCTACATCAGTAAAGAGTAACAGTGCAGTGAAGTGAAGCAACTGATCCTCGTCTTCTTCTCCTTTGCAGAATTTGTCAGAATGATGTCCCATCAATGACAGTCGAGGACAAGGCCAGTCAGGAACATTCATTTGCACCTCTGCAAACACGCACTAACACTGAAGTTGTTCTTTTCTGGGCTTGCAAATGTTAAAATTAGATGCTCAAAACAAGCAATATCAGACTGATCTCAGAGCAGATTTTATAGCTATGCAAAGAATTACAATTTGTAATGATTTTTCAAGCACAAGAGTGCTAAAAAAACAAAACTCTGTTGTTATGTTTCATCATATATACCAGGGATGTCAAACTCATTTAGTTCACTTTGATCCTAGTGGGCAGTGGAAAGAAGTCTAAGTATATATTTAATCACTGAAATATCTTAAAATAAGAAAAAGAAGTCCAAGTATGTCTCAGTGTTTCCACATGATAAAGAAATAATGCTGTAGTAAATGAAAAAAACCCTTCAGCATCTCTTTGGGCTTAGATTGTGAGGAATAACTGTGTAAGATTACAGAAAAAATCAGAAAGTTCCTGTTACTTCACACCTTTTTTGTGGACTTATTGTAAAAAACTGAAACTTCTATTTCTTCTGTAACCTTTCTGGGTTTAATTGTTTACCTATTACTTAATTACTTTGGTATAGAATGAATGGGCACGAGGAAAGTCTTCATCAGCAGGAAAAAACTCCAAAACTTGTTACAAAACATTAAAAGTCCAAAAATGTATGCATATCTTCCAAAGGCATCTCGTGGACCAGATTGTAGTCTTTGCCAGGCCCACTCTGGCCCCTGGGCCTCATGTTTGACAACCCTGATATAGACTGTATACAGTGGAAGTTTGTTGAAATGGAATTGTTTTTATATTTGTATTATTATTAAATTATTCTTACCATTTAAACAATGTTACAACAAAGCAGGATGTAAAGTTAAGTCACTACTGTACTGTACATTATTAACCTGAGCTGGTTGTATTAGGTAATCTGTAACTAACTTCCAACAAGTGAAGCAGTAACATGGATCTGCCTTTTCTTTGGCAAAGCACAAAATAAAACATCTGATCTGAACATCCGAAACGGATTCAGGAGTATCTGTTGAACAAGAAAGTTTTACGTGTCTGCCTGAAAGGAACCCAAAGACTCATTTAGGTGTAGACCATATTGTCCTTGTGACTTCTTGCATTCCAGTAACGTGCAGTCATTTCACTCCAGAAAGAAGTGATTTAAACATGAAAAAGTTTAGGGACTCTGCTCTGCTAGGATTGAGTAAAAACTTTGGAAGGACACTAAGAAACTATGTCACTGAAAAGAGGCAGAAATGTGGGATTTTGTGACTGATGCATAACAGATTTAAAGGTATTAAGAGCAACAAAAAAAACCTCCCCCAAAACAAAAAAAAGAGGTTCATGTCCCAGAACGTGTCCTTTTAGAGAGACAGTCTGAGCCATTATTTGAGGTTAATACTCTCTGTAAGTTGGGAACTTCACGGAAATATGGACATAAAACACAGAGAGGAGCTTAAAAGTATTAAAGAGTATTATAACCCCATATCCATTAAAAAAAGAAAGGAAAAGAAAGGTTGAGTGAAATTTGAGGCACGTGAACACTTTTTTTTTTTTTTTTTACCTGTGGACTGATTCATTCTTGCAGTTGGTGATCAGTAATTGTGTCATACCGATCCACAGTGTGCGCAGCTGGGATTAAATATTGGGGCTGAATTCAGGGATGTGCCACGGGACAAGCTGTACTGTCACATTCGGGGAACACCAGCCAGGCAGATGTTGCTGCACGACAAACTGGGCACAGCATCAAACAGACAGACAGATGGGGCATGAGGACTTAAGTGAACCTAATTACTAAACACACATCTGTGAATGGTGCTCCACAGAGAGAGTGTTCGCTCTGCTGGTATGCTTAATGGATAAGTAACAAAATATCTGGTCTTTTATTACTATTATTATTATTACTTTTATTTTGAAATGATTGTTCTTCTATGTGGATTGGGACTCAGACACTGAAACAAAAAAAGTGACAAGATTTCACTGCTATTAATGGCACACTAATGTAAGTGAGGGTGTTTAAAGAGGAGGGTGGGGGGCACATTTAACCTTACGGGTGTAGTGCCAAGCCAGGGTTGATGAGTCCAGAGGAAGAATCTGATGATGTAATGCTCACTGGCTGGCCTTTGCCCTGATCCTTCCTGATCCCTCTAACATCCAGCATCAACCTTTATTGCATTAATCCTCAGTAATCTCTCTCTTGGTTGCTCTCAGACTCAACTCTGATGTAGCCTCTATACCCAATGACTTCTTCTCAGCCAGACACATTAAAAAAAACAACCCTTACCATTTTAACTTATTGCACTGATAGCCCCTTCCCCAGGCAGATTTCATTTGGTTAGCTTTAATCTTTCTGAGAAGAGTCGGATGCACTGCGGGGTATCTGCTGCTGGAGCACCTGCCCTGTGAGAGTAAATACAGCTTATCAAAGTCATCCAGTTGTTGCTTGCTCACATTAATCTGTGAATTTGTTTTGTAACATTGAGTACAGACAATATTGCATAACACCAGCGCTATAAACATCGGGAAGCTCGTTGTTGAAAAACACTAAGCCGAACCGTAACGACTTGAGAAATATTGTTTTTCTTAACTGATTCTTTGGGATGTTCAAATCCCAAAGATTTGGGATTTGAACAATGAAATAACAATGAAATGTTGTTATTTCATTATTTCACTGCTACAAATACTTCTACAAATACTGTTGCTATTTGCACTACCTTAACGGAAAAAGAAAGGACTGAGTGGGACAGGAGAAGTGAGTGATGAGGGAATTCTGTGCGTCTCAGTCTTACTGATGTGCGACCTGTAATAAAGAGATCAGTAAGCTGCTTCACCTTCAGCTAATTAACTTCCTTTTGGCCTCTGTTTGAAAAATGTGCACAAGTTGTGTTCCTTTAAATGAATACTGTAGCTGAACAGTGAGCCACTTGTGAATCTTTCAATGCGTCTGTTGTTTTCTTTTTCTTTGGTGGCCAGCGTTATATTTTTTATGCTGTAGCGTACTGGGACACCACAGCTGATTTCCGTAAGACCGTCTTAAGGAAATCACCTTCTGTCCTCTCAGTGCTGAGGAAACTTGTCAGCATAATGGACACGGCCTCTAATCTTGCATCAGAGTCACACCAGAGCGCCTTCAGGTGTAGACCAATAAGACATGCGGTGAACTAAAGGCGACACAGGAGGTCTTTGCAATCAGCGTCCAACAATCTCTGCAGCACTGAAACCAATTATAGAAGAGATGTACACAAATGCCAAACAGAGGACAATAAAAAGGGGAGTAAAACGTACACCAGTCACTCTTTCCCACAAAATCCAAACCAAACCAAATATATAACCAAATTTTCCCGAGTTCAACAAAGTCTTGATAATACTGTTTATTTTATTCATCGATGCAGATTCCTGAATATTAAAACCACCTTTCTTCAAATTTTATGAAGGATATGTGAAACTTTAAAAAGTAAAAAAAAATAAAAGGACATTTACAAAGCTCTGTTTCTATTTTTTATTATTTATTTATTTCATTTGGGCTGAATTAATATCACTTGTAATTATGTTAATATCATTCATTGTTATTCTCTATTTTCCTCTTTGTATTGTTGCACATGCGCTCAGTCCTTTCTATATTTAAGTTGTAGTTTCTGTGTCGATGGCGCAATGGCCAGTTTTTGGGTGATAAATAAAAAAGAAGAAGAAAGTAACCATATATGTTAAATAAAACTTACTTTATAATGCTTACTATAACTAATTTATACTGCTAAGTTTATAAGTTATATGTATATGTCCTCATGGTCAAGACGAAAGACATAACTTGACCCCATAAATAAATAAATAAATAAATAAATAAATAAAGCCATTCATTAAGTAAAAAAAAAACAAAAAACCAACTGTTGCGGACGGAAGCCGAAAAGGGACATCGTGCAAGTTCTGCAGTAAGTACAGCCTCTGCCACTACACCAGAATATATTTAGCTAAACACTGAAAACCATCGTGTTATTAGTTTCCATCTGTCAGAAACAAGCGACGGTAAGTTGCCTCGTGCATATATTTACATGCTGGTGTGTTGACGTTAAAGGACGGTTTACTGTGGCAGCTAAAGGCAGCTAACTAGCTCTGCTGTTAGCTGCACGCTTGGCAGCTGTCACAACTCAAAGCTGCTGGTTTTAAGTCTATGAATAAGGTTTATAATAATCATAAAGTGCAGGTATGTGGCTTTTACTAAATGATTTGCTCCGGACTAAAAAAAATGTACGCTTAAGAGTTGTAGCCGTCTGTTTGCATTTGTTGCTAACTGTTCTGATTAGTGTTTAACTTTGGATGGAGTCTTTAAGCGAGGCAAAAACAGCATGTGTATCCATGTGGAAATGCGTATAAAACCATACAAAACCGATCACTGGATTAAGTTAATTAATCCAATTAATTAAGTTAATTTTTCCTTTTAAAAATGTCAGACATTCAGTGCATGTGAGATCTGAAGGTGTCAGTGTGAGCAGCACAGGCTGGGACTGAGAATAGACTCAGAATAGACAGGACATCTAATAATTTGAAGAGGAAATCAGTAGAATCCTCATGGCCTACCTGTGGAGGTATAGAGATTACAAAGAGGGACATGGAGGGATAAAGATGACACCATGAAGACACGAGAAAAAGAAAAATATAGAAGATGCAGCTGCCAGGCAGTAGGAGAAGAGGAAGACCACCGAGAAGATTCATGGATGTAGTGAAGGAGGTCGTGTAGATGAGGATTTTAGAGATAGGGTGAGATGGAGGCAGATGATCCACTGTGGTGAACGCCTAAAGTGGACAGTGGAACGAAGAAGAAGATGATAGCTCAGCAGTTGTTAGTTTCAGTCTTGTACAAAAACCTGCAGTCACATATGAATCTGTGAATGTCTAACATTTATGATTATTTAGTTATTTCTTTTTGTCCACACAGATCTCCCCTGATGTTGACTGGATGTAGAAATCTCGCTTGGACATTTTTCTCGCTCACCAGTAGAAGGCTTTGGACTAGACAGAGTTTTAAGTCCCGAGCTGCTCTCTGCTCTTCAGCCTTTTCATCCGTCCTTCATTCTCTTCCTTCATCTACCCACAGTCATCACATCCTGCCTAGCAGACAGAGCTCAGCTCGCCTTCCTCCGTCTGTTAATTTCTCCTCAGTTCATTCGTCCGGTCTGATGGAATTAAAGGAAGTCCTGCAGGTTTTGGAGCAGCTTGCTCCGCTGTCGCTTGCCGAGTCTTGGGATAATGTCGGCTTGCTGGTGGAGCCGAGCAAACCTCGGCCCGTTAAGACCATTCTGCTGACCAACGACCTCACAGATGCCGTCATGGAGGAAGCAGTGGCTGTGAGCTGCGATCTCATTATTTCGTATCACCCGCCGTTGTTTCGGCCAATCAAGCGTCTGGTTCAGAAAGACTGGAAGCAGCGGCTGGCTGTGCGGGCCGTGGAGGTCGGCATAGCGGTCTTTTCCCCTCACACTTCATGGGATTGCGTGAAAGGAGGCGTGAACGACTGGCTGGTTGGAGGACTTGGTGAGAAGTCTCTCTGAATGTAAAATGTGATGCTCGCACTTAAATCATTAGATATGAACACGATGCTTATTCAGTGACATTCATTTCATCCCCACTGCTTTTTTTCTTTGTCGCATCAGGCAGCGGTCAGGTGTCGGTGTTGAGTCAGGTTCTCGGCGCCGCCTCCCACAGTCACAAACTGGAATTCACGGTCAGAAGCGCAGAGGAACTAAACATGATCATGGAGGAGCTGAAGGCTTGTGACGGTGGAACGACCCTACAGCATTCAGGCAGCAGGTTGTGTTCAGACATCACCGATTAGCAACAAGCTTTAAATTAAAACCATTTTGGTAGTTTTGTCATATATGTGTTACTTTTGATTTATTTCTTCCAAACACACATTATTGTAATTTGCGTTTAGCTTTAATCAAAGCTGGAAATCACCCGCAGACACTTGAAGCCATCACAGGTAATCCAAAGCTGCTTTTGGACTGTAACTATTACCAAAGATTTGTTTCAGTTTGCATTCGGACCACTTACAGAAACTTCAAATGTATATATTATACATTTTATGTCTGAGGAGTTGAAAGTAAGGCTGTGTTTAGCCCCTTTTCCCAACTAAAACCAAAATGTCATTATTATGGTAAACATCAGGTAGTATGGCACTACGAGTATGGATGCTCGAAGGCCTTAAAATAATTGGATATTCTATCACTGAAAGCGTATTTCTAAGGCTGTAGAAACTGTAGAGGACTGATACTTTATCTACAGTTTCTCATGCATAAAGCACATAATATCCTTTTAAAACTAAGTCGGGTGAATAATTTTACACATACTAAAGTTTGAATATGGGGAAAAAGAAAAATGAACAACATTTTGATCCAACTTTAGTCAGATTTTTTTCCCCCTCCTATATAAGACACCATATTCAAAATCAAAATCTTTTTTTCTTGTTTTAGAAATAATAATATATCCAAACTTAATGATGGATTTCTCTTCTTCCTCCTTGCATATATTTTCAGATTTTTCTTTGTTTTTTTTCCCTCTTCTTTTTAAGCCTTGCTTTAACAGCTGTTGTTTGCGTGGCTAATGCTTTACTGATGTTAATGTCACCTTTGTTTAGTGGTCGTTCGGTTTATGTGTTTGACACTCACACCCGGACCAATCACAGTACACTTACATCACTCAAAGTGCCTTTTAAGTTGGGAAAGAAGCTTTTCTGTAGTTGTAAATCATGGATTAAACATGGAACAAAGAGTCTGAAAGAACCTCAGCACAGTCAGAAACCAATGTTTTCAAAATTCATGTCTCAGTTATCGAGACATGACAGTTATGTAATGGATGTAAATCGTACACTTGATGTTATTAAGCCTTTTGTTTCTTTGTACTGGTAAATAACAGTTCATGTCTCTTCATATTAGACCAGACAGCAGTGGTATCCATGTAAGCGTAACCTGTTGTGACTCAGCGCTGACCCCGAGTGTCCAGGCTCTGTTAGGACACGGCACTCCCAGCCAGTCTCTCACCATCGTAAAGTTAGAAAAGGTGCGGGCTGTTACAGGAATCTGAAGAAAAAGTTCCTGACTATTGTTATGATTAACTTGTTCTGTTCGCATTAGTAACACTTCATCTTTTCTTTAGCCCCCTCTCCTGGGCCACGGCCAAGGCCGATGCAGCGTTTTGGACCAGCCAGTGACTGTCGGAGCAGCCGTCCAAAAACTGAAATCTCACCTGGGTTTGAGTCACCTCCGTTTGGCTCTGGGCTGGGGGCAGACGCTGGGTGAGAGACGAGTGGACACACACAAATCTGTCACTAAATTAGAATAGTTCAATTATAACACGCTCACATTTAATTTCTACCACGGTTGCAGTAAGGGTAGAAACGTAGATGGAGGTTCAAGAATTTCCACCCATTAGCTCTGCACTCTTTTTTTTTTTTTTTATATTAAGTGGGCTTAAACGTGTAGTTCAATATCATTACACTGACAGAAAGGGCAGTTTTGCTCGTTCGGTCCACTTAAGATCAAAGTGGGCTGCAAGTGGCCCATGATGTCAAATTAGTTGGACATCCCTGCAGTAGAAGGTCATGGAGGACATGAGTTCATAAACACTGGTCACTCTGGTCAGTTTGGGAGTCTTTCACAGTCGTTTACGCTCACATGCACAGAAAATTTAAATTCACTGATAATCTGAATGAGCAGAACAACAAGCTGGAGCACCCAGAGGAACAGAGAGAGCATGCAACTCCACACAGAAAGAAGAAAAGTCATGTCCCTGTTCTGTTTTTCCTTCCCCAGAGTCCTCTGTGTACACTGTGGCTGTATGTGCTGGGTCAGGGGTCTCAGTACTGAATGGAGTCAAGGCAGACCTCTATGTCACAGGTAACAAACATTTAATTTTATTAGTTTAAATATCACTAAAACGTCTTCGTATCACAACGCTTGCAGACATAATTATGCCCCTTTTTCAGGGGAGATGTCCCACCATGAAGTGCTGGATGCTGTGGCAAAAGGAACCAGCGTGATCCTCAGTGACCACAGCAACAGCGAGCGGGGTTACCTGGCTGTGTTCAGGGAGAGACTAGCCGTGCGCCTGCCCGATAGCGTAACAGTGGTCCTGTCGAAGGCTGACAGAGACCCTCTGGAGGTCGTTTGACTGACTCTTGATTGGAAGTCACAGTAGTTTTTCTGAAAGATGACTTTTTACTACAGATATGTGTGACATTTTGGCAACCCCCCCGGAGTTTAACATGCAGGCTCTTTACGTAAGGCTATCCACTGGCTGTGCCTTGAAAATATTGTTAAATGTTGTTGTATTTATCATGTCTCTCTGGAAGGGTCTTAATAAAATGGGCTGTGGTTGATCAAAATGTGCTGTTGGCGTGTGGAATAAGACAAAATATCATCAGCTAACAAATGCAGTGCGAGCCGAAGATAAAACAAGTAATCTGTAATCTTAATGCATGCAGCTCCTACATGCAGACGACACATTGTGTGTTTTAATCCCGATGATGTGACCTTTGCTTCCATGCCGAGAGGAATTTCAGCATCCGCAAGTTTTTTTTTTTTTCCTAAAATGAATAGTTTCTGCTTCCTGCACAGAGAGAAGGTAATCCTCATGGGATTAAAATGTTTGCTGTTGCTGTATAAACGTGGATATTGGACCCCACCTGCTCCACAGGAGACATCAGCACCAGCCTGAGCCAGCTATGAAGATTCAAAGCTGCAATTCAAGGATTTTTTTTTAATGTATCTCATAACTTGTGAAAGATAAATGAAAGTGACAGGTTCTTCTCAACAAGATGACCTTTTAACCTCTGAACAAACATGGATGGAAATCAAACGATTTAGCACATACATGTCAAAGAGCAGGCCTTTGGTATTGCTTCAGTGCACGTACTCCTGCCCCACTGCTGAGGCTTAAAAACAAAAACAAAACTAGTAACAGTCCTCATTATTGACTTTTACAGAGTCTTACGCCTGCACCACCTATGACACACCTGTTCTTTCATAAAAACATTAGGAGGCATCACACACTTCGCTGCCCCCCCGTCAGGGTAGTGGCTTTTCTCTCAGTGTGGTGTTCACACCTCCGCTTCCTTTCAGTCCTCAGCAGCTTTTATCCCTAACAACACACAAATGGAGAAGGAAAACAGCTAGAACAACGCGTATACTTCGCTCCTGTAAACCGACTCCAGCTGTCACTTTTATAGTGCAAGCAGGTAGGTCTGAGGCCTGTCAGCTTGAAAGTTTCCTTCTCCCACTGAGCCCTACGAGGTGGATAAATATACTGCAGGGCATCATCCACAGTGAGGCAAAGCTGCAGAGTGTAATTTGCTTTAAAGTCTCTATTTGATTTATATTTGAAAGTCTGTTGAGTCTGTTGGTTAATAAGTCTAATGAAACTCAGCAGCAGCCTGTTGAACTAAAGTTTCTTGTGACAACTTTCTGTGATCTTTACCAAGTCAGGGAGTTGAAACTGATTCAGGAAAAGCAGAATGAGGACTGCTGCATGCAAGAAAAAAATGCTGATATAAAATGATACTGTATTTTTACTTTAAAGTAAAATTTAGAGTAAAATATTTCACTTTTATACTTTGCTTCTGCACACCATCACAGTGGAGTGACTTAAGTGCAGACATCTTTAGATGATGGGCTTAAAATGAGCATTAACTGTTTCGAAATTATGATAAAAAAAAAACAGTCCTTCATTTTTCAGAGACTCATAAGTAATTGGATAAAATGATATAATGTTAAATTTAAGGATTATTATTCATGCTTGGATAAAAATCTTTTGCAGTTGCCAAGAAATGCTGCGTTTCCTCACTTGAGACGTTTTGCTAGGCCTTTTCAGTCTTCAGTTGCTGCTTGTTTGTGGGAGTGAAAAGCATGATGGGTTGGGTTGAGATCAGGTGATTGACTTGAGCGCTGAGGAATATCCCATTTCTTTGTCTCAAAGATCTCTTGGTTTGCTTCAGCAGTTTGCTTTGGGTCTTTGAAGTGCTGTTCAGCAGTTCTGCAGCATGTGGCTGAATCTGAGCAGACCGTACACTTCTTAATTTATCCTGCTATTCCAAACAGCAGTCATATCATCAAGAAACACCGGTGACCTGGTTCTACTGGCAGCCAAATTATACCAATACCATAATAATAATGCCATAATACTGCCTCCAGCATGTTTGACAGCTAATGCGGTATGCTTCAGATCATCAGCTGTTAAATGTTCCCATTATTCTGGCACAAGTTCATAGTGTTTTCATCTGTTCAAAGAGGGGTTTTTGTTTTGTTTTGCCCAACTGTGCAGACTCTTTTAGGCACTTTCTGGCAAAGTCCAGTCCGGCCTTCTTGTTCTTGAGTGTAACAAGTGGTTTGCACCTTCTTGCAAACCCTTTATTTTTCCATTCATGAAGGCTTCTCTTCTCCAGAGTATCCTTGACTTGGTGTTCATTTACTTGCTGTCAAGTTGCTTTTCTTATGATTCCTCCACTCCTCATGTTTTGCTGCTCTGATAAATAATTTTGTTTTTCCAATCTAATGACGGGCTCCACCGACATCTCTTTGGGGCTCAGCTTTAAAATTACAGCGAAAAGCTAAAAAAATTCAAAAATTTTGAATCCACATCAGCTATAATTATTTTTTGTGTTTAAATTGCAAGGAAAAGGGCCTCACCTGGTCATGAAACTTTTTGACCATTTGAAAATGAAGGGCTGTTTATAAAAAATGACCATAACTCCTAAACAGTTGATGCAAAACTTGTACAAATCCTTGAATTAAAGCTGAAAGTCACATTTGAATCATTTAAACTCGTCTGCAGTGGTGTTCAGAGGCAAAACTACAAAAATTATTAAACAAATTATGGTTACTCCATTTTTTACTCCTTAAATCCTGTGCAGACCATTCCTATTAATGATTATTTAATCCAAACACATTTACTTTTTCTTGCAAATGAGTGTAATGACCCTGTGGTACAGCTACATTTACATGCCTGCTTAACAAATGTCAGTCACAAAAAAAATCAGGACACTGTGAATCAGTTTGAACGGGTCCATTGTTTTGGGCGCATAATCCCTAAATACAAACTTGCATATAAACACTTAGACAGTCACACTTGTCTAGTGGCCAAACTGCAGCCACTGGCCAAACTGTCGCCCTCCTCCACCTAAACTCAGGGTCTGACTCCCTGCTGAGACAGCCTAACAGGCAGCCTGCTGGGAGGAAGAAACATGTCATCAAGTCATCAGAAAGCCCCAGGGGACCAAGCAATAAACTCCTTTAATGTATAAGAAGTTTTGCATTTCCAAGAACTATTCATTAGAGAAAATTAAGAAAGTTAAAAAAATAGCTAGATGAAAACTATGTATAAATTATTCTGCATTTACATCAATAAATGCAAAAAACAACAAAAGTAAATAGTTACTAATTATAATAAAATAAAAAATTACTTATTTTCTCCTGCATGCATTACTGTGCCAATGCCTTGAACCACCAGACTTCCATGTAGGTTTTAAATTGGTGTTGAGAATCTCTGAAAGTCTTTCAAAGCTTTTCTTTGCACTTTAGCTTTTTTGGGGTCATTTTTCGTCCAGTCCTTGTACCTGACCATATTCAGATGAATGCCTCTTTACACTGATTAATGAATTGTTTAAGCATACAAAAAAAAGGCGTCTAAAGAGCTATTAGTCAAAACCTTGGCATATCTTAGCAAGGTGTGCAGTGTTTCCTTAAAATAATAGCAGTGAGCGTCTACAGACATCTGCAAAACAAGGTGGAGGATCTGTCATGGATTGGGGCTGCATTTCCATCAATGGTGTTGGAGATCTTTTAAAAATTAATGGCACTGCAAAAAAGTACAGTGAGATTATGAGCGACAGTGCAAAACCATCTGGACTGCATCTGATTGGCAGCATCTTTGTTTTTCAGCATGACAACAATCTCAACTACACTGACGATGCAGTAAAAACATGCTTGGACAGAAAAAAAACATAAAGGAACACTATCAGTTCAATTCAGTTCAGTATTATTTATATAGTGCCAAATCACAACAACAGTTTCCTCAAAATATGTAATACTGTAAGATAAAGATGTTATAATAATTAGCCATAGATTGACCATAGATTACTGAAGCAGTGAGGGATCATCTTAACAGAGAACAGAACATAAGGCAGCCATCATCCAAAGAAGCGCTCCGAATTTTCTTCAAAAACCTTGAGAAGTATTCCTGAAGAGTACTTCAAGGAATTACAAGAAGGCTTCCCAAGACAATTCAGTCTGTGTTAAAGAATAAAGGTGGTCATACCAAATATCAGCTTTCAAACTGATTATAGAATTGTCAAAATTCTGTTTTTTTCTTATATACTACGTTTTCATGCATGTTTGTATGTTTTAATCAATTGCTGGATCTATTTCCCATTTTCCCAACAAAATATAAAGAAGGGGTAGACTGTTGTATTGGACTGTGCTTGATGCATTAATGCATGTTCTTGTTGATGGTTGTGATTTAGCATATTTGACCTTCCATGCATCCATAGTTAGATAGTTTACAGATTTGCGTGTAAAATAAATGATCTTCAGTGCACTGAGTAAGTAAAAGAATAAAGGAAAGTAAATCACAATCAGTGTTTTCAGATATTGAGATAAACCCTGATTTCCTCCAATGTGATGAGTGTTGTTTGTTTTCTTTGTTGGAACAGAAATGAGAATTGAGGGTAAAGGGAGGAGAGACAGGGAGGCAAATAAAACTCTATGTGAAAATGGGCCCATTTGGCCATAGGTGTGAAGTCCCACTCACCTATTTAAGAGAGCTCGTCAGCCCTGTGGGCTCTGACGGAAAAAGGACAGCCGATGGTTAAGAGCGCGAGTCAGAAGTTGAGTGAAAAACTCTCTAGTTGCAGCTACTTTTTTGTTATAGAAAGCAGAGAAAAATCTGTACGAGGAACAGGAGAGAGCAAAAGGAGCTGAAGAAATGTTAATTTGGATCCGGTGAAGAGGACGAATAAAGAGACAAAGACAGACAAGAAGGACTATGCTGAGCATGGAGATGTTCCCTGGTTTGACTCTGGGACCACAAAGGATTGGAGACTGCTTTTACAGAGGTGAGAGGGACTGAATGCATTCATGTTTAAGCAATAAACATAAACAGATGTCTTATTTTATACTGTTGATTGTACATTAAGGAATAAATGTTTTCATAAATCAGAACCTTTTTAATTTCTCACTTTTTAGGTCCTTAGAAAATGACAAAACAAATATATTAATGCCCTACAGCAAAGACAAAGGCATGATGGGGCCTTTAATGCAGCAGCCAAACCAGAAATACTACATTAAAAAACGTTTGCACTGAAAGTTCCAGTTAAGTGCTGAAGACACAATTTACTCTTTAAACCTTTTTTTGTACACCTGAAAATACATGAAAGTGGTTTTTAGATCAGATGGAAAAGACTGAATGAAACTTAGTGATTCAGTAGTTTGTACAAGTAATTAAATATATTTAATTTAAGTATACATTTAAAATATGGCTCCATATTTGCTTCACTTTCACCAGTTAAATAAAGTTTTTTTCCTTGGATTTGTTCTTTCCCACAGAGCGGGAGGCACCTGTGCATATACCGCTGTTCCCTCCGGCATGCGAAGCAGCCGCCAAAGCTCTGCCTCCAAGGCTGCTGGCTCCTCCTCCTGCTCCCGTCTCCAATGAGGCTGCAACCACAACCCCGAAAGATGAGGTGAAGATGGAGCTGGAGAACTCGTCTTTATGGAAGCAATTCAGCTCGGTGGGGACAGAGATGATCATCACAAAGAAGGGCAGGTGAGAGATTACATCTGTATTACTCCCCTTATCCCCTAGCCCTTATTTGTGGGGTGTAGCAATTTATCCCAGACAAACCCCAAAGTCATATCATGACCCATCTTGGGGAAATAAATTTACTTTTCATTAAGTCGTGGCCTCCTAAATGGGTCGTAGCAGTCTACCATCTCTTCTAACTTTATACTCCTCTGTTTTTAATGTTTTCATCCCATCTTGCCTTCATCAGTTTTAGTTCTTCCCTAATTCCTTCTCATTTACTGTTTTCTGTGACCTTTGGTGTCCTGAACCTATTTCATTTTGTTTTTTTAGACGGATGTTTCCTGGTTTGAAGTTGAAGCTGTCGGGCCTGAATCCATCACTCCGTTATATCCTCCTCCTGGATATTGTTCCCGTTGACAACTCCCGTTATCGTTTCCAAGGTGGCGGGTGGCAAGCTGTTGGAGCTGCAGAGGCGAGGCTACCAGACCGGGTGTTCATCCACCCAGATTCTCCTGCCACAGGTGCCCACTGGCAGAGCCGCACCATGTCATTTCACTACGCCAAGCTCACAAACAACACCCTGGACACACAGGGACATGTACGTACTGCACATGAACAGGCCTAGTGGAGATACAGCACATAACCTTCAGTGGTGCATGTTGAGTTAAGCCTTTTTCTTCTATTCAAAGATCATCCTACACTCTCTGCATCGATACCAGCCCAGAATTCATGTGATAGAAGCCCGGGATGTACTGAGGTGGGGTGGAGGGCAGCACTCCTTTGTTTTCCCCGAGACCCAGTTTATCACCGTCACCGCCTACCAGAACAGCAAGGTACCGTTATTTTCTGCTCTGACTGCGAGTTTTGTGTTACCAAGCAACAGACTCACAGAGACACTCATTCATTTGATATATAAGAGATTCTTTGCAACATTAAGAACATGATTTCAAACAACAGATGTAATGTAATATTAAATGTGTTTTGTGTTTATTTTCAGATCACTGAGCTTAAGATCAACTCCAACCCTTTTGCTAAAGGCTTCCGTGAAGACGGCATGAACAGCAAAAAGTAATTCCCAACACAAGCAGCAAAAACTCACAGTCTACATTCATCTGTTGTTGTGCAGGATCTAAATGCCTTTTTTCTTTATAGACAAAGAGATGCGAGACAGAAACGCAAAATTGCCGTCTTGACAGAAACTTTAGATATAGGTAAGGGGGAAAACCAGATTTATGGCACGTTAAGTAACTTAATTTAAAAATGAATGTAATGTATTTCTCATTTTGAAACATTTCCACTTGTCTGCCATCAGTGAACTGTGATCCATGCGACTCCACTGAGCTCCTGCAGCAGGCCCCAGTAACCGGTGCAGACCTGCAGGCCCTCGCTCTGGCCTCTCTGCCTGCACTGCCCGAAACCTCCTGTGGGTTCAGACCAGGGGACACCTCCTATCAGGACACTTTGGTCCCGGAGCAGTCACTGGACCTCGGCCAGGAGTTTATGGCATCCCAGATGTCTGACATCAGCATCACATTGGCCAGTGGCATACAAGAGCTGCCAGGAAGCGAGAGGGCAAATAGTATGATTGAAAGGTAGGAGGCAGAGGAATGTAATTGATATTAGCATGATTCACATTGATAGACTATACAAAGAATAATGTTTTATATTTTTAGTTTATATTCTTCTTTACATAACCTAACCTAGCAATGTCAAAATTTCTGGTTCAGTCTTACTGCTAGGAGATGTGTGGTTTACACACATCTCTAATGGCTGATTATTATTATTTTCAGAAATTACGACACTAAATTGATTCAAGCTCTCATTTCCTTTCTCCTCCACAGATCAGACACAATGGCTGAGGCAGCCTACACCTCCAGCTTCCCTGCTGCTCAAGCCAGCTCCTCCTCTTTCCCCTCTGCTCCGCTCCCTCAGTCATCCTCCTCCTTCCCCTCCCATCCTGCCTCTGACCCCTCGGACAGATCTGATCCTCAGCCCTCCATCCCTCCTATCACCTATCCCTCCCTTCTGTCATCTTCCCCCGCACTCTCTTCCACCTCCAACACTCCCTCGCTGCAGCAGACCTCCTTCACCTTCCCCACTCCGCCCCCTTCCAGCTCCACCTCCCCACAACCACTCCTTTCGTCATCATCCTCCCCTTCCTCTTCCTCAAACAACTACCATGCAGTCCCAGACACCATCAGCCCCCACACTTCTACTGATGCCTCTTTTCATGCCCCGTCGTCCACCACATGTCCGTCAGATCTCCAGGACCAAGTAGCTGTTCATTCTCTGCTCACCCAGCCTGGCCAGCAGCTACAGGCCGGACCTCTCGCCACTGATTCACCCAGTGATCAAAGCTCTGCAGCGTTTATGTATCAAAATATTGTGCCAACAAATCCCAGCCCCACTCTGAGCACTGCTCAGCCTTTCCCCTGTCAAAACCAACCACCAGCTCCAGTTCTGTCTTGCTCCTTACCCATGCATGCTTCTTCCACATCTTTTGCTCCTCCATCTATTCCCCCACAGATGCAAAATCTGCCTTTTTCCCATGTATCTCCCAGCCCGGCCCACCCTGCCCTCCACCTCCCAAATCTGACCCACCAAGCTCAAGCTCCTTCACTTGCTCCAGCTACTGCATTTCCTCCCTCTTCTTTCCCTTACCCACCATCCACCCTTCCTCATCCTCCTTTTCAACCCTCCTCTTGCTTGGCTGTTGCTTCTTCTTTCCAGCAGTCCGTCACCCCTGCTGCCACACTGCCGCCACTAGCACACAATCCTTGTACATCATCTTCTACGCCCTCATATCCTGCTGTTGAAATTGGTGCAGTGCCTCCCTTCAATCCTGCACCACCTTATCGTCCAGAGATGGTACGGCACCACCCATCTCTTCTCCCACAGCTGGATCCATCACTTCCCCCTTCTGCCCCTAACCCAGCCCTCTACCCCACCTTTAAATCCTACCCTCTCCGGCTATGTCAGGACCCTCACCCCTCCCTCTCAATCCCATTCAGGCACTTGTACAGGCAACAACATGGCCACTCACTCTCACAGGGGTCCTACCTGGAAATGAGCACAAGACCAATGTTTTGAAATATGGTATTTTTATATGGATGAACTTTTAAGGGGAGTCAATGATGTGTAGAATTAGCTTAAGCCCAGTGTTTGTGTGTCTGTGTCTTCTCAGCAGTTCAGCTGACAGACTGATGAAACTGGGCCTCGTTTGTATATACTTGTTGAAGATTTTCTTTTCTATATTCATTCCAGTGTGAAAAATAAAATATTGTTTTTTCAAGCTTTTGTGACTCAATCCTTTTCAACTGAAATATTTTGCTGACAAAGACTGTAATATTTGTATGTAGCTTGAAGGATTTGTCAGATATCCAGCTGAGACTTTGGGGAGTTACTGAGAAGATATGACTAGTTTAAGTAAAGACTGGAAACTAGAGATACAATGTAAAAAATAAAAAATCGAGCACTCTTGAGTGAATTTCTGCCTTAAATCATCTTCTTAAATTTGACTGTTGGACTGGTTGGAAAATCTATGCATATTAGCCCCAAACAATCAGTGTAACCTACCACTCTCATTAACATTGAATGAAAACATAGACTGTATAAAAAGGATGGACGCTGCCACCATGATGTCACTTATGGTGTGTTCCTCAAAAAGTCAAAAATTCCGACTTCCTAGTCAGAAATGTCTTTTGTGGAATCCTGCCTCAACTCAGAAAGTCGGAGCACGCTGACATACCCCGAGTTAGCAATCGAAGATGTCAGCACTGTTGCCAGGTTTTGTACCGTATTTTCACAACCATAAGGCGCACTTAAAAGTCTTAGATTTTCTTCAAAAAGTGCGGCGCGCCCTATAGCGCGGTGCGCCCTATGTGTTGTAAGGAGGACGTAGTAGAGAACACCATGAGAACGTTAAAGGGTGAAGTGTGGGCGTTGATCGTATATACCGGGACAATCGCACATACCTGTATAAAAGAACAGGTATGTGCATTATGCAGGACATCGTTGTTTTAACAACCCTGAAAATGGCAAAGAGACACGCTTACGAAGCACAGTTTAAACTGAAGGCCATCAGGTACGCGGAGGAACATGGAAATCGAGCAGCGGCGAGAGAATTTAAGATTAACGAATCGATGGTTCGCAAATGGAGGAAGCTGGAAAACAAGCTCCGGCAGGTCAAGAAAACGCAGCTGAGTTTCCGCGGACATAAGGCGAGGTGGCCCGAGTTGGAGGAAAGACTCGAGCGGTGGATCATCGAGCAAAGAGCAAGCGGGAGAAGCGTTTTGACGGTCACCATTCGGCTAAAAGCAGTTTCACTAGCTGAAGAGATGAACATTGAATATTTCCAAGGAGGTCCGTCTTGGTGCTTTCGTTTTATGAAACGGTGCCATTTTTCCATCCGGACCAGGACTACGGTAGCGCAGCAACTTCCAGCAGATTATAAGGAAAAGCTGGCCATCTTCCGCTCCTACTGCAGCAAACACATCGGCGACAAAAACATCCAGCCCAGCCACATCACAAACATGGATGAGGTCCCGCTCACTTTTGACATCCCGGTGAGTCACACTGTGGAGAAGAAGGGGACCAGCACGGTAGCGATACGCACAACGGGGTATGAAAAGTCTTCTTTTACTGTTGTGCTTGGCTGCCATGCTAATGGACAGAAACTGCCGCCTATGGTGATTTTTAAGCGAAAGACTTTGCCTAAAGAGAAGTTTCCAGCAGAAATCATCATTAAGGCAAATGAAAAGGGCTGGATGGATGAGGAAATGATGAAAGAGTGGCTGAGGGAGGTGTATGTAAGGAGACCAGGTGGTTTTTTCCACGCAGTTTCACTAAGAGTGGAAGGCAGCGCCGGGGGTGTTACGCCACAATTTGCCAATGGATTGTAGATGCTTGGGCTAACATGTCTGCTGGCACTGTTGTTCGAGCTTTCGCAAAAGCCGGCATCGTTTCCGAGGAGCCGCACGGCACGGAAAGTGACTCTGACAGTGAAGACAGTGAACCTGGCATGTTTGATGGAGATTTAGCGCAGCTGTTCAATTCAGGCACAGAGGATGAGGACTTCCATGGGCTTGATTGATGATAAAAATGTGAGTACCAAACTTTGTTTTGCTCCTGCTTTATTTTTAAATATGCACACTTGTATGCTTGTGTGTTGTTGATGATGACGATTACCGGCAATAGAAATGTGAGTAAGGTACCGAATTCAGGTTTGCTCCCGCTTTATTTTTAAATACGCATACGGTACTTGCATGCGCCCTATGGTCCAGTGCGCCTTATGTGTGTGTTAAATACAGTAAGGGCACACATAACTGAGACTGCGCCTTTTAGCACAGTGCGCCTTATGGTCGTGAAAATACGGTAGTTGCAAAACAAGCCCAAATCATCACCCCTCCACCACTGTGTTTGACAGTTGGTAGGAGGTGTTTGTGCTGATATGCCTGCGCTTGGATTTCTCTAAACATTGCCAGATATCTCCACTTTGGTCTTATCCACAAGAAGTCTTGTCGTTTGTTCAGATGCAACTTTGCAAACCTAAGCCATGTTCATTTTAGAGAACCTGGAAACCCGTCCAAACAAGCCATACTTTTTCAGTCTTTTGCTGAGTGTACTGTCATGAACTTTCCAGACTGATGGGCACTAACAATCGTATCATTGTATTGTGTTAACACACACTTGAATATCCCAGAACTAAACTATCAAACCTTCTGCGTTTACAGAGTTGCTCACACTTGCCGACAACCAGCTTCAGAACTGCACTGAAAGCTTTATTTTTCTCACATAAGTGTACCTCCTAATTGCTGTTACGCAAATTACAAGGAAGACTAAACAGGAAACATCTGATTTTCCATATTCAGACATGGGTCAGGATTGAATGTCTAATAAGCTCCACCCCATTCATTCAATCAAATGTGAAATACTATTTTGTAAATAGATGGTTTATATTTTAAAGCTTTTAGAATTTAATTTTACTTCTTTCCATTGAGTTTTACTCAGAAAATGACTCTATCTTATAATTTGTTATGCAAAAGTTTTAGCTTTGATGATGAGTTTGACACCCCTGATCTAGAAGATTAGAAGCAGTTAAAGCTCTGTCACTGATCTCTGCCACAGTGCAGACAAAGACAGCATCAGTCATTTTGTGGACAGCTATGAGTACATTTATGGCTGGGAGAGCAGAGATTGTGGGGGATTAACAGGATTTTTAGACTAACAAGTCAAAGGTACTTGACGAGGACGTCAGCAGGCAGCAGTTAATCATTTCCTCTCTCGGCTGCTTTTCGTGGCTTTTGGGGAAACAGATGTTTGAGCTCAACCCTTCTCTAGATATAATGGAGCTTTCAGCATTTGTTAAGTGTACAATTTTCTCTCCTGTTCATTACTGTAACATCACATGGGCCACAAACTACACAGCTCATTTGATCAACTATTTGACTGAATTTGATCCACATTAATGGGACTCTTCAGACAAATCTATTTTAAAACTTCTAGGAAACAAAAAAGTCTACAATACAAAAAGACTAGATTCAACATGATTATATATCTTATACATGATATCTATACACAGGTGAGCTTTTCTTGTCCATTCGTTTGATTTCATTCTAAGGGTCAACCTGATGTTTACTCAAATTTCCAAGTTGTCATTTATTAACCAGCGAGTTAACCAAATATGATAAATTCTACCGGCTCACACTTGGACTGTCAAAGCTTTGGCTTTTCATTGTTTAGCTCTTCCGAGTGCCACTGTTAGGATGGACGGTAAGGTGTTTGTTTATACAGTTTTATTACTGCAATGGATAGTAACAGACGCTGCTTCTGATTCATCATGATTGTGACTGACCGTTCTTGGAGTAAGGCCGACTAACTGTACAGACACTTTCTTCTTTCAACAGGGAATAACTCTTCCTGAGACGATCACTGAGAGTCTGTATTTTATTTAACACACTGCTGCATTTGAGAGGAAACAAAGAAAAGAAAAAGCTTTATCTACAAGCTGCATCAGTCACGCACTGCACACTTCTCCCGGGACCATGCTGTGCTCCTATTTACGTCCCTCTCTCCCTCACATTTTGCCGCTGAGGCTCCTGAGTTCTGCGGCCTCCAGGGTGGCAGCGGTGAAACAGCATGAACTGCTCTCAGACACTCTGGCCTTTGAGGACCCCCGTGCCTTCAAGGTGAAGAGTCTGGGTGAGCTGCTTCGTGCTCTGGGCGTTTTCCGCCTCTGCTCCTTCCCAGCGCTGGTTAATAACTGTGGAAAGGTGAGACTGCGGTTTGTCAGAAAAGCTTCAAAATATACAAATTGACATCTGGCATTCAATCCATTCACTACTTTCCTCTTCTGCTAATTTCAGTTGATGTCGGTGGCACGCACGCTCCTGGGGAAAAGGGGGTTTTCCTTGCTGCTGAGGCCCACTGTGTATGCCCAGTTTGTGGCTGGAGAAAATGAGGCTGAAATCTCACAGTCCATGCAGAAGATGAGCCTGCAGGGAATGAGACCCATGCTGGCCGTGCCGATCGAGGAGGACCTCGGAGAAAGCACCGGGTATGACTGAGTCTAAGAAGTCGCTGAAAGGCTGCTTCAAAAGACACTTTTTAATTTTCACTCAATGTTCCTAGTACTTGGAAGTTTCGCAGCTGCTGGGCAGATTTTAGCCTTCACTACACTTTAGATCAATGCATGTGGACGTTTAGGTTTTTGGGACACTTATTAACTTAACTTAATTGAACAATGATGTGATTTTGAAATACAAGAACAAATAAATACATTTCTAATTTTGCTAGAGACAGAAACGCTCATTTAACTGCACACAACCATGAAAGAAACACATCACAAATCACAAATGTGAGAAAAATCTGATGCAGATGTTTTTTGCTTAAAGAGCAGTTGAGTGGGAGAGATTGCTCCCCTCAAAGCCAGCCTTACAAACTCAATAGCTCACTTGTGCAGCTACAAACAATGTCTTTAATATTTGTCTTGCACCTATCAAATATTAAAGACATGAAATAAAATAAAATGTTTGTGGTATTTATTTATTTTGATAAAAAATAGGCAAAGAAAAGAGTGTCAAATATTCATATATGTTCTGAATTTGGTCAACAGGAATCCAATACACACTGAGAGTCTGATAGAAGCTGTGTTTCCTCTGTGGAAGCTGAGACTGCTCGTAGATTGATGGATTTTTATCTTGAAATCTTGAAATTTCTTAAAATCTCTTCTCAACAGGTTTGCATTAATTTGTACATAATTTCAGACATTTCATACGTTTTTTTGTTTATGTATGTTTCTATGAATTGTGGCTTGTAGACTGTCTGAAGTCTGCAGTATAGGTCCCAGCCCACCTCCTGCCTCTGCATCTCAAGCGTATGAGGACAAAAGTTAAAGGACCTCACACTCAGCTCCAACCCACGACACACACAACTGTGCACAGCTGTTACACCTGAGTGTGAAGTCCACTCTTCGCGGTTCTCATGTTACGGTTTATGGTTTATCGCCTGCAGTGAGAAAAGATACGACAACAACATGGACACCATGCTGGAGTGTGTGCGAATGTCCCACAGCAACGCTTGGAGCAAAGACCCGATGATGCAGCTGAAGATCACAGCGCTGCTCAGCCCAGAGCTGTGTGTAAGGCTTCCAAATCAGAGTCCCCAGTCCTTAATATTATTATTTTTTAGAACAGATGCTCGAGGAGACTTTAAACTTTTTTTTTTTGAGTGGGTGGGTAGGTGGAGGCATTTCTGAGTATTCTGGATGTATGGGAACTGGGGTGTTAACATCAGAGGCTTCAAATGTGTGGGAAAAAAGATAAGGACACACATTTCAGAGTTTGGTGTATCCACAGCTGTTCCAGGTTGTTCTTGAATGTGCAAACCCAGCTCCCCCTACCTATCTGCCTTACCTGTTTTTATTCAGTTTTGACACTGTTTATTTCCTGAAAATGTACGTGTTGTATTAAAGGTAAAACTCACAAACATCATCAGGCAACAGCCATACGATCTGAATCTCCTCATCAGATCAATGGATGGTGAGGTGAGTCCACAATTCAACAAGTGATCCAGTTTCTTAGGTGTCACCTTTCAGTTCCCATATAAAGAAGTTTTGCCTAAAATCGTCTCTTTCAGCCAATCAGCTTCCCCGGTTTAGATGAAAAGGAAGCTGCCCACTTACGATCTGGCCTACTGAGACTCAACAAGATAGCCGAGGTAGGGGAGAGACAATCGAACACTTAACAAATGCTCCCATAGATGGGACCTGTTATGCTCACACACTTTTATTCTGAGATTTACCAAGAGTATTCACAGTTTTAACAAATAAAAACAATTTTAAATATGTAATTCATGCAAATATTGGCATTTAGACGGTCTATTAATGCTTGTCTCTGTAATGCCCTCTGCCTAGAAGCCCACTTTGTTCCGATTGGCTGCCCCTCTCCTGACTTAACCAGAACTTGCTGGTTGTAAACTCCACCTCCTCAGTCAGGGCCAAAACTGTAGCTCTGACTGTGCCTGAAGTGATTATAAATGGGAGACCATTTCAAAGTGATGTCAGTTCGGCACAAGTATACAAAAAATAGTTGGGGATTATATTATTTTAAAATCATGCACGACTGTAATTGAATATTTATTAAAGAAAACAGAGAGAAGCACAATACGCCCACTTTGACACATGAAGCAAATTTAATAAGTGTAGATGCAAATTTTGAATGAAATGAATAAAACTTTTTTTAGGCAAGTGTGAACAAAGTCAGAGTCCTGGTTGATGCTGAGTACACCTACATGAACCCCGCCCTCTCTCTTGTCGCCATGGCAATGATGAAGAAATTTAACAAAGATGGTACCTGGATCTGGAACACATATCAATGTTACCTGAAGGTAACTATCTTTATCTTTATTTCTCTTCTCATATTATCATCAAATATCAGACACTTTATGTCACTTGCACTGAGACAGTTAATGGTTTTAATTATAATTCTTTGTGTCTGTGGTTAAATTCTGTGGTTATCAGGACTCCAGGTCTCTCCTCTTAGATGCGCTGTCTCTATCCAAGAATGAGGGTTTCTGTTTGGGTGTCAAGCTGGTGAGAGGAGCCTACATGGACAAAGAGAGAAAACTAGCGATGAAAGAGGGTCACCAGGACCCCATCCATCAGAGCTGGGAGGACACCAATGACAGGTTGGTTAGACAGAAGGAAAATGTCCTGAGTGCAACAGTCAACTATCATTTTTGTTTATCTTGATTCGACTCTTGATACATTTCACGTCTTCTTGAACAGTTATAACGGATGCCTTGATTTGATGCTGGACGTCATATCCCAGGAACCTGAGCGGTACAGGATCATAGTGGCCACTCACAACGAGGAGTCAGTGAGACGAGCCGTGAAACGGTGAGAATCCACAACGACGTAATCGAGGTGGTATGTGTGCAACATATGCATAATGGAAGTGCAGTTATAGGTGAGCCAATGTAAAATCCATACTAGAATGATAAAGTTGACAAATCAGCAAATGTTTTCATAACTACTTTAAATATAAAAATACAACAAACTGTTAATGTTACTGGATTGTTGTTTAGCTTTGACAGGCAATATCTGGCAAGTTTTTCACGGGCTTAACTCAGATACTCAACTCTGCTGCTCAACCACCAAATGCTTTCCAACAATAAGATTGTTTTTCCAAGTAGCATTGTTACATCCAAGAAATAATCACAAACAATTACTTTTTTTGCAGAATTTATGATACTTTCAACTGTCTTGCAGAGCAAATACAATAAGGATAAAATGAAGCTTAGGGGTGTTCCTTTGGTCTTATGTGATAGAGGTTTATAGATGTTTATTGGTGAGAAAGGTACAACCCTCAAATGTATTTATGACCCCTAAAGGTTGGGAATCACTGCCATTTAATATATATAAATGTTGTGCACATGCTCATCAGAATGGAGGAGTTGGGGATAGACAGAGATGGAGGCTCAGTGTGTTTCGGTCAGCTGCTGGGCATGTGTGACCACGTCTCCCTTACACTGGGTGAGCTGATTTTCGTCACATCACAGCTTGACTGATGCACTTAACATAACTATTAAATGACTGTCCACGCTTTCATCACCAAAACTGATAAACCTATGCACAATCACTGCCTGAGTGGGTTGAGAAAGGAAGCTATGGTTTTGACTTGTCTGACAATCACACCATCCCATCTCTCCTCTCCCTTCCAGCTAAGGAGGGTTACTCAGTGTACAAGTCAGTGCCCTATGGCTCAGTGGATGAAACGCTGCCCTACCTGGTGCGCAGAGCTCAGGAGAACCGCACGGTGTTGCAGGGAATCCGGAAAGAAAGAGACCTACTGAGGAAAGAGCTCAATCGGAGACTCCGGCTGAGTTTAAAGGGAGCCAGCTAACAATCAACCAACACTGAACTCTGCAGTTTCATATTAACGTTTGCAACCAGGAGGTGGTGTGGAAAAGATCTTAGTGGGGAGCACTGTTGTTTAATACACTTTCATAGGTGTAATATCCAGAAAGCTCCTGAAAACTACTACTGGGCCTGTTATTTAGCAACAGAAGGTAAACTGAATTAAGCATAAAACATTTAATTAACAATGATGATTAAGGGAGTGGCACTCCAATTTCGTTGTACTCTGTACAATGACAATAAAGTCTATTCTATCATGTTAATGTGTGTGGGCGAACTGAATAAAGATCGGATCATGAGAGAACACTGTATTTGATGGACAGGGTATCAAAAGATTGCTTTTGTGTACTTTAATGTATGAAATGCTTATGAAATGTAATTAAACAAAAGAACATGATGCTCAGAAATGAGGATTTATAAAACTAGACCGAAGAAACGGATTCAAACTTCTCTACAGAGTAAGCTGCTATTGCAAGATTATTGGGGAATTTAATAAACAACTTTCCACTGCTTCGCCAGAATGTGATTCAAGTTGCTGTGAAGCATCGACTAATCAGTAATAAATGTCAGTGGTAGTGACACAGTGACTGTCCCATGGTTTGTATTTACCCAAAATTACCGAAGCACTAAGGCTTGTATGTATGCCACAAAAGAAGTAACACTTTGTAATTAACCCTCGACCCTGATAAACATAGACGTTAATGATTTTGAATGTGTGGGGAGGACTCAGTTTTCCACACATTTTTTAAAAATTTTGTTCCACGCTTTAGTGTCTTTGTGCTGAATTAAAAAACAAAAAACCAAGCACCAAAACACACTTTATTTATTTGATAAATATTAGTCAATAACACATTTTTATCCCTTAACTGTACTGCCACACTGTAACGTCAGTAATTTCTGTTAGAAATAATAAAACTTCATATTTATTGGAAGTGGAATATTACATTCTGCAGTTGCTGAGACAAAGCAGCACTAGCAGACATTGGAGTAGCAGCAAAACAGTTTTATTGAGGGAGCACGGCCAAGAGCCAAGCACACAAACATGGGGTGTTGATCTTGTTTTGAAATGAAGACCAGCTCTACTGGAAAAACTGAAATCCACAAACTTCAAGCTCAATAATTTCCTTGATTTTGATTCCTGTAACCGCCTCTCTGGTAACCCGACTGCTTCTGCTGGTAAGATTTCTGATCTGCGGTTGTACAAAGACAACAATCATCTCATTAGTGTTCACACAAATTCATTAAATCACAACAAAAGAAGAAAAAAAACAAACAAACCTCAAAATAAATCAAAACACAAAGGTGTTACACTGAAGGACTTTGCATGTTTTCTAGCAATTGCAATTGGACGAATTTAAAATAGCATCTATTGCTGAAAACATAACCCAACCTCATTAACATATGAAACAGGAAACAACCTCAGTGAAATTTAACATACCTCTCTGGTAGGATTGCTTCTGTTGGTAGCCACCTTTCTGATCTGTAATACAAATAAAAGCTCATTATCATCTAATAGCAAGATTAGCCTATGATAACAAAAGTACACAAAGAAATGGTTCAGAAAGGTTAAAAATAAGTTCCCAAAGTACTGTGAGAACAAGATGAACTTACCCCTGTTGAAGTAACCTCCATAGACGCCCTGTTTGAGGTCAAAGACGCGCTCGTTGTTCTCCACCAAGTTGCCCAGTTTCTCTGCCAACTGCAGAGCCATGTTCTGCAGAGACGTTGGCTCAGTGCGGTGCATCACTACCGTCTGTGTGGGCTGGTCGAGTGACGCCTATTTTGAAGAGAAAAGAGGGGGACCCACGTTAAGGGCAGATAGAAAGTAATCACAAATATAAACACTCAAATATAAAAGCCCCCATGAGACTGCTGTGTCTATATTTTCAGTCCACAGAACAGAAACGTCGAGTCCTACCATCAGCTCCTCGTTGATGATCATCTTGCTGATTATGCTGTGGACTGTGGGCATCTCCAATTCAAACATCTCAGACAGCGTAGCCATGCTGAAGGACAGACAAGCGTAGTAAAATTAAGGTTTGGCAGAACAGTGACCGATCATCTTTGGTCTGTGGGGAAGCTGCAGTGGTCTACAGAAATCTGTGGTTTAGTAAAGACTGATGAAACTAATACAGTGGGGCAAAAAAGTATTTAGTCAGCCACCGATTGTGCAAGTTCCCCCACCTAAAATGATGACAGAGGTCAGTAATTTGCACCAGAGGTACACTTCAACTGTGAGAGACAGAATGTGAAGAAAAAAAAAAATCCATGAATCCACATGGTAGGATTTGTAAAGAATTTATTCGTAAATTAGGGTGGAAAATAAGTATTTGGTCACCTCAAACAAGGAAAATCTCTGGCTCTCACAGACCTGTAACGTCTTCTGTAAGAAGCTTTTCTGTCCCCCACTCGTTACCTGTATGAATGGCACCTGTTTGAACTCATCATCTGTATAAAAGACACCTGTCCACAGCCTCAAACAGTCAGACTCCAAACTCCGCCATGGCCAAGACCAAAGAGCTTTCGAAGGACACCAGGAAAAGTATTGTAGACCTGCACCAGACTGGGAAGAGTGAATCTACAATAGGCAAGCAGCTTGGTGTGAAAAAATCAACTGTGGGAGCAATCATCAGAAAATGGAAGACATACAAGACCACTGATAATCTCCCTCGATCTGGGGCTCCACGCAAGATCTCATCCCGTGGGGTCAAAATGATCATGAGAACGGTGAGCAAAGATCCCAGAACCACACGGGGGGACCTGGTGAATGACCTGCAGAGAGCTGGGACCAAAGTAACAAAGGTCACCATCAGTAACACACTACAACGGCAGGGAATCAAATCCCGCAGTGCCAGACGTGTTCCGCTGCTGAAGCCAGTGCATGTCCAGGCCCGTCTGAAGTTTGCCAGAGAGCACATGGATGATACAGCAGAGGATTGGGAGAATGTCATGTGGTCAGATGAAACCAAAGTAGAACTTTTTGGTATAAACTCAACTCGTGGTGTTTGGAGGAAGAAGAATACTGAGTTGCATCCCAAGAACACCATACCTACTGTGAAGCATGGGGGTGGAAACATCATGCTATGGGGCTGTTTTTCTGCCAAGGGGACAGGACGACTGATCCGTGTTAAGGACAGAATGAATGGGGCCATGTATCGTGAGATTTTGAGCCAAAACCTCCTTCCATCAGTGAGAACTTTGAAGATGAAACGAGGCTGGGTCTTCCAACATGACAATGATCCAAAACACACCGCCCGGGCAACAAAGGAGTGGCTCCGTAAGAAGCATTTGAAAGTCCTGGAGTGGCCTAGCCAGTCTCCAGACCTCAACCCCATAGAAAATCTGTGGCGGGAGTTGAAAGTCCGTGTTGCTCGGCGACAGCCCCAAAACATCACTGCTCTCGAGAAGATCTGCATGGAGGAATGGGCCAAAATACCAGCTGTGTGTGCAAACCTGGTAAAGACCTATAGTAAACGTTTGACCTCTGTTATTGCCAACAAAGGTTATGTTACAAAGTATTGAGTTGTATTTTTGTTATTGACCAAATACTTATTTTCCACCCTGATTTACGAATAAATTCTTTACAAATCCTACCATGTGAATTCATGGATTTTTTTTTCACATTCTGTCTCTCACAGTTGAAGTGTACCTCTGGTGCAAATTACTGACCTCTGTCATCATTTTAGGTGGGGGAACTTGCACAATCGGTGGCTGACTAAATACTTTTTTGCCCCACTGTACATCTGTGCTCACCTGATGGAGTCGTATACACTGCTGTAGGTGAACAGATAGGTCCTCAGTGACTCTTCTTGGATTTTCCTATAGAGATTGAAAATGTGATGTCACTCAGGGGTAAAACCGCAAAGAATTCTGGGAACTCGTGGCAAGAGGTACTAGCGCACGCAGGCTTTCAATTGAAATCAGTTACACAGCGATAAAAAGAAACACAAAAAATGTCAAGAAGCTGTTATATTATTAACTGCAATAGCCGGTCGCATGACAGCCACGGGAAGCCGACGGGTAAAGAGATCGGTTGTTATCGGATTATGTCGTTGAAGAGAAATTGTTCGAGTCCTGTTTCCGAAGTAACAAAGAGGCAACGGGTGGCCTGGATTGCAGCCATTCAAAGACAAAATATAACGTCCCAGAACCCTCCAGCTCACAGGTTAGTCTGCTCCAAGCATTTCCACAAAGGTCAGTCTGCTGTTGTAGTTAATGCGTCATTTTTCTTAACATAATTGGTGATATAGGTTACAAGAAGGTCTGGTGCTGAACAGAAATTGTCGCGCTATGCTCCTTTATTTATTGTGCATAAATAGTGAATTGTCCTGACACAATATTGTGTTTCTCTTCTGTTATTACCATGGTACATTGACAAAAACATATACTTTTATTCACAGGATAAAACAGTTGTTTTGTATCACTAATTGCCCAGTGCGATTACAGCATACAGTATTATTGTCACTGCTACATTTCTGTGATGGGTACCAGAAATTATTTCTACTACTAATTAATTACCATTGAGCTCAAAGGTCCTATTAATAAACGGTTAACGAATGTGTATCTATGAGGACGATTTGTGAGACTGGTAAACTTATATGTACGATGGTCTTTACTTTCTACACGGTGCATTTCAAGGTCCTGTACCCATCCGTCGGTAAACTGTACCTGGGCTTGTTGCAGTGACCTGAAGTTACTAAACTTCACGAGTGTATGCACTCACTCAAAGAACCGTATAATTATAAATATGAGCGTGGTGAAGTTGGGCAGCACGCTAACGTATTTTGTCCCTCTGTGTGCTCGTAAGGATCTAACACTTTCACTGGTTTGATTTTTTTCCTCGTATCTTTTCTTTGACTTTTCATTAAGTCTGTCTTTGTACGGACCGGCATTGTTCTCCTTCGTTTTGTACATACCTTTTTGTGGGGCAAAGAAAAAGCAAGAATTTATTGGAACCGAAGAATGAACGTTTTGCGGTGCTGCAAATGCTTGCATTTGATGCAGGTACTTGGATTGTTTTGCCACGAGTTACCGGCATGCAATGCGCGAAAGTCACGTGGTCTGTCAATCTCTATTAAAAAAACAAAAAACAAAACATAAGGACGTCTAAGTGGGATTATCACACTGGTGAATGAACCAAGTGATGAACAGGGGCAGTGTATGCTAACCTGACGAGCATCTCGCGTACTCTCTGTGCCTCGGGGAACAGGTCCCAAACCTTACTGTTCATCTTCTCATTGATGATGAAAGAGTGGCAGGTACGCCAGTCTCCCATCTTCATGGCTTTGCTGGCTGCCACCACGTGCTCCCTCATGCTCTCTGGGGGTCCTGGAGGACAAATAAAGCTGTGGTTATCCTCTGTGGATGAAACTTCCTGCTACAACGAGCTCTCGTGATGCGTTTCGTACCTAGCAGGGGCTGTCTCTCCCCGACCCTGAGCTGGTGGTGGAACTGCTTGCTGATCATCCGGCGGCGGGCATCAAACTCATGGGCGGCCATGTAGGGTATTTCCAGCAGCATGGCTGACACCAGGTACACACACTCCAGCAGCTCCAGGTTGATGTGCATGTGGAACGGCACCTATTAGGGAGGATAAACGTCACGATGCATGTGTGTATCATCTAATGGATGTCTGACACATCAGTGTTTTAAAAATAAAGACCCAAACATTTGTCGTTTCATTACAGCCTTGATTTCACACTATTGTGGACACAGGCAGCTGGAGACGCCATGGAATAGTTGGCACATTAATGTGAGGTCAAGGCCCATTTAGGGAAAAAACAAAAAAGTAACTAGTCACCAAGTGCACATGAACAATTGTATGAAATCTTCTGGAAATCTGTCCTGCAGCTGTGAGAGAGGGGCCCAAAAATTCACTCACTCACAGAGTAAATCCAGGTTACAAGCAGGTCAACACTGACAGAGAAACCAACATGTTAGTTAGAGTTAACTGCTCTGGTCAGACAGCACTTACTTGTCTTCGCTTTTCAATCTTCTCCTGCTCTGCATTCCTCTCCTGCATGTTCCTCATGAGCAGACCTTGACCCAGCAGCTCCTTGGCACGGCCAGAGGACTGAATGTCCAGCAGTGCATTGTGGGCATCTTTAATCATGCCCTGCCTAAATGCACAAATGCCAAGTTGGACCATTGTTCTGTTGTACAGGATCTGGTAGGAGGAGGGGAAAACGGTTAAAACAGGCGATCTGTATATACAACTAATAGTTAGAGTCAGAACACGTTCATATGAAGAAATAATGATTACGAGTGCCTACCTGTACAGGTGGGTCAGCGTGTTGGATGTTGTCCTGCAGGTGACTCATCAGCATCAGGTCACGTGCCTGGTACCAGCGTGAGTGCAGAGCATGGTGATATATGTGGCAGAGGATAGCACAGGTACGGATACGGTCGGTGCGATCCTTGGCGTAGATGAACTTGCAGAGGCGGTCCATGATCACAGCGCTGTCCTCTCCCTCGCTCTCCTCCTGGTCCTGCTCGGACTACACAACAGAAAATCACTTCAGCACACCATTTTACACCTTATGCATAACATTTCATTAAACATCATAAAAATAGCATCATGATGCAGATGTTTGTCAAGAAAAGAAAGTTCTGATTCTGCACAGTGCCGTCTCTCACCTTGGTCTCTCCCTGCAGGCCCAGGCTGCGTCTGTGAGCTTTGTAGTCAAACTTGTAGTAGGTGTGCATGATTCTGCGCAGGTAGACACGGCAAATTTCTTCTGTGGAGCCTTTGTTCTCCATGTAGGTGAGCAGCCGGTCAACGATGCCACAAACCCTGCCCTCATCTTTGAGATTGTCAACGTATTCTGAAGGAAGATTTTAAAAAAAAGAGAGGAAAGAATAAGCAAAATACATCCATGTGAGCAGCAAATACAGCAATACAAATTTCAAGGGTGATGTAAATCCCACATTTTAGATTGCAACCCGTTAATCCACATTTACAGTCCTAACACATTCACCCTCACAGCAGTTAATAATCGTCACTCAGGTTTTGGCACCACTCACCCTGAGAGTGGGGATCAGTGTTCTGCATGATCTTTGTAAATTCTTCATCCATCCTTTCTACCAGGGTTAAGATGCATCCGCGCACCCTGAAAGGCTAACAAATACACACAAAGAAATGAATACCAGCCCATAGTTCACAAGACAGTTGATACAAATGCAGACAGTTCAACAGCTATGTGAGTGTTTTATTAGTCTAAACTGCTTTCTTTCTTTAAGTCCACAGATTGCTTGGGGTGGATGAGTGGGATCACCTGATCGGAGACGGCCAGATTCTCGCTGTCCTCTGCGATGTTCTCTCCAATGAAGATGTTGTTGTGCTCAAAGAGAATGTCCAGCAGCTCATCTATACAATCCAGACACTTTTTCCACATGTCAGGCTAAAAAAGGAGACAAGCCAGAAGAACCATAACTCAGGAACTCATTCTTTTCAATCCAAAATGTTAAACAGCACAAATAATTTTTGTGATGACTTGCAATTTTAAGATATTTCATGTAACATGAAACACTACAGTAAATCACAGGAACCCTTTTGGTTTTGTTGATACTGTAAGAATTAAAAGCAGTGTCACTCACTTTCATGAAGGCTGCCAGGTTGGGGTTGTAGTCGTACAAGGAGGCAATAATGTTGAACTTGATCTTGACCAGGATACCTTGGCCCAAGTTATTCTCTGCAGCGATGGCTGCCAGAGCATGAAATAGCTCAATTTGAGCCGCCCTGTCAGTGAGGGAGGAGAAAAAAGAAAAAAAGGAGTCAGGATTTGTTCAGGAGAAGAATTTCTCTGAAATTCATATACTGGACATACTTCCACATGACACGCCTGGTTTTATCAACAGTCGTGTGAATACGTAACTTTTTTAAAATATATATTTTTAAGCTTTAGGCTACGTTCACACTGCAGGCGAAAGCGCATCAAATCCGATTTTTTTGACCCTATGCGACCCATATCCGATCATGGTATGACAGTGTGAACGGCACAAATCCGATATTTTCAAATCCGATCTGGGTCACTTTCGTATGTGGTACTGAATCCGATACATATCCGATGTTTCAGAAAGCGACTGCTGTGTGAACGGTCAAGTCGCATTAAATCCGTCTTTTACGTCACTGACACAAGACAGACGCCAATTATCAGCACCGGAGAAGACATCGCGAACGCTTCCTGGCCATCCGGTGAAACTGCTGGGAAGACAACGTTGGAGAAACGTTAACATTTTATTTGTACTGTATAACCTGCAGATTCTGACAGAAATCTGTAACTATCCTTTGAAGCACCGCTCCTCTAAAACAGCAATAAGGATAACTATTACGTTATCTACATTATTATGTAAATAACAAAATAACTTAAAGCAAAAATTGGTTAACATGAAGTCCGAAGTCTTTATATTAAGGCCATCAGTCAAACAATACTGTTTTCTCTGGGTCTAAACAGAGCGCGTTGTGTGTGACGTCTTCTTTTGCGCATGCGGGCCGCTTTGAGCGTTCACACTAGAGTGCGTTTGCTGTCGCATTTTATTTGTAGTGTGAACGAGCAGACAAAAAAATTGGATTTGATCAAAAAATCGGAACTGAGCATTAAGACCTGCAGTGTGAACGTAGTCTTAGTGATAAATGCAGTCGTACCTGTCTGTAGGGCTGGGCCATATTATACCGTTCACGGTAATACCAGTATAATGTTAGGCAACGATAGGAAAATGAAATATCGCGATAGAATATGAGTAAAACGCGCATGCGCAGTGCCTTTGTTTTCATACGCACATGGCCGATTGTTGAGTGAAACAGATGAACCAGAATTGGTTTGTAAAAATGGTGAAACTTCCGTGATGTGGAACTGGTTTGGTGTTTGTCCGTCAGATACACGACAAAGCACATTTTTTTGCAGAACATGCAAGCGGCCGTCGTTATTGTTGTATTTGTTGGACTAAGATGCTCTTAAATCTGGGAGTAATCTGGGTCCTAAACTCCGTGGACTTCAGTTCAAACGAACACTGCAGCATCACTGAGCGTTAAAAACTGTCTAAATTCTTTCATCCTTAATAAAACGATCAGCATTGCTGCTTTACCAGGTGTAACTATGAAGTTTAACTTCCAGGCATCCATGAAAACAAAATGTATTACATTTAACAGAGTTAGAAGTTAGCAGGAAGCTAGCGGAAGTTAGCTCGCTAGTTTCGCTAGTTACCTAAGCATGATATAGCATGTTCTGACTGAGAGATTTCTGAAAAAATTCAAACGTACAGCTCTGCTATCACTTCCAACATAAATGAAGACAGGAAACTAAACAGCAGTGACGTTTGTAGGGTTACTGAAGTTGGGCTAGCTGGTATATAATGATGTGCTACGTAATCGCTAGCGACACAGCTATGTTAGCATAACATAAACAGTGAAGCTGGAGGAGGAACACTAACACTTTTCCACCTATAAAAGTTAACGTTAAAGTTCCTGATAGTTAGAGACAAATGCAATCGCATGGCAGGGTGCTGTAAACGGACCAAACTTCAGTCAGGAGAACAACTGAGATAATCCATCCACAATACGAGGTTAGTCATTAATGTGTATGAATGTGAGAGTGAATGAATAGTGGTATTGTAAAGCGCTTTGGGTGCCTTGAAAAGCGCTATATAAATCTAATCCATTATTATTATTATTATTAATATACTGCAACAACATGGGAATAGAGCAGCTGCCAGAGAATTCAACATTAATGAATCAATGGTACAGAAGTGGAGTAAGCAAGAAGAATGAGTTTAATAAAGTTTGATTTATCTGACTGCTTTGTTTCGCTTAATGTGCCTTATAATCCCGTGCACCTTATGGTCCGAAAAATACGTACTGCATACTGCAGTTTAATGTTGCAAAGCACCTCTTTTTAACTTCAGTGGATATTATATATGGTTATGCTCAGGATATGTCAGCCCATTTCTACTGGAAATGCCTTTTGGTTAAACTTTCAGCAAGGAATTTGCATTTGCACTGTTACATTTTTATAAAGCTTTAATGTACATAAAAACCAGCTTCTTATTTAAGTGAAAATAAATGGAAGGTTGTCTTTTTGCGCTAGTAATGTTGTGGAGTTGTATTTTGTCTCGCATCAATTATATCGTCGGTTATATCGTTATCGCAAATTTTCAAATATATATCGTGATAAATATTTTTGGCCATATCGCCCTGGTCTACCTGTCTGTTCCCTTTTTGCCTCTTGCTTGCAGGATCTCATTCAGCTTCTTCACCACCACCGCTGTGTTGATCTCGGTGCCTTTAGCAAACATTTTGGGTTTCTCCTGAATGGTCGCAATGGGGGAAAAAACAAACAAACTTAAAATTAAAAATACAAACAACGTGTTGAATAAACTCTTAGAGGCAAGTTTTTCTTTTTACAGTCATTGATTTTGTTAAATTAGCCAGACAATTGCATGTTGATTTTATCACTGTCATTACTATAAATGAACACGTCGGCACTGAAACACAAACAAGCTAAACTAAAATAAGAAGCAGCACCGGTGCATCTATTCTTGTCCGGCCGGCATCAAGTCCAAACAGTTTTATATTACCATCTGTTCTTTACCTTAACCAGAGGTACTCCTCCCTTAACCTTCTCCCAGCCTCCCCCGGCCTCCTCGCCTCCTTCCTCCTCAGCCTCCTCCTCAATTCGTTCTTTCTGTTTGAGTTTCTTCTTCCTCTCCTCCTTCCTGACTCCAGGCTTTTCAGTGTCCTGGGACCTGAGGACAGACGCAGTGTTTGGTAACAACACATTCACTCTACATGACTCTCTCTGCGGTAAAATTTGACTTAAAATCTAAAAAGTGTTTCAAAAGTTTTCTGAAGTATTTAGAACTTGCATACATTTTTTTGTGCAACACAAAATAGAGAAAAACTCACTTCTTGAGGAAGAGCATAGACATGGATGAGGTCTTTCCTTCTTCCTTATCAGAGGTTTCACCGCTGCTGCCTGACTGGTCTGAGCCCCAGTCTTCATCATCATCATCGTCATCATCTTCATCAGAGGAAGAAGACTCATCCTTAGAGGGAAAAACTCTAAATCTTAGCTCAAGTAACTGTACAAGTATTGTGTCTTTCCCACCAGATCTTCCGCTTTTCTTGCTGTAGTTTAGTTAAATGACCTCTTACCCCAGATCCCTTGGCAGACTTTAGAAACTTGGTGGCTTCTGAAGGCGCCTCAGGCTTTTTCTTCAAGAAGGACTTTGATGACACCTCTCCTTCACTGTCAGAGGACGAGCCTTGTGGACCAAAAAGACAAATCAGACGATGCTGGCTCCTTTCCCCTCAGCACCAACACACATTGATCATCTCATCATTTGCAGCTAATCTTTGTACAGCACGTGAAAATGTGACTGACTGAAGCACAGAATGAAGTAATGAAAGGGGGCAAAAAACTCTTAAACTGAGTTTTTAAGTAATAATGTACAAAGTAAACTTCATAATTTATGTAAAACATTCTAAACTTCATTAGTTATAACTGATTAATCTGCTGCTGGAGTTTCTTCTGAGTAGATTAAAAACAGTCAAAAGTTTCAACCGAACAAACTTTTAAAATCAGCTTAGTTTTTGCAGTTAAACTTCAGATTCTGTATAATATATGTATAATGTATAATATATCATGGAGCTGGACCTTCAACAGTCCTTTTTAATAAGCCCATTTTCACTGGCAGCCTACAGGTTGATGTACAAGAATGATTGATCACTCATGATGAGACTTGACACGTGCACTACACATAGACACATTTCACCTATGCCCCTATTGAATCCTATGCTTTCCGGGTTGAATCCTTTACACATAACCTGTATAAACAACCAGCTCACCAGAGTCCTCTGGCTCCTTCTCCTCCTCCTCCTCATCTGCAGACTCCTGTGGATTCTAGCAGGGAGAGAGAGACAAGACATTCTGATAACTGCTTTTTTTAAGGCTGAAATTCGTATAAATTCTAATACACCAGATTAAATAACACCAGAAGGAAGCTGCTCAGCACATTGACAGTCTTTTGACCACAGAACAGATCTGATGAGACCTAAGTTTACACCCCCCCAGAGATTCATACAATGCATAGAAAATAAACATGAAGATTTAGTCTTTGACTTTACCTCCTTGTATGCTGCTATTTCTGACTCAAAGTCTCTGTTGTACTTGCGGATCTTCTGACGCAGGGTGCTGAGAGCTTTTGCATTGTTCTTGTTCATCTTCTTCTTCCCCTCTTTATCCTCCCAAAGCTGTAAAAATAATGTTAAGTATTTGATTAGGACAAATACAATGACAATTAAATCATTAAATTGCAGTTTAATTTTTTGTCCAAGCTACTAACCTGGTTCAAGTAGTCCTCCAAGTCAGCCAGAAGGCGGATATAGAAGGGAGGAACACCCTCTTTATCCACTATATTCTTGCTTTTAAGGAAGGCTCGACAAAGCTGCTCAAACTCCTCCAGACACTTGGACATGTCTCGAATCTTCATAGCGTTGCGGATAGTCTTTATGAGGTTCGTCAACTCTTCAAACCTAAGATTCAAGAATAAATTTAGTCAAAAGAAAGAAAAAAGGGGCAAAATTTTGTATAGACTTTAAAGTTGTGACCTTTTAAAAATACCACACCAACCTTTTATCTTTGGCGCTGCGCACCACTCTTTTTGTGTCCTCCTCATCGTCGCTAAGAAGCAGCGACCTGTGAAAACCAAGTGCACAAGTCAGATCTTTACAGGAAGAACAATGTATGTGATGAGTTTGTGATGAGATTTATTCCAAGTTTCACTTACTGCTTGAAAGTGGCTCCGGGTGCCTTAGGGGTGATCTCATCGGCAGATGAGGACTCCTCTGACTCACTGTCAGACCCAGTGGCAAAAAATCGAGACATTGCTGAAGGATGCTGCCAATCTGTACAGAAAGTAATGAGTGGTATTACAAAGATGCAGCTCCAGAGTCTACATATGTTCTATCAGCACACATTCAGCTGACAAAGATAATCACTGTGCATCTAGGGCTGGGCCATATTATACCGTTCACGATAATACCGGTACAATGTTAGGCAACGATAAGAAAATGAAATATCACAATAGAATATGGGTAAAACGCGCATGCGCAGTGCCTTTGTTTTCATACAGACATGGCCAAAAAAGCACGGCGGCAACAGAGAATGATTAGGGGGAAAGTGGATTGTTGGGTGAAACGGATGAACCAGAATTGGTTTGTGAAAATGGTGCAGCTTCAGTGATGTGGAACTGGTTTGGTGTTTGTCTGACAGATACACACAAAGAACATTTTTTTTTGTAGAACATGCAAGTGGGCCGTTGTTATTCCCGTATTTGTCAGACTAAGGTGCTCGTAAATCTGGGAGTAATCTGGGTCCTAAACTCTGTGGACTTCAGGTCCAGCATCACTGAGAGTTAAAAACTGTCTAAATTCTTTCAACTTTAATAAAACGATCAGCATTGCTGCTTTACCAGGTGTAATTATGAAGTTTAACTTCCAGGCATCCATGAAAACAGAATTTATTACATTTAACGGAGTTAGAAGTTAGCAGTAAGTTATGGGAAGTTAGCTCGCTAGTTTTGCTAGTTACCTAAGCATGATATTGCATGTTCTGACTGAGAGATTTCTGAAAAAATTCAAACGTACAGCTCTGCTATCACTTCCAACATAAACGAAGACAGGAAACTAAACAGCAGTGACGTTTGTAGGGTTACTGAAGTTGGGCTAGGCAGTATGCTATGCTATGTTAGCATAACATAAACAGTGAAGCTGGAGGATGAACTCTAACACTTTTCCACTCGATAAAAGTTAACGTGAAGGTTCCTGATGGTTAGAGACATCTGCTATCGAATGGCAGGATGCTGTAAACGGACCAAACTTCAGTCAGGAGAACAACTGAGATAATCCATCCACAATACGAGGTTAGTCATTAATATACTGCAGCAACATGGGAATAGAGTAGCTGTGATAGAATACAGCATTAATGAATCAATGGTACAGAAGTGGAGGAAGCAAGAAGAATGAGTTTAATAAAGTTTGATTTATCTGACTGCTTTGTTTCGCTTTAATGTGCCTTATAATCCTGTGCACCTTATAGTCTGAAAAATACATATTTTACTTTTTTATTTGGCACACTGCAGTATAATGTTGCAAAGCACCTCTTTTTAACTTCAGTGGTTATTATACATGGTTATGCTCAGGATATGTCAGCCCATTTCTACTGGAAATGCCTTTTGGTTAAACTTTCAGCAAGGAATTTGCATTTGCACTGTTAAATTTGTATATAGCTTTAATGCACATAAAAAAACAGCTGCTTGTTTAAGTGAAAATAAATGGATGGGGTTTTTTTTGCGCTAGTAAAGTTGTGGAGTTGTATTTTGTCTCCCAGAAATTATACAGTCAGTTATGTCGTTATCGCAAATTTTCAAATATATATCGTGATATAAATTTTTGGCCATATCACCCTGCTCTATGTGCATCTATTTTAAAAAAAAAAGAAAAAAAGAAGAAGCTGATGCTTTAAGTCCCTTAATCACAAAGGGGGTCACCACACTGTAGTTTGGGAGATTAAAAAAAGAAAGAAGAAAAAGACTGTATTCCCTTCCTTATGCATCCTGAAAGGGATTTGTGTCCATTCTTATTAGTGATCAGGGATCTTTTGTTCATTAAACTTGAACCACACATAATCTGCTACAGGGTTTCCCAACCTTGGCACATATTTCACATTAGAAAAAAGAAAATCACACGGTACCACACAAAAGTGTCACAAAAAGCACATTGGTAATTTTCCCCCACGCGCCAGGTATAGTGTTTGTCCCCTGTGTGATATGACCAAAATCTCTTATCCCAATATAAGACGTCCCGATAATTATATAAATCACAAAAACTTAACATTTTCCGTAAATTCTGTGAATCTCGGGCAGCTCGACTCATGTGAAGTGTTTCTAGCTGGGCGTCGTGTACCTGGAGGGGAGTGTTTTAACTAATGCATGAAACTATACATTTTTAGACATAAGTTGTAACGGCCGCTGTTTTCTTTGTGAGTATTTATTACACAGCGTTCTGCGGATAAAAGCCTATTCTAATGTTTAACTCTAAGGTTTATTCTTTAGCACCTGAACTGCTCTTTTTGGCTTCTCATCCATAAATGCTCTCCAAACCTTTTCACGTGATTCAGTTTATTTTCAAAAGTCTCAAATGGATCTTTAGCTTTATTGTGAAAGGTTTATGTGGAACTAAACCAGCAGACGCAATGGTTTTACCGTCGTTGTTGCTAACGACAAGGCATAAAAACAGGCGCTTGTCCATCCATAGTATGGTTATATTAAATATATGAGAAAGATAGAACTTTAATAAATTAATATAGCCACTACAGTGACCATCAAAACGATGAAAAAAATATTGCCGTAAACAGTTCATTTTGCGACACCACGAAACAAACGATAGCGTAAAATGAAACGATAGAAGTTTTTATATCGTCATCCGATATATATCATTGAATCAAACAGCCCTAGTCCCCAGTATACATTTTTTTGCTTTCTTCTACCACTACTCATGCTAGGGCCTTCATCCGGGTTGGGATTTTCTCCAAGACCCAGGTCAGACTGACTACTTTTTCTTTTAAAACATAGGGCCGATGTCCTGCAGGTTTTAGATGTGTCATTGATCCAACACAGCTGATTTAAATAGCTAAATTACCTCCTCAACATGTCTTTAAATTCTCCAGAGCCCTATTAATGGACTAATCATTTGATTCAGGTGTGTTGACCCAGGTACTAATCAGGTGGAACCAGACGATCTTCCACGGCACACCAGTTGGGAAACACTGGTCTACTATGCAACTCCACATTTGAAAATGGTAAATCCATTCAATATACTCAAACACATAAATAAAAATTTCTGGCTCCATATAGAGCATAGGTGTCAAACTCTGGCCCGCAGCCTAATTACATTTGGCCCACGAAGCCATACCAAATTACTACTAGAGCTGGCTTACTGGTATTATACAGCTAATATATATATTGTTTAGTATTAAGCTTTGCTTGTTCCATATTCAGTTTTTCAGAAAAACTTGTCTGAGTCCATAAGAAAAGATTCATTCTTATATCTGGAGTAAGATTTTTTTTTCCCCCAATAAATATTAATGTTAGCCCGCGACTTTGTTCCAGTTTTGAATTTTGGCCCACTGTGTAGTTGAGCTTGACACCCCTGATATAGAGGGTGTTTTATTACTTGGACGGCGTTAAACACCCGCCAAGAATAAAATGGTAATGATGATGATGATGATGATAATAATAATAATAATAATAATAAACCTGGGACAAATAATACTGTAGGTTCCACTAAAAGTTGCTAACGTGATGGCCTATAACAGTGCTAAAGCCTTTAATTTCACCCCAGCTGCTATCTGGTTGGCCAGTATTAGATAGTTATTGATGCAGCAACCGGCAAACAAGGAACCGGCGTTTCTCCAAAAGTTGATTCTGCTCATCTGGACGTAGCGTTTTCGATGGGAGAAACGTTTCATCACTCATCCAACTGACTTCTTCAGTCTCCAATGTTTCTCTTTTCTTTTGCAACTGTAGTGTGTATGATGTTTTAATTATTTTCCAGAAAAAAAAAAAAAAAAAAAAACGTCCACCGGCCTTAGTGCTGACGCTTACATGCGTCTATACCGCAGACTATTTGGCTAATGCCAGCATACAGGCTAAACAGACTGGATTAGAGTGAACAAAGCAAATGAAAACCAAATTGCAGTATAGGTTACACGCCGTGCCCAAAATGCTTTACGCCAAATAACAGCAGCTAACAAGGGTACAAGTTAACTGTATCATATCAGATAACGGAACACAAACGTGCCGCGGGGTTGTTGCTAAGCTAACACCCTAACAAGAAAGCATGGGGTCTCCTCGTTTGTGCAGCCGGTAAATAAGCATCGCTTAGTCACACACTCTTATCTTAAATCTTACTGAGCCAAACTCACCTACGACCGGGTGAAAGTGATGTTTCGTTTAAGCTGTTTTAAAATCCAGTTTTGCTGTATGAGCAGGCACAGAAAAGGCGTGCGGCACAACTGTTACTCGCGTGAGGACAGGAAGTGTGCTGACGTCATCACGCAAAAGGAGGACCCGGCCTTCACGGTCTACCTGGGCCGGGTCCTTCGAAGGCCGGAAGTGCGAGGCTGTGAAATTGGATAGTCTAGCCTTCAGATTTACGTCACCGCTGTCTCGGTTAGTGATGGTAAATTCGATTCTTCTTACTGAATAGAGTTTGAATGAGTCATTTGAGTCACTGAGTCAGTTGACCAGAGTGCAAAAAATTTACATTTTCACTCAAACTTAATTTGTTTCTCTTTTCATGTATATCCTACTGCTAAGATGGGTGATTGAAAAAGAAAAACAACTATTTTTATAATGCAAAAAATATTTTTTTTTGGCGTTTGTAAACTCAATCTCCTCAGTCAGGGTCAAAACTGTAGCTCTGACTGTGCCTGAGGTGATTATAAAAGGGAGACCATACCAAAGTGATGTCAGTTTGTATAGAAGTATAGAAAACATAGTTAGGGATTACATTATTTTAAAAACAGGCACAACTGTAATTGAATATTTATGGAGAAAACGGAGAGAAGCACAATAAGCCAACTTTGACTACATGAAGCAAATTTAATGAGTGTAGATGCAATTTTTTATTTTTAAATAAAAAGTGATTCTTTTTAACAAAGATGGTCTCTGGATCTGGAACACATATCAATGTTACCTGAAGGCAACTATCTCTATTTCTCTTCTCATTTTATCATCAAATATCAGACACTTTGTTACTTTCACTGGCAGTTAATGGTTTTAATTATAATTCTTTGTGTCTGTGGTTAAATTCTGTGGTTATCAGGACTCCAGGTCTCTCCTCTTAGACGCGCTGTCTCTATCCAAGAATGAGTGTTTCTGTTTGGGTGTCAAGCTGGTGAGAGGAGCCTACATGGACAAAGAGAGAAAACTAGCGATGAAAGAGGGTCACCAGGACCCCATCCATCAGAGCTGGGAGGACACCAATGACAGGCTGGTAAGACAGAACGAAAACCTCCGGAGTATAACAATCGCCAATCATTTTTGATCTTGATTCGACTCTTGATACATTTCACGTCTGCTTGAACAGTTATAACGGATGCCTTGATGTGATGCTGGATGTCATGTCGCAGGAACCTGAGCGGTACAGGTTCATAGTGGCCACTCACAACGAGGAGTCAGTGAGACGAGCTGTGACACGCTGAGACAGCAACGTAATCGAGGTGGTATTTGATGTACAGAAAATCAAAAGATTGCTTTCATATACTTTAATGTGTGAAATGCTTATCAAATTTCACAAAAAAGGAAAACATGATGCTCAGAATTTTCTGTAACCTACAGGTGAGGATTTATAAAACTAGACTTAAGCAACAGATCCAAACTTCTCTACAGACTAAGCTGCTTTTGCAAGATTTTTGTTTAAAGCATAATCGAAATGCTTTTTTTCCGGTTTTTATATAATAAATATAATTTCACACACACACACACACACACACAGTCCTCTTTATAGAGCCTCTGTAGCTTTAGTTAGCAGACAGACTGCATGTCTTTTCTTGTGAATTAAAGTATTGTACTTGTCCAAAGCATTGTACAAAATGCAATGACTTATATGTAGGCAACAAAAGATGTACCACTTTTTAATTCACCCTCAATCCACTGATAAGCATCTTAAAGCAGGTGGACTGAGACTGATTTTAATGATATGCTTTTAGTTTTCCATACATGTACTGAATTTATATTATCACTGCAAAAAAAACCCCAAACAAAAATCAAACAAAACACAACACTGTTTAATATTTATTTATTAATCTGTTAAAATAATAAAACTCCAGATTTATTCCAAGAAATTGACAGAAATGTAATATCACATTCTGCTGTTGCTGACACAAAGCAATGCTAACTGACATAGAAACAGCAGCAAAACAGTTTCATTGAGGGAGCACGGCCAAGAGCCAAACTCACAAAATGAGGTACTGATGTTGTCTTGGAATGAAGACCAGCTCTGCTGTAAAAACTGAAATCCACAAACTTCAAGCTCAGTAATTTCCTTGATTTTGATTCCTGTAACCGCCTCTCTGGTAACCCGACTGCTTCTGCTGGTAAGATTTCCCATCTGCGGTTGTACAAAGACAACAATCATCTCATTAGTGTTCACACAAATTCACTAAACTACAAGAAAAGAAGAAAAAAACAAACCACAAAGGTGTAATACTGATGGATGAATTTAAAATAGCATCTACTGCTGAAAAGAGAACCCAACCCACATCTACCTCATTGACATAAAACAGGAAACGACCTCAGTGAAATTTAACATACCTCTCTGGTAGGATTGCTTCTGTTGGTAGCCACCTTTCTGATCTGTATGACAAATGAAAGCTAATTATCATCTAATAGCAAAAGTTGGAAAATAAATGGTTCAGAAAGGTTAGAAATAAGTTCCAGATTTAACGATCCCTAAGTACTGTGAGAACATGATGAACTTACCCCTGTTGAAGTAACCGCCATAGATGCCCTGTTTCAGGTCAGATACGCGCTCGTTGTTCTCCACCAAGTTGCCCAGTTTCTCTGCCAGCTTCAGAGCCATGTTCTGCAGAGACGTTGGCTCAGTGCGGTGCATCATCACCGTCTGTGTGGGCTGGTCGAGTGACGCCTGTTGGGAAGAGAAAAATGGGGGGATCCAAATTAAAGGCATATAAAAAGTAATCACAAATATAAACACTCTCAAATATAAAAGCCCCCATGAGACTGCTGTGTCTATATTTTCAGTCCACAGAACAGAAACGTCGAGTCCTACCATCAGCTCCTCGTTGATGATCATCTTGCTGATTATGCTGTGGACTGTGGGCATCTCCAATTCAAACATCTCAGACAGCGTAGCCATGCTGAAGGACAGACAAGCGTAGTAAAATTAAGGTTTGGCAGAACAGTGACCGATCATCTTTGGTCTGTGGGGAAGCTGCAGTGGTCTACAGAAATCTGTGGTTTAGTAAAGACTGATGAAACTAATACATCTGTGCTCACCTGATGGAGTCGTATACACTGCTGTAGGTGAACAGATAGGTCCTCAGTGACTCTTCTTGGATTTTCCTATTAAAAAAACAAAACATAAGGACGTCTAAGTGGGATTATCACACTGGTGAATGAACCAAGTGATGAACAGGGGCAGTGTATGCTAACCTGACGAGCATCTCGCGTACTTTCTGGATCTCAGGGAACAGGTCCCAAACCTTACTGTTCATCTTCTCATTGATGATGAAAGAGTGGCAGGTACGCCAGTCTCCCATCTTCATGGCTTTGCTGGCTGCCACCACGTGCTCCCTCATGCTCTCTGGGGGTCCTGGAGGACAAATAAAGCTGTGGTTATCCTCTGTGGATGAAACTTCCTGCTACAACGAGCTCTCGTGATGCGTTTCGTACCTAGCAGGGGCTGTCTCTCCCCGACCCTGAGCTGGTGGTGGAACTGCTTGCTGATCATCCGGCGGCGGGCATCAAACTCATGGGCGGCCATGTAGGGTATTTCCAGCAGCATGGCTGACACCAGGTACACACACTCCAGCAGCTCCAGGTTGATGTGCATGTGGAACGGCACCTATTAGGGAGGATAAACGTCACGATGCATGTGTGTATCATCTAATGGATGTCTGACACATCAGTGTTTTAAAAATAAAGACCCAAACATTTGTCGTTTCATTACAGCCTTGATTTCACACTATTGTGGACACACCATGGAATAGTTGGCACATTAATGTGAGGTCAAGGCCCATTTAGGGAAAAAACAAAAAAGTAACTAGTCACCAAGTGCACATGAACAATTGTATGAAATCTTCTGGAAATCTGTCCTGCAGCTGTGAGAAAGGGGCCCAAAAATTCACTCACTCACAGAGTAAATCCAGGTTACAAGCAGGTCAACACTGACAGAGAAACCAACATGTTAGTTAGAGTTAACTGCTCTGGTCAGACAGCACTTACTTGTCTTCGCTTTTCAATCTTCTCCTGCTCTGCATTCCTCTCCTGCATGTTCCTCATGAGCAGACCTTGACCCAGCAGCTCCTTGGCACGGCCAGAGGACTGAATGTCCAGCAGTGCATTGTGGGCATCTTTAATCATGCCCTGCCTAAATGCACAAATGCCAAGTTGGACCATTGTTCTGTTGTACAGGATCTGGTAGGAGGAGGGGAAAACGGTTAAAACAGGCGATCTGTATATACAACTAATAGTTAGAGTCAGAACACGTTCATATTATCTAAATAACTCTCAAATGTTTGAAGTTTTTCAGTCCGGCTTTAAGCCGTTTCATAACACAGAGACAGCTCTCATAAAGGTTATGAACGATATTCTGGTAGCGACGGACTGCGGTAAACACGTAGTGCTTATACTTCTAGATATGACTGCTGCATTCGACACAGTGGATCACGACCTGCTGATCTCTCGATTACAGCATTGTGTGGGCATTTCTGTCTTGGCACTCCTGTGGATAAAATCATATTTCTCAAACAGGAGCTTCTGTGTTAAGTTGGGTTCATCATCGTCCTCTGTGGCCCCTCTGCCATGGGGTGTACCACAGGGATCTATTCTTGGGCCATTACCGTTTTCGTTGTATCTCCTGGCACTGGGTGCAATCTTTCGTAAACACAAAGTCTCATTTCATCTATATGCTGATGATTGCCAGCTTTATTTTTCTTTCAGTCGTTCTGATAGCTCCACAATTAGACTCCTGCTTGATTGCCTTAGCGATTTTAAGTCATGGATGGCTCTAAACTTTTTTAAATTTTAATGAACGTAAAACGGAAGCAATTCTGTTTGGCCCGAATCGTTCCTCTGATATCCCTGATGTTGACCTTGCTGCTCTGACCCCTCACCTGAAGAGCTCGATTACCAATCGTGGGTTAAAAATCGACTCTGCACTTACTTTTGATGGCCACGGGAATGGGGTGGTGAAATCATCATTCTATCAACTCAGGGGTCTGTCGAAGGTTAAACCTTTTCTTTCAAGGCGTGACTTGGAGACTGTTATCCATGCGTTTATAACCTAATAATAGGGGTTGGACTGGGCACTCTGACACGCCTGCAGGTAGTACAGAATGCTGCGGCATGGTTTTATCTGGTAGAAGGAAATTTGAGCACATTACTCTGGTTTGGGGTTCCCTTCACTGGCTTCCAATTGAATTTAGGATTCATTTTAAATTTCTTTTATTGGTTTTTAAATCCTTAAATGGTCTGGCACCTGCATATGTCTCATTTGCTGAAGCCCTATGTCCCCACTCGTTCGCTCCGGTCAGCTGAGCAGCCGTTACTCCAAGTCCCCAAATCACGGCTGAAACTGAGAGGAGACCGAGCGTCTCTATCGTGGCTCCAAAGCGTTGGAATAATCTTCCTCAAAGATTATTATTATATTATATTATTATTATTATATTAATAATCAACATCAGTGCTGGTTTTTAAATCCAGATTAAAAATGCATTTTTATTCGCTGGCTTTTGACTCAGTGGTTAACTGACTTGTATTTACTTATACTTATTGTTTTTGCTATGTTTATTATTTTATCGTATTTATTATTCTTATTGTATCTCTTATATTTCTATTGTTCAGCACTTTGGTCAGCCTTGTGTGTTTTTAAAGTGCTATATAAATAAACTATGATGATGACGATGATATGAAGAAATAATGATTACGAGTGCCTACCTGTACAGGTGGGTCAGCGTGTTGGATGTTGTCCTGCAGGTGACTCATCAGCATCAGGTCACGTGCCTGGTACCAGCGTGAGTGCAGAGCATGGTGATATATGTGGCAGAGGATAGCACAGGTACGGATACGGTCGGTGCGATCCTTGGCGTAGATGAACTTGCAGAGGCGGTCCATGATCACAGCGCTGTCCTCTCCCTCGCTCTCCTCCTTGTTCTCCTCCTTGTTCTCCTCCTTGTTCTCCTCCTGGTCCTGCTCGGACTACACAACAGAAAAACACTTCAGCACACCATTTTACACCTTATGCATAACATTTCATTAAACATCATAAAAATAGCATCATGATGCAGATGTTTGTCAAGAAAAGAAAGTTCTGATTCTGCACAGTGCCGTCTCTCACCTTGGTCTCTCCCTGCAGGCCCAGGCTGCGTCTGTGAGCTTTGTAGTCAAACTTGTAGTAGGTGTGCATGATTCTGCGCAGGTAGACACGGCAAATTTCTTCTGTGGAGCCTTTGTTCTCCATGTAGGTGAGCAGCCGGTCAACGATGCCACAAACCCTGCCCTCATCTTTGAGATTGTCAACGTATTCTGAAGGAAGATTTAAAAAAAAAAGAGAGGAAAGAATAAGCAAAATACATCCATGTGAGCAGCAAATACAGCAATACAAATTTCAAGGGTGATGTAAATCCCACATTTTAGATTGCAACCCGTTAATCCACATTTACAGTCCTAACACATTCACCCTCACAGCAGTTAATAATCGTCACTCAGGTTTTGGCACCACTCACCCTGAGAGTGGGGATCAGTGTTCTGCATGATCTTTGTAAATTCTTCATCCATCCTTTCTACCAGGGTTAAGATGCATCCGCGCACCCTGAAAGGCTAACAAATACACACAAAGAAATGAATACCAGCCCATAGTTCACAAGACAGTTGATACAAATGCAGACAGTTCAACAGCTATGTGAGTGTTTTATTAGTCTAAACTGCTTTCTTTCTTTAAGTCCACAGATTGCTTGGGGTGGATGAGTGGGATCACCTGATCGGAGACGGCCAGATTCTCGCTGTCCTCTGCGATGTTCTCTCCAATGAAGATGTTGTTGTGCTCAAAGAGAATGTCCAGCAGCTCATCTATACAATCCAGACACTTTTTCCACATGTCAGGCTAAAAAAGGAGACAAGCCAGAAGAACCATAACTCAGGAACTCATTCTTTTCAATCCAAAATGTTAAACAGCACAAATAATTTTTGTGATGACTTGCAATTTTAAGATATTTCATGTAACATGAAACACTACAGTAAATCACAGGAACCCTTTTGGTTTTGTTGATACTGTAAGAATTAAAAGCAGTGTCACTCACTTTCATGAAGGCTGCCAGGTTGGGGTTGTAGTCGTACAAGGAGGCAATAATGTTGAACTTGATCTTGACCAGGATACCTTGGCCCAAGTTATTCTCTGCAGCGATGGCTGCCAGAGCATGAAATAGCTCAATTTGAGCCGCCCTGTCAGTGAGGGAGGAGAAAAAAGAAAAAAAGGAGTCAGGATTTGTTCAGGAGAAGAATTTCTCTGAAATTCATATACTGGACATACTTCCACATGACACACCTGGTTTTACATTGACTGGATATCAACAGTCGTGTGAATACGTAACTTTTTTTAAATATATATTTTTAAGCTTTAGTGATAAATGCAGTCGTACCTGTCTGTTCCCTTTTTGCCTCTTGCTTGCAGGATCTCATTCAGCTTCTTCACCACCACCGCTGTGTTGATCTCGGTGCCTTTAGCAAACATTTTGGGTTTCTCCTGAATGGTCGCAATGGGGGAAAAAACAAACAAACTTAAAATTAAAAATACAAACAACGTGTTGAATAAACTCTTAGAGGCAAGTTTTTCTTTTTACAGTCATTGATTTTGTTAAATTAGCCAGACAATTGCATGTTGATTTTATCACTGTCATTACTATAAATGAACACGTCGGCACTGAAACACAAACAAGCTAAACTAAAATAAGAAACAGCACCAGTGCATCTATTCTTCTGTCCGGCCGGCATCAAGTCCAAACAGTTTTATGTTACCATCTGTTCTTTACCTTAACCAGAGGTACTCCTCTGTTAACCTTCTCCCAGCCTCCTTCCTCCTCAGCCTCCTCCTCAATTTGTTCTTTCTGTTTGGGCTTCTTCTTCCTCTCCTCCTTCCTGACTCCAGGCTTTTCAGTGTCCTGGGACCTGAGGACAGACGCAGTGTTTGGTAACAACACATTCACTCTACATGACTCTCTCTGCGGTAAAATTTGACTTAAAATCTAAAAAAGTGTCTGAACAGATATTCAAAGTATTTAGACCTTTTAACTTTGAGGAAGGTCACAAGACGCTTCCTCTTTAAGGCATTTTCTTCTTCCTTATCAGAGGTTTCACTCCTGCTGTCTGAGTCGCTTGGGCTCCAGTCTCCATCATCATCATCATCATCATCATCATCTTCATCAGAAGAAGAGGACTTATCCTTTTGAGAGAAGGGAAAAACTCAAAATCTTAGCTCAGGCATCCTCTCAAATAAACTGTGCAAGTATTTTGTCTTTCCCACCAGATCTTTTGCTGTAGTTTAGTTAAATGACCTCTTACCTCAGATTCCTTGGCAGTCTGAGAACGGTCGGTGGCTTCTGAAGGCGCCTCAGGCTTTTTCTTCAAGAAGGACTTTGATGACACCTCTCCTTCACTGTCAGAGGACGAGCCTTGTGGACCAAAAAGACAAATCAGACGATGCTGGCTCCTTTCCCCTCAGCACCAACACACATTGATCATCTCATCATTTGCAGCTAATCTTTGTACAGCACGTGAAAATGTGACTGACTGAAGCACAGAATGAAGTAATGAAAGGGGGCAAAAAACTCTTAAACTGAGTTTTTAAGTAATAATGTACAAAGTAAACTTCATAATTTACATAAAACATTCTAAACTTCATTAGTTATAACTGATTAATCTGCTGCTGGAGTTTCTTCTGAGTAGATTAAAAACAGTCAAAAGTTTCAACCGAACAAACTTTTAAAATCAGCTTAGTTTTTGCAGTTAAACTTCAGATTCTGTATAATATATGTATAATGTATAATATATCATGGAGCTGGACCTTCAACAGTCCTTTTTAATAAGCCCATTTTCACTGGCAGCCTACAGGTTGATGTACAAGAATGATTGATCACTCATGATGAGACTTGACACGTGCACTACACATAGACACATTTCACCTATGCCCCTATTGAATCCTATGCTTTCCGGGTTGAATCCTTTACACATAACCTGTATAAACAACCAGCTCACCAGAGTCCTCTGGCTCCTTCTCCTCCTCCTCCTCATCTGCAGACTCCTGTGGATTCTAGCAGGGAGAGAGAGACAAGACATTCTGATAACTGCTTTTTTTAAGGCTGAAATTCGTATAAATTCTAATACACCAGATTAAATAACACCAGAAGGAAGCTGCTCAGCACATTGACAGTCTTTTGACCACAGAACAGATCTGATGAGACCTAAGTTTACACCCCCCCCCCCCAAGAGATTCATACAATGCATAGAAAATAAACATGAAGATTTAGTCTTTGACTTTACCTCCTTGTATGCTGCTATTTCTGACTCAAAGTCTCTGTTGTACTTGCGGATCTTCTGACGCAGGGTGCTGAGAGCTTTTGCATTGTTCTTGTTCATCTTCTTCTTCCCCTCTTTATCCTCCCAAAGCTGTAAAAATAATGTTAAGTATTTGATTAGGACAAACACAATGACAATTAAATCATTAAATTGCAGTTTAATTTTTTGTCCAAGCTACTAACCTGGTTCAAGTAGTCCTCCAAGTCAGCCAGAAGGCGGATATAGAAGGGAGGAATACCCTCTTTATCCACTATATTCTTGCTTTTAAGGAAGGCTCGACAAAGCTGCTCAAACTCCTCCAGACACTTGGACATGTCTCGAATCTTCATAGCGTTGCGGATAGTCTTTATGAGGTTCGTCAACTCTTCAAACCTAAGATTCAAGAATAAATTTAGTCAAAAGAAAGAAAAAAGGGGCAAAATTTTGTATAGACTTTAAAGTTGTGACCTTTTAAAAATACCACACCAACCTTTTATCTTTGGCGCTGCGCACCACTCTTTTTGTGTCCTCCTCATCGTCGCTAAGAAGCAGCGACCTGTGAAAACCAAGTGCACAAGTCAGATCTTTACAGGAAGAACAATGTATGTGATGAGTTTGTGATGAGATTTATTCCAAGTTTCACTTACTGCTTGAAAGTGGCTCCGGGTGCTTTATCAGTGATCTCATCGTCAGATGAGGACTCCTCTGACTCACTGTCAGACCTGGCAAAGAATCGAGACATTGCTGAAGGATGCTGTCAATCTGTAGAGAAATACAAAGTAATGAGTGGTATTACAGAGATGCAGCTCCAGATTCTACGTGTGGTATACCAGCACATATTCAGCTGACAAAGATATTCACTGTCAAACAGATGTATGCCAAACTTGTTTTTCAGGAGCCACTACCAACAAACCAGCAAATACACACTGAATATTTCGTCCTTGACATTTGTGAGGTTACCTTAAACACAAAGTCTTCTTACTCTTCAACAATAAAACATTAACTGTCTTGAGTTTACCTGGTGATATTCTCATGCACGAGGCGATATTCTCACGAGGCGACTGCGAAAACGGCAAATAAACGTCACCACGCAGATGTTGTTTACAGGACAAGAATCAATGATCTGGGGAATCATGTCTTCATTGTTGTTCCCCTCGTACATTTTATTATTCCAATTTCAGCATTTTCGCCCCACAAATAAAGCATGCAGTTTCCTTTGTGTGCACTCAAATGGAGTCGAGCCAACTAGCATCACCTGTGGCCAAGTGCCATAGCCTACAGTCAGATCAACTTCTGACACATCTGCACCTGCCTCTATTACCATGTTTGAATTATAATTTTATGCACAATATAATTGTAACTTTCACTGTATTTTGTTCTTGTGGATCTCGCAAATAAACCTTTAAACTAAATAAAATGGTACCAAAATTAAATTAGCACTCCTATTGTTCATAATGATTTTAATATTTTTTTTCCATAACAAAGAAATATGTCTCCAGCAAACATTACACATTAATCCTTGACTGGTGTTGCAACATCACATCCTCTTATCATAGTCTCATAGTGTTTTCTCTGAAAAACATTTGAAATGATGGGATAACTGATTAGCACAGCTAGCGAGAACTGTTTGGTTAATTTAACAAACATTTGTGAGGAGATAGGACATACAGTAAATGTACAGCAGTTAGACAATAATTAGTAAGCAATAGAGTCAGTGTGATTAAGTAGACCTTGTGAAAGTGAGTAACTCTTGTGTGCCAGTTGGTGTGTCATGTGTTTTGGAGTTTTTAGGTGAGTTCATTTTAAAAAGTCAACTTTCTAAGTTAAGAATATTCATAAGTTAATTTCCCCAAATTACATATGACCTCTATTTTGTAGCTGGATCCACTGACGTATCACATAGTAGCTGGAGCAGTCTCAAATGGAGAACAGCTCACTGCTGCCACCTGTGGCCAACTGCCATAGCCTACAACCAGATTACATCTGTAATCGCTCTCTGCACAAGAAAAGTCAACACACACTGTGCGGTACCACTCTCCACAGCAGGTGCATTCAATCTGAAAGAAAAACTATGTTGTCAGAGTAATTTATCTAAAGTCAGGTTGCTGAATGAAGTTACTGCAGATAAGGCTTTTCCTTAGCTGTGGATCGCTCAATGTGTTCTGCATCCTCAGCTTCTTCTGTGCTCCTAGGTGTAAGCCCTCAACTTTCTTAGTGTTCAAGTTGAACATTGTACATTTAGTCATTGGTGTTGAAGTAATCAAACAGTCTGCCTTTAAATCCAGGGTGTCATCCAAATTGAAACACTTGGCTTTGAGGTTCACTGTACCAAAGCTTTGACGGTTTAAAGAATCGGAGAGCCCGCCCACCACAGGCAGACCTGAAAGATCTTTAGTCTCACAGCTGCCACTGCCAGAAGCGTCATCATGGGATTCAACCTCCTTGCCACTATGGTCCTTGGCATCTGTGTCACATTATGCTTTGATAGATCGGGACGACTTCAGAATTGTTGTCTTTAGGGCTGGTGGTTAGATTACTGACTTCAGGTGTGGAGGGCTTGTCTGAAGACCTCGGGCGGATGTTGCACGAGCTTGTTTCTGACAAAGTTATGGTGCCATTGGGCCTGGAGGTATTGTGGTGACTGTCATTTGGGTTCACCTCTGATAAAGTTATTGTTCCATTTGGCTTGGAAACACTTTGGTGACCGTCACATGAGCTCATTTCTGTCAGTTATTGTGCTATTAGGCTTTGAAGCAATTTGGCTACTTTCACTCTGGACCGTTTCCAACAAAGTTATTGTGTCACTCTTCTTGGAAGGTGGTTGAGAATCAAAAGTGTTGTTCTTGAGGTCTTCCCCTAATACAGTGCTGCCACTGCATTTATGCAGAGGATGCAAATGGAGCACATTGCCTTACAGATGAGCAATTTTGATGTGGGATGTTTCAGTGGTGCCAAAAGCTGCCGGACCTGAAGTTCCTGTCCCAGCTTTGGTGCAGCTTACAATAAATGGAGAAAGATCAGGTGTCTTATTCTGAGAGTAGGAAACTGAAGCAGTAGTATTTAAATCATTAGACATGCTCAGATTAGCGGCCTGCATGACATTAAATGTCCCATTCCCAGAGTTTGATGCTTTTGCTGGTTTATCGGTAGCGGCTCCTGAAAAGCAAGTTTGCCACACATCTGTTTGACCATCACCAGTCAATCTGAAACACTGGTGTTGTGCCAAAAACTGATTGCCTGCCAAAAACTGATTTCCAATGTTTCCGTGTATTTTTTATGTGTAATATAGTTAGGTATGTTGCTAAAAAGACTTTGGTGAACAGGTATTACAAAGGAGTTATATATAAAATTTAAAAAAATACCCGTTTCTCAAGTATCATTATAACTGTGTTATTGTACTTACATTATAATCAATCAAGTCCCTTTTGTCCACTTAAAATATGTTTACAGAACTATTGTTGTATTTGTTGCAATCTCAGCTGTCCTCTTGGCCAGATTACTCTTAAAAGAGGCATTTTTAAAGTCAACAAGAATTTTTTTTAACTGCGAAAATACAGGATTTATAAAAGTCATTGCCAAAAACTGATTGCGGCTTCTACCTTGTTAGAGGAATGTTGTTTGTCGCTCAAGATGACTTGATATCATTCATGAGTGATACATTTGATATATGTTTCACATATTATAGACCAACAAGTTATTTATAGCAGTTTAAATATAGGCAGTTTTTAAACTTAAATGTTTTAATTATTTTCCAGAAAAACGTCCACCGGCCTTATAGTGCTGACACTTAAATGCGTCTATACCGCAGAATATTAGCCTAATGCTAGCAAACAGACTGGATTACAGTCGACAAAAGAAATGAAAACCAAGTTGCAGTTGGGCTTACACGCCTTACCCAGAATGCTTTCACGGCAAATAAACGAAAATACAAAAAAGTCGCACACTTAGTGAATTAAACTCACCTACAACCTAGTAAAAGTTATTCCGCGGTGTTTAGTTTGAGCTGTTTAAAAATCCAGTTTTCTTGTCGAAGGAAAAGAAAATGCGTGCAGCACTCTTACCGGGCAATTTCGTCAGAACAGGAAGTACTCTGATGATCAACAACGTGAATAGTCCGCAGCACTGAAGGCTCTCCGCTCACAGCGCCACTCAGCGGCTGAAACAGTGCATTTAAAAATCCCATTCTGTTGTTCTCACGGGAGTTTGGAGAAAAAAAACGAATCGTTGGTCTCCACTTTTTCCTTAGCTGGTTCACCACTGCTTCCGAGGAAAGGGATTACACCAGCAAAACTGGACAAAAGTAACAGTGAAAGCATTACATACGGGTAAAGTTTTAACAACTCTACCTTTATATAATATTGTATTGGAAAACCTTGCTTTTAAGTCGCAGTGCATGGTAAATATTTGCCTACACTGTATTCTTGTATTTATGGAGATATACCAGTGTGTTGAATAACCTGAGATAAAGATATCCAAAGTCACAGGGTTTCACTGGAAATTCAATATTTTTAACAATAGAATATTAATCTATTATACAATATTTAATTTCAGTGGTGGAATGCCAGTAGCTATGCGTGTTGAATATGCTGATGTTTTATTTATACCCGGCAGCTTGACAATGAGTATCAGTATTTGAGTACAGTAATTCTAAATCGCAAAGACTGAAATTTCCAAATACTGAAAAAAAGGTGTTCAAATGTGTCCTCCCAGCAGAGCACTCTCCAAAGTGTTAGACCAACCAAATGAAAGACCAACACATATTATTAAATTTATTAGAGTTGAAAATAAACAGTGTAATGTTAAACACACAAACAGACAAAATCTCATCCTCACTGCAAAATAGAAAAAAACAAAAAACATTTCTACTTTAGTGAGTAAATTATTTTACGTAATTATTAACATTTAAAAACAGCAGATATGCTTTAAAGTATTAACACCGGGATTTCACTGGGACATCTTGTTTAGTGTATTTCAGCAACTCTAGAAGAGAAAAAGAGGAAAACTTAATTATGTTCTTACAATAAAAGATTGCTTGTGTAACATAAATAACATAACCAAAAAGGAAAAAAAAAAAAAAGAGGATCACTTGATAATACTGAGTATATGATATGATTTGATTGAGTAAAGTCCAAATTCTTCAAGTTGTAATGTCTCCTGACTTCTTAATAATTTCTACAATTTAGACCCATATAACCACAGTAACAGGCCATCTGATACCTTCTTTCAGCCTTGTGTTTTCTTCTGATATCAGTTTAAGTTGTTCTTCAAGCTCAGCACATTTTGCGCAACCTGAAAAACAGTTTGCATCATTAATTAAAGAGGACAAATGGGAAATTGTAACGCCCACAATTTACAGTCTATGCTAATTATTTTCACCATTGTCTTTAAATAGCAATTGATATACTGGGACATTGTATGAATACATAGGACTTAACAATCTTGTGTTAGTTGTTGTTGTCGTTTAATGTTCACAATTGTATGACATGAAATTAAAATCCAATTAACACATAATAATAACAACACAGAGTAAAAGTAACCTTCAGACAACATGAACACGTGATTTTAATAAACACAAAACAACCAAATTGGTTCTGAGTACCAACAGTCCACTAGAAATTACACAGCTGAGACTTGTCTCCTCAGCACTCTCAACTTACTGTGGATTTGGGTTTTAGGTAGTGGTGCTTTATTGCTGATTCCAGGCTGTTTCAGGGGCCTGGCTCTGTTGGGAGCATTACACGCTTTTGAGGGTTCACTCATACATGCTGGCACTGCAGCCTCTTAAAGCATGAAAGCACCACAGGAGTTCACTACAGGTTACTGCGCTCGTGAAGCTGTTCAGCAGCATAAATCACATCAAACTTTGGCCAACTGCCCAACAGTTAGTGGAAAAAGCCAACAAACCCTTTGGCATATCAGGAAATCTGCACTGATTAGTTTATCTTTAGAAAACACAGTGAAGTACTGTTCTATACCTGTGACTTAGATAAAGTTCAAACCATGTCACAAGTTTCAAGTGCAGAAATTCCAGTAAATTTGCAACATACCTTCTCCTTGAGCTTTGGCAGGCAAAGCTCTCTTACTGGGCTGCTTGAGGATTGTCGCTTTGTTTGTAGCATCACTGGCAGATACTGGAGCTCCGACACTATTGCATGGATCAGAAGCATCTGCAAAGGGTGGAAAAAAGAAAAATCTACATGACTGTACACTTACACTTAGGTTTCAAGCTTCATGCAAATACCAAAAATACCAAACAAAGCTGTTAAAAAGGCTGCAATACTAGAGCATGATTTTCTTATTTATTTACCCATTTTCTTCCTCTTTGACACTAGCAAACTGTCAGCTCTGGTTAGAGGGTGCTTCTTTGCTTGTGAAGTCTTGGTCACAGGGTTAGTTGCTATGTAGACAAAAAGGAGAAACCGTTACAGAAAAATAAATGAACACATCTTTCACAAAAATCAGATACATTTCCACAGTAATTTCCTTCTCTATAAAAAGCCTGAAAGACCACAGAAGACAACTAAAGCAGATGATCACAGAATTATTTCCATGGTTAAAAACAAAACAACTTCACAACATCTACCAAAGTCCACAACACGCTGGAGGAAGTAGAGGATCATTGTCAAGACCTCCAGTCAAGAGAAGCCATTTATAAATGGAAATACAGAGAGTTTACAATGAGGTGTAAAACCACTAGTTACACTCAAGAACAAGAAGGCAATATTAAACCAGAAAACACATAGAAGTTTGGCATCAGCTGCATTTTTATCAATTTTTTCCCCCCTCGAGTATCAGAAGAAAGGCAACTTTACTGTGTATCTGAAGTGAGGGCAAATTGAAACTTTCTAATGTACAGATACAGTTTGACAAATGTGTGAGTACCTGTAGGTCCACAGAGCTTGTCGGTACTTGAAGAAATTGCTGTATTGCTTCTTGTTAAAGGTGGCCTAAGACACATAGTAGCTCTCTGGATCCCTGATGGGATTCCACTAAACTGCGATCTTTGTGAGCCACAAGCGGGCAGCTTGGATCCTGGTATTGGTACAAAGGGGAAGACAGAGATGCCCCGGACGCACCGTGCGAACACACAGATACAGTACATAGTTACACTGAGGTTATTAAACACATGATTATGGGAATAACAAAACTGGGACCTATGCAAACCTATCTAAAAACAAAGGTATACACTTCCTACCTGTTGCTGTAGCACGCAGGTTGTAGCAGGATGTTACTCCTGTGGTCTTAAATACACACACACGAAAAGAGGACGTTAACGACAGACTGTCAAGTACATGGATGTACAGCTTTTAATCAGTACAAAATAAAATGGAACAAATAATAACTAATAGGTTCAACCTGTGTTCATTTTCTCAGATGGTAATATCAACATTTTGCAAACATTTAAGTCCTACCCCCTGGGGTGCATCAGGGGCAGTGGCAGCAGTGTTTCTTGAAGCTTCAGCTTGGGTTCTTTGTCTTTTCGTAGGTAAGTTGGATGCCACTGTATTCAACCTGGCTGGAATTGAGGAATGTGACTTTGATTTCATCAGCTGAGCTCCAGCTTTTGGGGGAGGGCAAAGGGATTTAGCAGCTGGCTGTTTCAAGATTGTTTTACGGTCACAGACAAGGTTTGATGGGTCTGATGGCACCTGATCAGCTGGCTTCCTGGGACCATCTGTGTACAGCTTCTTCTGTACTGCTAGGTGTAAGCCCTCAACTTGCTCAGTGTTCAAGTTGAACATTGTACATTTAGTCATTGGTGTTGAAGTAATCAAACAGTCTGCCTTTAAATCCAGGGTGTCATCCAAATTGAAACACTTGGCTTTGAGGTTCACTGTACCAAAGCTTTGACGGTTTAAAGAATCGGAGAGCCCGCCCACCACAGGCAGACCTGAAAGATCTTTAGTCTCACAGCTACCACTGCCAGAAGCGTCATCATGGGTTTCAACCTCCTTGCCACTATGGTCCTTAGCATCTGTCGTAACATTATGCTTTGATAGATCAGGGGCAATGTCAATATTGTTGTCTTTAGGGCTGGTGGTTAGATTACTGACTTCAGGTGTGGAGGGCTTGTCTGAAGACCCCGGGCGGATGTTGCATGAGCTTGTTTCTGACAAAGTTATGGTGCCATTGGGCCTGGAGGTATTGTGGTGATCGTCACTCGGGTTCACCTCTGATAAAGTTATTGTTCCATTTGGCTTGGAAGCACTTTGGTGACCGTCACATGAGCTCATTTCTGTCAGAGTTTTTGTGCTATTAGGCTTTGAAGAAATTTGGCTACTTTCACTCTGGACCGTTTCCAACAAAGTTATTGTGTCGCTCTTCTTGGAAGGTGGTTGAGAATCAAAGGTGTTGTTCTTGAGGTCTTCCCCTAATACTGTGCTGCCACTGCTTTTATGCAGAGAATGCTTTTCAAAGGTGGCGTTCTGCACAGCAAATGGAGCACATTCCTTTAAAGATGAGCAATTTTGATTTGTGATGGGGGATGTTTCAGTGGTGCCAAAACCTGCCTGACCTGAAGTCCCATCTTTGGTGCAGCTTACATTAAATGGAGGAAGATCAAGTGTCTTATTCTGAAAGTGGGAAACTGAAGCAGTAGTATTTAAATCATTAGACACGCTCAGATCAGCGGCCTGCACGACATTAAATGTTCCATTCCCGGAGTTTGATGCTTTTGGGTTTGGCTGTGTCGCATAGTTTTTCAACTCATCGTTTACTTTGTGACAAGATTCCACAAGTTCTGAGGGGGCGTCCTTTTGACTACTACTACACTCCCTATTCGATGTAGACCTTACACTCTGAGCTGACGTGTCATTGGACGAGGTTGTGTCATGTGTAACATTAGCTGGTTGACTGCTGAATGTATCATCAGGTGATGTTGAGCTCATCTTCATATTTTGTCCACTGGGCTCGTTGGCTGACTTTGCTTCATGGCTGGCAATCAGGTCTTTAATGATAGCTTCAGGTTTATCAGAAAACTCCACAGGCTCTTCCCGGATCTCTGAGGTAACTTTTTGATTAGCACTGCACTCCACATTAGAGTCTGCAGGTATGTCACTAGAAGATATTATTTCTCGAGTAACATTAGCAGGATTTTTCCCAAGTGTATCCCCTGCCGATGCTTGACTCGTCTCTATATTACATTCACTGGGCTCTGATGAAGACTTGCTATTTTCCAAAACACTTCCCATAGTAATATCCAAAGAGGTTTTTGCTGTGCTTTCCCCCACACACTTGTCGGATTGTACACTTGTACTTAGCAATTTTTCGCCCGAGATGACATCTGAACTGCTAGGCTGTGCCGCGATTTTTCCACTTTCCATTCCATTAAAAGACCTGTCGCGTTTCAAATCAAGCGGAGGAAGAGCCTGAGTCACATCCATGGAGGTGGTCTGTTCTCCTGATGATAATGGTGAATCACGTGTAACATCAAGGAGAGTAATTTCTGGCAAGAATTTGTCAAGTATCAGCCAGGGGACCGGAGCATGCTTGTTCTGAGAGGCATCAATCATTTTGACATCTGGGTCTGTAATCTCTGTTGTTGCCATATGTTGTGAAAGATCAGGAGGATGAATTTCAGGAATATTTATTTTAGGGCTTGTGCTTGCAGAAGTTGCAGGTGCGCTGTCAGGAGCAGGGGAGTCATTTCTAGTAAGCTGTATGGTAGAATCACACATAGAATCAAATAGGGTCACTTCTGGCAAGCATTCGTCACCTAGGAAGGACACAGGACCATCCATATCACTGAATAATTGCCCAGAATAGCTACTAGGGGGATCTGAGTTTAACTGTTGGACAGAACCTTTTGTTGATTTTTGACAATCTGCTGTGGCTGCACCAAAGGAGAAAAGAGAAAGTGTCTGACGACGATTATTTTCATGTGTTGAACTTTCTGGAGATTTGTTGCCGATATTTAAGTATTTTAAAATTGGTGTCAGAGCAGACTGGAAAGAAATCCGTGACTTTGGCTTGCTGCCTGTTGGAGCAGGGGTTGAAAAGGTGCAGGTGTCAGAAAGAGGCTTGTTTTCTTCATGGGGCCATTTGAGTTTAGAAGTCCCAGCTTTAACAGTGCCCCCGGGTGGAATGTTTTCACAGCACTCATCGGCATCTGGATTTTCCCGAATGTATAAGCCTCGCCCAGTTGGTTTGTTGGCCATGGATGGTGATGCTTCTTCTCGCACAGAATAAATGAAGGGCTTCTTATTTAAAACAGAGGGCAATACTCAGACTCCACACATATTATCAGCTGTCTCAGACTCCCTGTGCCTAAAATAAGAAAACAGAGCTTGACTTCATTGGCTTATGTAGGCAACTGAATGAAAATGTCTCACTGCTGAATTATTTTACAGCTATTTTATTTATACAAACTAGATATTAAAACAGCAAAATCAAAATGCAATTTAGCACCGACAGTAACGGACGACCATGTAATCTCAACTTGTGCTGAGTTTCTAATGTTACACCCCCCAAAGGGAAAAAAAAAAAAACCCATGTCAATTTATTTTAAACCAGTAAAACTAGAGATTAGGTAACGCATACAGCAACAGCATAGCTTAGGAACACAGATTTGGTTTGTAACGTAGAGTTACGGCGGTTTTAGGTTGGAAAACGTTGCTTTCCGATTGTTTACTATGTCATATTTACGATAAATAGTTATTTCATTCATGTAATGCTCGGAACACGAGATCATCTTGAACGAGCATAGCTAAAACCTTGTAACGTTTGTTAGAAGAACGGAACCAGCTCTGCTTACCTGTAAACACGAACTTCTTAGCGGATGTTTATAGATGTGAAACTGTTTTAGTCTCAACGAGATTCTGGTTTGATAAGACAAACACGGATACTACAAAATAAATATCAGCATAAACTCTGAAACGTTTATCTTGTTAACCAACGAAGCGCCTGTCTAGTTCAAAATGTCAGTTTCCTTCACGCTCATTGGATGGTTTACACCAATCATAACGCAAGGATTCTTCTTCTGTGTTTAATCGTGAATTAGCGTTCATGCACAGACGATAGCGTTACAGTGCCATCTAACGTTGTTTTGAAAACATTTCGTGACCTTTAAAGTGTGCTTAAGTGGGCTGGGCCAGTGAAACGCTCCTTTCAATCAGTGTGTAAATAAGGTTGACTACACATGTAATCCATCTTAATGTAAAAAAGGAATGCAATTTCAACAGTATGTCTCAGTTTTTCTACATCATAGAAAAAAATGCACCTATAGCAAATGAAAGAAATGTGCCAGTATGACTATTTGGGCTTAAACGAGAAGAAATACATATGTAAAATTATAGAAAAAGCTCACTGGCACCACTGTAAAAAGACAAATAACAAAAAACAACCCCCCCCCCCCCCCCCAAAAAAAAAAAAAACCCCAGAAATGTCTGAATGATTATATAATAGCATTTAACTGCTTCTGTCATTTAATTCCTTTTTAACCATGCACACACTGTAAAAACACATACATTTTTATAGTATAAGGAACTTCCCTGTCATTTAAACGATTAAATGTGTCACCTGATTACTTTAGTGTACTGCGGGTGAAGCTCTTTATCAGTAGGAAAAGTTGTACAAAAGTTGTCAATGCAGTGGGCTGCATTGAAGTCTTTGTCGTGGCGATTTTGGCTTCCAGACATTATGATTGATACCACTGCTCCAGGAGGTTTAAAACAGTATTCATTATAACATTGTGCGCAGCTCTCTGATCTGTTTCTTTTTAGATTCCCCTTTAGTTTTCTACACCGTGCATGATAGGTATGTCAATTCAAACTGTTCTACCATGTTTGAATAGACATTTAGGAAAAGAAATAGAGTAGGGGTTAGAAATGAGTTTATTAGGGTGGCAACTCAGGTTGAACAGTTTGGAGAAGAAATGTTTTCGTGACTGCTCATACAAGGGAACTCGTGTTTCTTTGTTTTGTTTTGTTTTTTTAAATTGAGATTAATTGTATCAACACTGTTTTCATGCAAGAAAGTTTATCTTTATTTTACAAATTACATTGAACAAGTAGGGGACATAAAGAACAATTTCTCAGTACACAAAATTAAAACCATATGTTTATTACATTCAGGTATTTGCACACAGCCATTGAGCTTCTCACTCCTTTGGTGTTTTCTTCAGTTTGGTCTTTAGCTCTGCCATCAGGGGATTTCCAAATCCTCTGTGGACACAGAAGAAAAATAAATAAATAAATTTTTAAAAAGTCAGAAACAGGACGTGTCTTTTCTGGTGACTGTTTTTTTCCCCCCCTTTTGCCATCCTTACCCGGGATGTTTTGGTGGCATCCATTTAGGCTTCTTCGGTGCCTCCTCCTCCTCCTGTGGGGGAGCGTCGTTCTTCTCCTCTGGCTTTGTTTCAGGTTCCTGTGGTAATTCCGTCATTTTAATGATACATATATATATCTTAACTTAAGTGGGAAAAAAAACCAGGTATTTAAACACTCTTAGCAGTACCTGTGACACTGTTTCCTGGGTATTTTCGTCTCTCACTGCCCGCTGTGTCTTTTTTAAAACAGGAAATCCAGCACCGAGCCCTAAGAAAAGCAAACGTGTGAAATTATTTGGAAGTTGTGAAAATAACAGGATATAAAGACCAGAGAAAGTCTTAATAGACTATCAAGACTAAGATATTGGGATTCATGTATCATGAGTGACCTACCAGGGAGTTTTATTCCAATACCTATGCCTCCTAAAGGCACACCTCCAGTGAGTTTGACCGGCAAACGTGAAGATGGTGTAGGTGTGGGTGTGGGTTCCTCCGAGGGCATATGAAGCAGGGAGCGGGGATTTTTAGGTGGCCTTACACGAGGGTTCTTAACAGCAATTCGTGACCTTTGCACAGCAAAGTCCAGCACAGGGCCATCCACCTGTAATGCCCCAAAAGTCTGTTATGAACATTGTTTGATTTTAATCAAAAAATTTTTTATGCCATATAGAAACAATACCTTATTCTCATATTCGATTGTTGGCTCTTCTGCTACCTGGGCCTCGTTTAGCACAGGAAATAAGGATGAATGTGCAGGCTGTGGTCTATTCAGTGTGTCCTTCTCAGGTTCACTTTGTGAGTCACTTTCAGATTCTTCAGACTCAGCGGGTTTGAGTTCATCTGAAGAATCAGACGCGGTTACCTCAAGATGCTCCTCCTCAGCTTCTACCTTCTTGTCATGCGAAGGAGAGCTCTGTGTTGTCATTGTTGTTACATCTGCTTCTTCAACATCCTCATACGCTTTCCGTGATCCACTTTCAGTCTCTAATGTTTCAGCTCTTTCTTCTGCTTTTTCTTGAGATTCCTGGTTCAGATGTGATTGAGCTTCTATATCAGCGACCGATTCTTTCTCTGTCTCGGCTGATTCCTCTGTCAGTAAGTCCTGAGTTTGAGGCTGTCCGATAACTCCAAAGATGTCTGTGGACACGCTAGCCACCAGCTCATGGATCCCCTGGAGTGAGTCAGTGCTCGTTGATTTCAGCAGCTGAGTCTCACTACTCTGAATACACGATTCACTGAGAAACTGGTCCAAAAATCCAGACTCCACAGTTGATGAAGACATTTCTGTGTCACTTACTGCCTCAGATTCCCTACAAATGGCCTCTGCTAGTGACACTTTCTCATTCTCTGTTGATATTTCACCCTCATTTAAAGTGTCTGTTTTGGCGTCCAATAGCTGCCCTGGCTTGGGCTCTTCTTGTCTAATCTCATCAGTGTCCTCTGACATCACTGCCTCAATCCACAAGTCAAGGATTTCTTCATCAATTACGTCTTGATGTCCACTGACTGAACTGCCTTTTTCCTCTGATGACGTCACTGGCAAATCCTCTGGTCTGGGCTCGTCAGCTGTTTCAGCTACTATTATTTGTGTCTCACTTATCTCAAGTGCTCTGTGTGGCGACTGATTGTTTATCTCCTGAGTCTCAGAGTGTTGAGATATTTCCAATTCTGCATTCAGAGGAATCTCTTTGTCTCCTCTTTCTGTGATTAGCTCACCTGCAGTTTCTTTAGTTATCTGTAAATCCATTTCATTTAAGGTCTGGATTCCATTTTCTGCTTCCTCCTCTTCATCTTCACAACCCCTTCCTTCTTTTTCAATGGCTTTATCTTGCATTTCAACAGAGGTATCATCAACGGATATAGGCTCAGTTTCAGCTAAGGGTCTCACAAACCCATATTCACTCGTGTCTTCTTGTAAACTTAACGGTCTGCTGATGCTTTGATCCAACTTTATGGCTGCTAATGACTCCTGAATGACGAATCCAACCACTTCTGCTGCTGCAACCGCTTCTCTTGTTTCACCTCCTGTAGATCCTCTGCCACCATCATGCAGCCCTTCTGATCTCCTTTCAGTCTCGTCCACTAAACCAACATGTGTTCCAGTCACCTCTGTCTTCATTGAACTTGTCAGTAATTTTCCTTCTTCTTTGTCAAGTCCCGATTCTTGAATTACTCCTTCAACAAGCTTGCTCTCTGCCTCTAGTTCAAGGTCCGGTGTGCCTTCGTACTCCTCCACAAACAAACCAAAGCTCGTCTCAGTCTCTTCTTTGCTTTCTTGTTTGTCTTCCATGGACTCCTTCAGCAGTAAATGGTCAGCTCCAGTCCTGCAGTCACTGTTTTCAAGGCTCTCCTGATCTCCGCTCTCCACCTCTTCTGGTAATTGAGTTGCCGGGATTTCCTCACAATCTCCTGCTTCCAGGAACCTTTGTGTTGTATTTTCATCGGCCCTCCGAAGCTCATTGTTATATTTGGAAACTTCCTCTTGAATTTCCTCACACGTTGGAGTATTTAGTTCCTGCAGCACGGCACACTGGCCTTCACTGATCCCCAGGAGAGTGTTTTTAAATTCTTCGTCTGTTTCCTGCGTCGTTTCGCCTTTGGGCTTTACTGTAACTGAGGTGCTTGAATCTATAATTTCGTTGTAAAATTCTCCGGTGTAGGATTCACTGGAGACGCTCTCCTCTTTTTCTTGGTCTTGATCAATGAGTCTCTCTTCTGAAATATCTGTTACTGTCACACCGGCCTGCCTAGTTTTGGTCTGCACTCCTGGGACTCTCATATCCTCCTCGTATTCATCTGTGAATCCAGCTGTGTGCAGCTGTGAAGCGGTCTTCAGTGCAGCTTCTTTACCGGATAAATCATATTCAGTTAAAAGATTTTCTCCTTCAGTGTCTTCTGCTTCTGTTCCGATGTTCTCGTCCAGATCTGGCACTTCTGCTGTCTCGTTGACGGCAGGCCGCTCTGTCTCAACCCACTTCTCTTTCTCACCTTCATCGTTTCCACTGCTATGAGTCATTGCATAAGATTTTGTGATAACAGTGAGCATAACCACTGATGTATCTGGCTGGTCTCCAAAAGCTGAGAGCTGATTTTCAGCTTGACTTGTTTTCTCCTCTGACTTGATTACATTTTGAGAGTCCAGTTGTAGCATAATATCACAGGCTTCTGATTCTAAACCTTGATCATCTTCATGCTGCATTTTATCATCTTCCTTTAACTCAGTTTCTTTAATGTTATCTGTCATTGGATGATCTTCCAGTGTCATTACATCATTTTTCTGTACCTCTGCCTCCTCTTCTGGACTTACATCTGTACCTATGCACACTTTCACCTCAGTGTCGGTTTTATCATTGTCGTCTGCTGCCTCAACAGTTTCTGGCTCTAAATCTTGTTCATCTTCATGCTGCAGTTTATCATCTTCTTCCTCTAATTGAGTTTCTTTGCTTTCATCCTCTCTTGGATGTTCATCCAGTGTCGCTGTATCAGTTTTCTGTAACTCAGCCTCTGTTTCCTGCTTGTGATCATCCAGTACTGGACTTATATCTGTAGTTTTGCACAGTTGGACCTCAGTGCCCTCTGCTCCTAACTGCTGTTCATCTTCATAGTCTGTTTTATCATCTTCTTCTGGTGCTTCAGTGTCTTCTACTTCTAAATCTTGTTCATCTTCATGCTGCATTTTATCATCTTCTTCCTCTAACTGGGTTTCTTTGGTTTCATCCTCTCTTGGATGTTCATCCAGTGTCACTGCATCATTCTTCTGTACTTCAGACTCTATTTCCTGCAGGCGATGGTTATCATCATCATCGGGACTTAAACTTGTGCTAATGCACACTTTTATCTCAGTGTCTTCTGCTTCGAAATCTGCATGATCTGTTTTTTCATCTTCTTCCTTTAAGTTGTCTTCTTTGAACATTTCATCTTCTATTGGATGATCTTCCTCTAATTGAGTTTCTTTGCTTTCATCCTCTCTTGGATGTTCATCCAGTGTCGCTGTATCAGTTTTCTGTAACTCAGCCTCTGTTTCCTGCTTGTGATCATCCAGTACTGGACTTATATCTGTAGTTTTGCACAGTTGGACCTCAGTGCCCTCTGCTCCTAACTGCTGTTCATCTTCATAGTCTGTTTTTTCATCTTCTTCTGGTGCTTCAGTGTCTTCTGCTTCCAAATGTTGTTCATCTTCATGCTGCAGTTTATCATCTTCTTCCTCTAACTGGGTTTCTTTGGTTTCATCCTCTCTTGGATGTTCATCCAGTGTCACTGCATCATTCTTCTGTACTTCAGACTCCATTTCCTGCAGGTGATCATTATCATAATCATTTAGGCTTAAACTTGTGCTAATGCACACTTTTATCTCAGTGTCTTCTGCTTCCAAATCTTGTTCATCTTCATGCTGGATTTGATCATCTTCTTCTAATTGAGTTTCTTCAGTAATTTTATCCTCTCTTGGATGATCATCCAGTGTCACTGCATCATTCTTCTGTACTTCAGACTCTATTTCCTGCAGGCGATGGTTATCATCATCATCGGGACTTAAACTTGTGCTAATGCACACTTTTATCTCAGTGTCTTCTGCTTCGAAATCTGCATGATCTGTTTTTTCATCTTCTTCCTTTAAGTTGTCTTCTTTGAACATTTCCTCTTCTATTGGATGATCTTCCTCTAATTGAGTTTCTTTGCTTTCATCCTCTCTTGGATGTTCATCCAGTGTCGCTGTATCAGTTTTCTGTAACTCAGCCTCTGTTTCCTGCTTGTGATCATCCAGTACTGGACTTATATCTGTAGTTTTGCACAGTTGGACCTCAGTGCCCTCTGCTCCTAACTGCTGTTCATCTTCATAGTCTGTTTTTTCATCTTCTTCTGGTACTTCAGTGTCTTCTGCTTCCAAATGTTGTTCATCTTCATGCTGCAGTTTATCATCTTCTTCCTCTAACTGGGTTTCTTTGGTTTCATCCTCTCTTGGATGTTCATCCAGTGTCACTGCATCATTCTTCTGTACTTCAGACTCCATTTCCTGCAGATGATCATTATCATAATCATTTAGGCTTAAACTTGTGCTAATGCACACTTTTATCTCAGTGTCTTCTGCTTCCAAATCTTGTTCATCTTCATGCTGGATTTGATCATCTTCTTCTAATTGAGTTTCTTCAGTAATTTTATCCTCTTTTGGATGATCATCCAGTGTCACTGCATCATTCTTCTGTATCTCTGCCTCTCCTTCGTACGTATGAGCCTGATCTTCTGGACTTATATCTTTGATACTTCGATACACGTTTATCTCTGGGTCTGCTTCTAAATCTCGCTCTTCTTCATGATGAAGTGTATCATCTTCTTCATTTATTTGGGTGTCTTTGATAATTTGGTCCTCTCTTGGATGATGATCTGGTGTCACCGTATCAATCTTTTGTACTTCTCCTTCTCCTTCGTGCACGTAATCCTCCTCTTTTGGACTTTTTGTCATGCATACTTTGAACGCGTTGTTTTCTGCTACCAAATTGTCATCATCACAGTGCATGTTGTTATATTCCTCTCTTACTTCAGTGGCTTCTGCTTCTGAATCTTCTTCCTTTTCATGATCTGCTTTAGCATTTTCTTCCTTCAGCTGGGTTTCTTTAACAAGTTCCTCCCTTCCTGAATGATCATCCAATAACACTGCATCATGCTCCTTTACCTCTCCCTTTCCTTTCTGCATGTGATCCATATCATCTGGACTTATACCTGCAGCTATGCATGCTTTTACCTCAGTGTTTTCTGCTTTTAACTCTCGCTCATCTTCACTGCGCAGTTTATCATCATTTTCTTCTTTTCTCAAAATGTCTTCTGCTTCAAGGTCTTCCTTCTCTTTATCATGGGTTTGATCCTTTTCTCCTTTTACTTGGGTTTCTTTTATTTTTTCCTCCTTTGTTGGATGATCACCGGGCAACCCTAATCTCACTGTTGCATTCTCAGCATCAGTTTCCTCCTCAGTTGTTTCTTGGCATGTTGCAACCTCGGACAAATTTTGTGGTCCAGAAGCGGCATGTTCATGTTCATCATTTCCAGGCCCTGCAAGTCCTGCACAAGTGGGCATTTTTTCGATCTCCATCGTGTGTCGTTCGTCTTCTTTTGCTCTTGAATCATTTGAATGATCATTTCCTGTCTTGTCACGCTGTTCCTCTCTCTTGCCCTCACCATCCTCTTTGCTCTCGTCGACTTTTCTCAGCTGGGTTTTGTACTGCATGTTTTCTTCATCAACCCCTAAGTCGATTTCTGTGGTGCAAAGTTCCCATTTGACAACGGGGCGAGACGAGCTCAGCAGAGAGGATGTTGCGACAAGCTGCTCCTCCTCGACACCTTCTCTGCTACTGTCACCCTCTGTTGAGTCAGAGGGAGGGTGCTTGATTTCAGCTGCAGATTCCTGATTTGTGTTTGGGTCATTGTTGACAGTGTCAGCGGGCTGTGGCCTGATGAATCTGTTTACAGCTCCAGTTATGTAGTACTAAGAAAAAAAGGAAGGAAAAAGAAATTTGCATTATGTAACACTTTAATTTGCAGCATCAATAAAATCCAACAAAAGACAAAAGTGTGAATATATTTGTTTTCCCCGCATTGATTTATTTTCAGTCATTCCAGGTAGTTTGTATAGCCCATGTTTTTTTTGGTTTGTTTTTTTTAAAGATGCACAAGTAGCATTTAAAGACTCTTAGTGTCACTGCATTCAAGGCTATTTACACAACAGTTTCTTTCCAGCTTTGCAGAAACTTCGTGGAAGTCTTTTCCTGTTTCAGCACCACAATACTCCCATGCACAAAACACAGCCATGAACAGGAAGAACCTGACCGGCCTCCATGGAATCCTGACTTCATTGATTATAAGTTACATTAGCTGCTAATGTATTAAAGTAAAAAGAAAAATTCAATGTAATAGACTTTAACCCTGTCAGTGCCCACCCCCCAAAAACAAACAAACAAACAAACAAACAAACAAACAAACAAACAAACAAACAAACAAACAAACAAACAAACAAACAAACAAACAAACAAACAAACAAACAAACAAACAAACAAACAAACAAACAAACAAACAAACAAACGAAAGAATTGCATAAAAATGAGAATAAGAATTATTTGTATTATTTTTGTTTCATTTGTTAAGATGTCCAACAAACACTCCTGTTAAAAAAAGAAAATAAAAATCATGGTCCATTCTTTACAGGATTGACCAAAACACAAACATTTTATAAATACAACATGGCAAACATAAAGCATTTAGTTTACGCTGAGAAACATCTGCATTTATTTCAACTTATGTCTTTTTGAGGATCTCATGATATTTTCTTTGTTTAGCTGTTTCTTTTATCTCCAACTTCCCCATATTTGTCTGTTGTAGCTGGTGCACACTGTTCACCAACTACTTGCTGGTGAACACACTTCACCAGCAAGTAGTTGTATTAAGATTTGTTTGTGGGCATCATGTCCTTTATTGGACACAGAAGTGCACACAATAGACTCAGAAGTGGGAAGAAGGAGTGTGAGTAAGCAGACTCAAACCCAAGCACCTAGAAAGGAGACTCAAGCCCCCAGAATATGGGTCACCTGTTCAAACTGGTGAAACAGGCTTTAAAACATCAGAATCTGTTTATTTTCATTGTATATCACCAAGTGTCACAATGGCTATCGAGACCAGCTGTCAGGCGACTAAACTGTGACAATCACTACCTGCCACGTCTGAAAAGCAGGTTGATGAGAGAAGCGAGAGCGGTTTAAAAGCAGATGTGAGTCCAAAATAAAGAGATGAAAGGAGCTGAATTTTTTTTGTAGATGTCATGCGAACTGTTATTAGTTGATGTGGGTTCATCACTACCAGAAATGTGAAATAATTAAACATCCAATCCAATTATATTTTAATCTAACCTAAAAAACAGAGTTTCATGAAGTGCTGTATGAAGCAGCAAAGCATGGCACAGCAATAAAACAATAAAAACAGTGATGAAGACAAAGTAAGAACACAGCACTATCATTCTGGGTTAAAAGCCAAGTAGTTTAAATTAGTTTCAACGTGTGTTTTAAAAAAACAGGCAACCAGCGGGAAATCCTAACATGGACAGACAGATAATTCCAAAGTCTATGGCTGTGATAGATGAAAATAAAAAACCCAAACAAACAAAATCCCCAAACAGGAAATCAGTGCACCCTAAGCAGAAGTGAACAACAATAACAGCAGGACTCTGAAATTTAAACCCAGTAAATGGTACACCTGCGTTTCCTGTTTGTAAGACTGTCTCCTGTGTAATAACAGTCTCAAACAGTCATTGCGCTCCGGGATGCACTGTGAGGAATCTCACTAATGCGGCAACTGCAAGGAGCGCACATATTACAAGGATCAGTTCTCAGAAACCTGTCCAGGTTCAAATAAGCATGGAGAAGACTTCTTTGTCTTGGACGTGAACATGCCAGTGATTCACAGACATCCCCTCTCTCTCTCCCTCTCCCCGAGAAAGGGAGGGGGTAAGCAGAGACATTGCGTAGGCGGATATGCGTGGAGAGAGAGAGACCCACTGACACACAGGAAGAGAGACTATTTACATCCACGTTTGACGGACTTAAAAGTTTAAAACACAAATCTTTCGTTTCGTTACAGGTTTGGATTGAAATGATGACGGCTTCTCACCCAGACTGTCCACAAAGTTCTCTCCATGCGGGACACGGGACTTTCAGGGTCCATCCTTACGCTTCCTCCTTGGTCACTCTCTGACCATCTGACGTGACGTTCTCGTTATTAAAAAAAAAATCATGGACAAACCAAAGCACTGTGTCACTTTAGTTTCCCCCCCCCCTAAGCGGTCTTTGCAACCAGGCAGAAAGTCAACAGAAAGTTGCAGCCAAGCGCGTCCAGGATGGAAACACATCAGCTGTTAGTGGCCGTTCACTTCCTCCCCCTAGAACTGACATATGTCCGGGGTATGATAATGAGGAAGAGACAGATTAACACACACATTCACACGTTAGCATAAGAAGACGCGTTGCAGACTTTGCGGATGTGAATAATGAGCATAGCCACAGGAAAAAAAAAGTTCGTAAAACTCTGTGACAGATACCGAAGCGCTGCTCTGAAACGGCGCTGCCAGGATCCACCTGAGAACACGCATTCATGATTAAATGACTGAGACCGCCACATATATAAGCACATGTTTATTGTTTGCATGAATACATTAATGAAATGGAACACAGAGGATACTTTTTGACTGAATTAGACACCATTCAAAGAGACCCATAAACCAAGACAGAGTCATTATTTTCACAAGTTACAAAAATAAATCATAAGGCATATGCACGAGCAATAAAATATTTCTGAAGATAGCTTCTTGATTTTATGAATCTTCTTTTTGTGCATCATAAATGGGTGACTTCACCAGCCAGTTGTTGCTGAGTGCTGCATATGAAGGATAATAATACAATGCCTTTTATGGGTACATAGAGAGCTGTGCAAAGTCTCAGAAATAGCTCCAGCTGATGCGATATGAGTCAGCTGATCGCCGCAAGTCTTAAAAAACAAACAAACAAAAAAAAAAAACCCCAACAAAAAAACATCTGGGGGCGTGAAGGTGGCCTGTTCCAAACCACCAACCCCCTCCCCCCGCTCATGACACACTGTAGAGTCAGGTCAACTGAGCACGAATGAGTCACATTGGCATTAGAAAAGAGCATGTCCCAAATTTGGTTTCATCTGATTTTAGCTTCTTAAAAATACCTTATTTCCAGTGACGTCATTGACCAATTGGACGTGACTCACCTCTAAGTTCCATTATTAAGCAGATATCTCTTAGTGAAAATGTTTTTAGCCCTTCGTACTGTCACCATCGAATCAAATGCTCACAAAGTCACAATTATTCTCACTTTTCATTTGGTTTGTAACTCTGGGGCAAATTTTAGGGCTCTGTTATTTTTTATATAGAACGATTTCTAATGGTAGTTAAGCAGCTGTTGATGTTTTTATATGTAGGAAATAATATGCAATTTCTACAACATGGAAGAGGTGGAAGTAAGATAACCGTTATTTTTACAATCAAAGAACTGAAACGGTGCGCTGCAGTATCTACGGGGAGGCTGTTAACATATTTGCAGCAGAAGTAGCTGCTCTATGAACTGAAAGGCAGAAGCTGCAAGCTAAAGAACTAAGAAGTTATATATTTATTGGGCTCAGCCGCACAACACCTCCTCGCAGCACTGCGGAGGCGGTGCTGCTGTGGTCAAGAGTGGAGAGTAAAAAAACAGAAAAGAAAAGCCCAGCGTCAAAGCAGAAGTGCCTTTTAAAACGAGAAGTAATTTCCGATACGTCGGTTGACCAACAACAGATATCTCCTTTGCATGAGGCTTGCTGCAGTAACCTTTTCTAATAACTCATTATCACGAGAGCCTTGAAAGACTAGAATATTTAGCTTTTATTTCAAAACGCTGATTAAAGCTAATCAATTACTGTTGTAACATTATTTGTAAAAAAAATATTAATATTTGTAAAAATAAGCAGGAAGGAAAAAATAAAAGGATGTCAGAGTAAGAATAGACTAAGAATATAAATAAATGCATGATCACATCATAAACTGTGTCAGTAATAGTTCATATTTCCTGAGGGGATAAATATTAGATACATCATAATAGAAATAGACTGATGCAGGACTTTCATGCAGTGGATGAATTCTCCTCATTGGGCTCTGGAAGAGGAAAAGAGCAAAACATGAGAAAAACTCTCCCCTACTCCATGTGATCGAATTAGCCTCTTCCTGTACGGATAGATAACAGCAAGTACTCGATAAGTGATTCTCTGGCCTTACTGAGGTTACTTCAACAGGAGAAGGGCTTAAGTGTTCACCTGTCCATGTCCGGTAAACAGGAAGCTTGAGAGCAGGGTGCGTGATCTCCACGCAGACTCTCAGACGTGCCCTCTCGTTTTCTTTGAGAACCCTGCTCAAGTTGACCTTATTGATGTGCAGCGCGCTCGGGTCGTCCTCTCCGTCCTTCTCGCCGTCTGACGTCGAGTCCTCATCCCTGTCTATGGTGTTATTCTCCTCATCCACGTTTTCGTCGATGTACTGTATTCCTTCGATGTCAGGGTCTGTGACTGCCGCTTTTGTTTCTGAAAAGTGATGAAAGTTCAAAAAACACATACAGAGCTGTATATTTTTGCTTTCTTACGATCACCCTCGCTTGTAAAATGAAAGTGGACATTTTAATGCACACCAAAGAAAGATTTACTTCAGTGTTTATTTTCCTTTAAAAATAATCCTAGGGGATAGCGTTCCACGTTTAGTCTACCAGACCATAGACAGTAGAAAGCATTCAGACTTTCAGCTTTCCAGGTGTATGTAAACTGCATTCTATCCGACGGCCAGCAGATGGCGACAGTTGCATGGCAAAAAGAATAAAATTGAGTCTGTTTCGTATATTTTGGTCACAATATGGAGGATTATCTATGATATGAAAAGCTCATTGTCTAATGAGCTGTCAGTCCCAGATCATTAGCCAGTGTGGGTGTAGTTTTAAACTCAAAACCATCAGAAACCAGTGGGTTCCATCTGTATTTTATACCATCTTTGACTCTAAGAAAGGTTACAACTGAATTTGTCCTATCTATCTATCTATCTATCTATCTATCTATCTATCTATCTATCTATCTATCTATCTATCTATCTATCTATCTATCTATCTATCTATCTATCTATCTATCTATCTATCTATCTATCTATCTATCTATCTATCTATCTATCTATCTATCTATCTATCTATCTATCTATCTATCTATCTATCTATCTATCTATCTATCTATCTATCTATCTATCTATCTCCTTTTACGTGTAGATATTTATGTATCTCAGTACTTATTGCATATCCATTTGTTTGTCTCTTCAGCGGTTCGTTTGTCTGACTCGGTTGGCTTGTGGACATCTCCAGGGCACACACGCTTTTCATTTCTCTTTGTCCATCATCTCCGATCTCCTCCGTCTCATTGGACACCAGTAGCAAGAGCGTGGGTCCTCCTGCTGACCACTGTAACTTGGCCTTTGGGTGACCTCCCTTCAACAAGAGGGAGAACACACCAATGCCTTCGCTGCTCCAGCAGACTGAGATTGATGGAGGAATGGATGGAGCGACTGAGGAACAAGGGATACAGATAGTTACCGTTGGAACATCCTTGAGACTTTAATCGTGCAGTTTAAAAAGCAGGTAAAAGTGCGTCAGTCAGTCCTACCAATGTCAGCATTTCTCCAGTGTTTCTCAACAGGATCCTGTAGGGAACAGTGTCTCACTCTACAAATAATCCCTCCTCTTTTGTCGATTTTCTCCTGATTTGTTGCCCTTCTCTTCAGAGTGGCTGTCGCCCTGTAGCGTCTGGGTTCAGTCTGTATGGGGCCCCATATCTCTCCTCCCTCTATCACCTCCTCCTCTCCATCATCTTGCTCTCCCTCCCTGAATCTAAGCCAAGTCACTGAAATGTTCGGAGGGTAGAAATCTGTGATTTCACATCCTAGAGTTTGATCTTGGGAAATGGTGGAGCTGACAATTTCAGACACGCACGGCCTCCTGATGAATCCTGTTTGGGATCAAAATAAAAAAATAATCTTTGATTTTTCAACATTTCCCCCATTCCCTCCTCATCCCTCATCCTTACCTCTGGTCTCCCGGGTGATGGGCTGCTTCAGGGCAATGTGGTGGACGCTAACCCACACTTTAGTTGCTCCTTTCTCCAGTTCAGCGCGGGGAAGTTTACACTGGCTGTAGGCTGAAAAGAATCCCTCCGAATTGGGCCGAGGGGAGGACGATGCCTGGGACGCCACGGGGCTGAGCTCACCGCCCTGGCAGAACCAGCGGAAAGTGATGACGTCTGGATGGAAATGGGATGCTCGGACTGTCAGGCTGATGACATCTGGAAGATGGAAATGTCATCAATGGTAGCCTCCTGCAAACAGGTTAACTTTAAATATGCATATTTAAAGTCTTCTTGAATTACCCGAGTCTCTTTGTGTTTCTGCCAGCTGTATTTCTGACACCTCAGGAGGAGCTGGGCAACAAAACATACAAGTGATTCAGCTGCAGGACTTACAAAAATAAACTGAATAATAGAAAAAAACATGTTCTTACACAGAACAGTGAACTTCTCTGACACCCTCTCCTCCACGATCTTGTCCTTGCCTATGTAGGACACCTGGCACTTAAACACAGCACCCTTGTGGATTGAAATCTTGGGGATGAAGGTGAGCGAGGAGATCAGCTGTTGAGTGCCGTTTTTGGAGGAGTGCAGCGGCCCCTGAGTGTGCAGCTTGTAGTAACCCATTTCACCTCTGGAGGGCAGCAGAGGACCTTTCTCTGACACTGGGGAGGTGAGAGTTAGACCATAGGGTAGATGGATGGTGATTAGGGGGTTACAGAGGCAGTTAAAGTTAGCTTTGGAAGTCCCTGTGAGTGTCAGGTGGTCAATTGTTAGATCAACGTGTTAAAGAGGGGGAAACAGAGGACGTTAAAGGGTGTTTGCGAGAAAAATCCAACATGTGTAGCACCAACACTTGCATTTCATTTCCCCAGTTCCCTAAACAACCAGCTTCCATCACCAAAAATTGCTTTAAAGATTGATTCTGCTGTGCTTTAAATATGTGTAAATTAATTCCTTCATTCAAACAATAAGTGTAACAGCTGGAGCACAGAAAAAAAAGGAGAATGCGACGCATCCTACCTGCGAGGGAGTTGTCAAAAATAGGGGTGTCATTGAGAAACCATGCGGTCTGCACCTGGTCCACCCTCCTGCCTTCAATGCTCAGTGACACCCTCCCCTTTTGACCTACTATCACTCGGGGAGGGAGGATGATCCCTGACACGCTGAGAGATTTCTGTTTCTCTGAGCAGGGTCACAAGCAATTATAAAATAAGAGACACTGAGAGAGAGAGAGAGAGATAAGGTGATATATTCACATACAAATATGCCTTTAAATTCCTTATCTACAGCTCCACACTTGGAGTAAGGTGAATAATGCCATAGTGAACATCAGTGGATTAAAATGTCTTCATGCAAGCACAATCATTCGCGTAAGGAAATCCCAGAAATTTGGATGAGTGGTGAAAACACAGCATTCAGATGAAGAGATTCAACTCTTTGGTGTCGGTGGACCTTTTTTTGATAAAGATCAGAATTCAAAAGGGGGCGCTGTTGTGTTGTAATGCTTTTAGCTTTTCTGTAAGGATGAAGCTTACTTGGAAACTACAGTGGGAGAAAATGACAAACGTGAAGTCACGCTCTTATTATTCAGAACTTTTTCAAGGCTTTTCTCGAGTATGTGTATTTTCCGAGACTAAAAAAACTGCAACTTCCTCCTCTCTAAAGGTTTTGTACAAATTTAGTTCCTCCTTAGTCACAAAGGACAAAAATAGACTTTGCCTTATTTCTTCAATCCCTCGAGTATCACAAATCTCCTGCTGCAGTTACTGCGTGGTGAGCTCTGACTCACCATCTCTTCTCCTCCAAGAAAAGCCAAAGCAAAGCAGGAAGACCAGCACTATAGAGATGCACATCATAGCCACGGCTGCTTTGGCCGAGTTATTCAGCACTGGGGCCTCATCTAAGAGGAAGCAGAGAGAGATATTTATCAGATGATTCAAAGAAGGACCGGCAGTAAGAAAATAATCCAAGCAATTTTTAGTCAAAGCATTGTGTTACTTCATTATGATCTTGTGAATTGCACATTCAAAACTGGGTCATACTCTGAGGATCCAGCTTGTCCAGGTATGCTGAGCTACTGACGGGATTCACTAAACCAGGCTGGTTCATGGCACACTCCACCTTGCCACGCTGTGCCCTCTGCTCGGGGCTTAAAGTATAGTAGCGTCTGGTTCTGTAACTCCCATCTGGTTTCTGCTCAGTGACAGGCAGGTCAGGGAGGGTTGTGCCATTTTGATACCAGGACACAGACACTTCCTCTGGGTAGAAACTCTCCACGTCACAGTAAAGAGTAAGAGGAGAGTTTTTGGAGGTTGTCGGCAGGACAGAAAGCCTAAGAGTGGAAGGACCTGAAGAAGGGTAAAGAAAGTATTTTTAAAAAAAGCTTGTGGTTTGTCACAGGCTTCATCAGATTAAAGGTTTTAAAGAACAGAAGTGACGTTATGGAGTGATAGAGGATGTAATATTAGAAGTACTGTGAGAAATACTGACAGGCCATGAGGCATTAAGGCCACTAATATGGAAACAGTGACTCTCAGTGACTCACGGGTGATACTGAGCTGAAAATCCAGCTCTTGATAGTTTCCACTGTGTGAGACTTTGCAGCCAAAGGTCACATTCTGGTCCTCGTGGGAAGGATAGAAGGTCAGGTTCCCCACAGCCCTGTAGTACCCATCTGGGGTCAGTTCAACTTCAACCTGGTAAGGAGGTTGAATCACTTCTCCCGCTCTGGTCCAGGAAAAAGAGACAGGAGGAGGGTAGAAACCGTCTGCATGGCATTTAAGCTGGGTCTTAGTGTCCAGCACCACCCACTGATGAGGAACTGAGAGAGTGGGAGATGCTGAAGGGGATGGGGGGAGAAGAAGAAATTAAATTGAGCTTAATTTTTAGATTCAGATGTGATCATAGGTGAGAAAAAGGAATCAAAACCACGAGAACGGAAACAAGACGTACCGATGATACTAAATGTAACGTTGCTGTAGTGCAGAATAGTAAAGTTGTAGCTGATGGTGCATTCATACATCCCCTGCAGGTCAAGACTGGCTTTGAGGACGACCAGCGAGAAGTCCCCATTGACGAAGTCAGCGTTGTCCCAGCTGAAGCCTTCCTTTATTTGGGTTGCTGCTTTTCCAAACGAGGCGATTTCAGAGCCATTTTTTATCCAGCTGACTGCGATCAGAGACTGGTTTATGTTGTCCCCCTCAGCAAAGAGCGTCACGTTGCAGGGGAGGGTTGCGTTTGTATTTGGACTGGCCTGAATTTCACTCGAAGACACTGAAAGTAGAGAGAGATGGACGGAAAAAACAAAACGGGAATCATTAAGGCTCCTTACTTCAACACATGAGGGCTTGTAAGATGCAATGTGCCCTTTTTTGTATGGTTGGGTCTGCATTTCAGGAACCCCCACACCACCACCAAAAAAAACTATGTTACAGACAATACTATGTTATGATCAAAAGTTGTTACATATTCAGTAAATGTTTCCAGTGCACTTGGTAAGAAGTGCCATGACTTCTTGAGTTATTGGGTTGTTTTTTTGTTTAACTCTTGTCCTGTAACATTTGTGAAACAACTTTTTCTTTAGAAAGAAGAAATATCACAATCTTCCTCTTACAACTGGAAAGGTTGCCGCGAAACTGACTGACAAACCAGTTACATGACCTCATGGCATTTTCCTGTTTTTGCTGATGCAAAACAGAACCATTTGAGTTCTTTTAAAAACGAAAATAACCCAGGGCACAAACATGCACCTTGTACATATATTGTTTAGTGGAAGATACAAAATTGTCTTTCTAATGTGTTTGACTTAATTATGTAATAAATGTCATTAGAAAGCACCGAGAACAAAGTAAAACCGTAAAAGCAAATAGCTGTCTAAGGCTGGACAAATAACACTTGTCCAGTTTGTTGACTTAAATTAAATGAACAGTGAATACATTCTCTCTTTTCATCCCTGAGAGTAAATCAGTAATCTGACTACACTTTATTGATTCAGTGCAAATACAAGGCCTTTAAGACAGGCCCGGCCATCCAATCAGCTTAATTAGTAACTAGTACAATAAACACTTCTTGGCAGGTGTAACACAAAGCGGTGGAAAAATTTCCATCAGCATGAAGCGCTTATTTACGTTTCTCGCTAAATGACGGGTCGATCAAAGCAGATTAACAAGCAACCTAAGAATGGAGGTCAAACTGTACTGTTGACGCTTTTGACAGGCTATTTTTGAAAAGCACCTCGAATCAGTTAATAGCAAACTTCGTGCTGATGCACCAAAGAGGAAGAGGTTATTTTTCGTTTATACTCACTGATGTCACTTTAAGTTCGACATGGTGGAGAGAGACTTATATTGCATTACCAGGTTTATATTACATATTTTCTAGAAGTTAAGCTGTGATGCATTGTGTCTGATGGGCTGTTAATACTGTGCCACTTCCACTTATTAAGCGGCTGAACTTCACCAGACATTATAAACCCAACAGCCGCATTAGGCAGCACTGGCCACACTGGCCTATAAAGAAAACAACAAAAGCTACATGAATATTAAAAATCACTCACGTCTCACTTCACATACTGTCATATCGCACTGTTACATACACTGTAACTTAATCCAGGAATCAACACAACATAAAGGTCAGGTGGATGCTCACAATGTCTAACACTTAAGGTCTTTAATATGCACCATCCATACTAAAAGATTCACTTATAGCCCACCTGAGGTAGCCCACCTCATACCTTGTCATCAGCCAGAGTAAGATCAGTGCCGCCTCTGTAAACATCCATAATACTCACCATGCTTTATCAGAGTCAGGAGGACAGCATAGGCGAGGACTTTACACTGCATGGCTGGGCTTGTCTTGAGACCGACTTCTTATCATCAGGTCCTTTTCCCTGTCTTATATAGAGCTACGAGGTGACAGTGGGCGGGATTGTCCTGCAAGTCGGTGAAATAAGAAATATCGTTCCTGGACCTCGGGAGTGAAAGGAGGCCCTTGATATGTGTACGTTCCTCCAGAAGCAAGCAAGGCCTGGAGAGCAACAGGGTGGAAACGGGAGAGAGGAAAAAAGGAGGGAGATGTGCAGGGACGCACAAATGGGGAAACTGGTCACTTAAAATTCAGACGGGCCTCAGGCCAAGGTTTCGGGGCTACTTTACATTGGTGCAGTGTTGCCACGAACAAACAGAGTGAGTAATCCCACTGAGTTTATGTGGGCAAACACTCAGGCGAGACTACAACTCTTTTCTGTCTGTGGGAGGGTTCGGGTGCCGATGCATTTTGCGGAGAAAAGGAGGTTCTTTTATGCCCCTCTGTACAAGCCCCCCTGTCTCTTCAGTCAGCTCCTCTGATAATATTTAACCAGAACAAGCGCTTGATGTCTGAAGAGAACAAAAGGTGTTATCTAGTCAATCCCCCCTCTTAACAGTCATTAACTTGATTAGGAGTTTAAATTGTTTGACTTTGCACTTTAATTGGTCTTAACACGCACATCAGTCAAGGGTTAATTTCTGATCCAGAGGGGATGTGCGTCACTGAGCTGAAGTAGTCAGTCAGTATTTTTCTGCTGTACTTTGCATGAGGAGGAAACAAAAGCAAGAACTGAAAGTGTGATTAATGTGACCCAAATCCTTGTTCGTCTTGAACCTGTGCTCACATGCAGCTCTTTGTGACTGAACTTTGTGTTTTCTCTTCTTGACATGCTCGCTGCTTTCATCAGGCTGGAAGATTGAGTGAAGAGGAGGGGCATGTGAATCTGGGCCAGCTGATCGAAGGAATGAAGTTATTTAACTATTGTGAACATTTTGCTTTTGTCTCATTGATGCTCTTATTCAATATGTGACCATGACGTCAGCAAAAACCTTTGAAGCTGAAGTATGAGGAAAATAAGTTTATGATTTGAATACAAGGTAGAAATAAAAAAAGATGTCAGCTTTATAAAGGCCTTTATGGTTTGTGTGTGATTATTAAAACAACACACATTCCCAGCTTGTCAGAACTTCTATAATTAAGAATCATTATCAAGACATACTCAGTGATTTGTTTGTTTCTGGGTATCTCAGCAACCATTTCTTCTGTTTCAAGAAAACAGCCCGAAGCTTCCAATATACCCTCTGCAGTGGTCGCTTCGCTCAGAGCCTCGCTGTCGTCACACAGATGCTGTCATCCAAGGTGTAAGAAGCCGCTGCAGTATTGTCCTAAACGATAGGTGTCGCCATTTAGTCAATAGTGGAGAAAACGTGCTAACAGGGAGCATAAGAAGTTAAAACCAGGAGCCAAGACTTTGTTAAGTGTCAAGTGTTGTTTTGCAAATTTCTTTCCACAAACTCAAGCTCCTAAACATATACAACATCTCACTCTGTGTATTTGTACATCTCTGAGCTTCTGTGCAGGATTATTCTTAAAATGGTGGTAATAACTGGCATGATCTGAGCTTAAAAAGGCAATATTTGCCTGTCAGTTTGTTGTAGCTTAATAATATCCTAGATTAATAAAGTTATTCAGTTATTCAGAAAGGTGTTTAGAAATGCATTGGTGGTGGCGTTTAGGAAAGACTACTGAGTGTTTTAGGCCTGAAACTGGTGTTGCAACTTCCATTGTGGGAGGTCACAGGGTGAAAGTGCAGCAGTATAAAGAAACAGGTGTGCTGCATTTTTAACCCAGGACAAAATTAGAGCACTGCTTCCGAATGCACACAGCAAGTGTTTTTTTTTTCCATTAGATCTATTCTCTTCCTGTCAATTTGAAGGAGGAATGCATAGGAGGAAATGACGGTACTGAACGTGCCAATAATAGTCATTACATGCTGTCACAGCAACATCTCCAGTGTTAAATTAACACTTTTGACAGTGTTATATGTTTAAAAGTAACCTAGTCAGTTTTGAAGATTAACAAAGACTAACACTGAGCAGTGCTGATTTTCTAACACTGGACTATTTCTAACATTTTGAGTTATTTTCCAGTGTTAGAAAATCAGCACTGCTCAGTGTTAGCCATTGTTAATCTTCAAAACTGACTAGGTTACTTTTAAACATATAACACTGTCAAAAGTGTTAATTTAACACTCAACAGTGTTGTATTTAACACCCAGAGGTATGGAACCATATAGACACTCTCTAGTGTTAATTTAACACTGGAGATTTTGCTGTGAATGTGTGGTTACATTTCTAGCAAACTGTATGACAGGTTATGGCGTAAGCTAAGGCGTAGGGTTTCAGATAGGTTTGTGGATAGGTTGACAAAATTTACATTACCTAGACCAAAACAGGCCACTGTGGACTTGTGGACATATGAAAACTATAACCAGTTAACCTCAGTGGTGTGTACAGAAAGTCTTAACTACAGACACCGACCCCTTGTTGATGTCTTCCATTTATTTGCCCTGCAAATTATAGTCTTTGTTTTCCTGCTCTCACTCAGGCTTATGCAGACATGACTGCTGTGTTTAAGTAACCCACAAGAACTTAGATGTAACAATTTCTTGATTGAAAGTTGTACATTTGTTTTGTGGATAAAGCTCATAAGGTAATTACATTTTATATTTGTGGTTGTGTGGGTGCAGAGAAGTCCTCAGCAAGAAAATACTGTATGTGACTCTAGTTCTTTTTGCACATCACCTAATCAAGTTCACCGCTACTAGCAAGACTGAAGTCTGTTGTGCCCATCTTGTGACATGTACCCTGTGCAGCATGAAGATAAAATATGAGTACATAGGATGGTGAGTAACCACCCACAACATGGGAATCACTCTGCTTCACTTTCATGACAGGCTTTATACATTCATTTTTTAAAGTGATGTGGTTTTAATAGTCAGCCCAGTCTTATTCCATACCCACATCAACACCATGCACCATTACATTATTAAGTAGCCTAGTGGAAGTCCAACTGGATTGTTTGTTCACCATCTTGCCTTACATAAAAAACTGTATACATTTTGTTTTTATTAACATAGGTAACATCCGACATCCTGAGCAATAATATAAACCTGCCCAGGTTAGGGCAGACGAACCAAGTGACGGCTGGACATCAGCTGTTCCCACCTGAGGAACTGGTATGGGTGCAGGAAATGGCTGGACCTTAGTCGCCCTGGGAACAGGAACAGGTGGACAGGTATGCTCGGGGATGATCACAGGAAGACGAACAGTCTTCACAGCCACAGGTTGGGAGGCATGAACAGTCTTGTTGACGACTGGTCAAACATTACAAAAAGTTTCTATAGATGAAGGCGGGACAGCACAAACAGTTTCTGGGAAAGCTGGCTCAAAAACATTGGAGAACAGATTCAAACCGACACAACTGTGGAACACAAAACTCAACCTGATATGAAGCACTCAGATCAAATAGCCAGCTTAAAAATAGAGGATGCCTTCTAAAATGTCCTTAACATTTCAAACAGTATCAATTATTAATCATGGCAAAAGCGACTGAAACCAAGTGAAAGCATGTGGGCTGGGAAGCCATTTCAGCATTATATTATCATGTTATGGTCACGTCATTCTGTCATGTGATTAGAACTTACTGATTACTGAGCAGACAGGGCACACATACAAGGTGGGAATGACAATGGTGTGACAAAGAACAGAGGGAAACTGAGGACTTAAATAGACATGATTAAGAGACACAGCTGGGGAAGAGAAGGCACAGGTGAACAGAACCAATTAATGAGCAAGAAAGAAGCAAAACTGAAAAACAACCCACACAGGAGAAGAGACTATCAAACTATAACAGGCAACACTGAGACTGAGGCTAACACACGTGAACCTGACAGGCCAAAGTAAACACAAAGACAAAACATGGAAGAAACACAGAAACACAGACTTGGCATCGGGATCGTAGGAGGGCTGGAAAAAGAATAGCAAAGAATATGATGAATGCAAAATCAGAATAAAAACCCAAGCAAAGCAAAGGTAAAGTTTAAACTGAAAACTATAACAAAGTCAAATGGAAACTATCAAACAGAAAACAGTCCCAAATATAAAACGCAGGGTACAAAACCCAGAATCGTGACACTTAAGTTATGCTGGAATGTTGACAAACCGGTTAGAATAGGCAGTGAAAGAAAACTATCACAATGACACCTCTGCCTATTGTAAATACAACTTTACTGTGAGTGAACAGGATGGCAGCCTGGATCCTCTTGGTGTGTGCGCTCATCACTCTGCAAGGTGAGCCCTAATCTTTAACAGCTTTTTTGGTTTTGTTAGAGCTATTTTGTACAATGTTTGAGAATCCGGGTAATGATGGTTTTGTATTGAAGTGTATTGTGTAAAAAATGTAAGAGAAAGTAAAGCAAAACAAACCCTCTGCTGTCAGTATGAACTTTATGAAAACAGGAATTACAGCAATACTGCTTCACTAAACAGACGTACTGTTGGTTATCAGCGATGCTTAAACTATTTTTGTTAACCTTTTGCTTAGTAACTTAGTAACAACAAGTCTTCACTGTGTCAGAACAAACCACAATGTAACATCACAATGCAGAAAGTTTTTCATGTATTCGACAGAAATACAGTGCGGCCTGCATCAAGTCAAATTTGTTGACTTGAAATAATGAGAGTAAAATGTGATCCACTTAGCTGTATTTACAGTTACGGAAAAGTTAAGGAAAAAAAGGTAAAGTAAGGGAAAAAAGCTGTAACTCTAGTGTCCCCATGTGGCTGTTGTTACACACTTATGGCAACATTCACAAAGGTTATAATTTCTAGTAACTTCTTCTCTTATTCTTACAGGCTCAAAGGCTCAGGGTGAGCACATCACATTTCATATATACCATACAACTGTGTAAATACTCTGAATGTTCATATTCCAGTGTGACTAAAATCAAGCATGAGAAATTTTATTGCATATCACCTGACACCCAGCTGTCTTTGCTCTGTCAGATTGTGGGGTGGCACCTCTCAATACAAGAATAGTGGGTGGTCAGAATGCCCCAGCTGGGTCATGGCCCTGGCAGGTGAGCGTACACTATCAATCATCTCACATCTGTGGAGGCACCCTCATCAGTGACCAGTGGGTGCTCACAGCAGCTCACTGCATTATAACGTAAGATATACTCTTTGTTTCATTCTGTATTGCACGTTTTTACCGGAAGCCTATGTGGGAACATTGTGTTCAAATTCAGTATTTTAGAGACCAAAAAAAAAGCCGTCAGATTATTTATGTTGCCCAGCAGACCTCAAAGAAAACAAACATCAGTGAGAGACTCAAAAAACAAGTGAAGCATGTGAATTAAAAGTTGAGTAAAATATCCTGCTAGACGTGTTCACAGAGCAGTTTTAATAAAGTTAGCTGATACAAATCAATACTTGTTGGTTACAGATAACGAGCATAACTAACATACAAGTTCAACCAGTTCACTATTGCGCAGAAGGTGTTTCTTCAGTGAATAATGGTGATTCCAGCTCATCAGAACAAATATTTATGTTAATAAACTATTAAAAGAACGGCTGTACAAAATCAAATTAACATATTTACGTCTGGCCTTCAGTGCTATTTGTACCTCTAAATGTTGAAATGAGTTATTTCCTGTATGTTATCTTGAATACAATGTTGCTAAGTGGTACTCGTCTTCTGGTGCTTAAACTGTTGAACAGGCAAGCAAACAATAGTAATGTACTGATGCGAAAAACCCCCCAATTTGTGCTTTACATAGGATCTACTTTCTTTCTACAAACTTGCTGCCACAAACCATAAATGTGCAGAAGGAAGTGTGTCTAAGTGTGACTACAGGCTTGTTCCTGAGACAGAATGATAAGGTGTCAACACTGATAGCAGTGTTAGCTGGCGGTACCTTTTATAGATGTTATCAGTAAAAAAATTTTGTCAAGAAGTGGCTCTTTCCTTTACATCTAATCCTCAAACCTGGTGATGTTTCACTGCTTTGCTTTGACATCTGATTGATAAACAAGAATTTCACGCTTAAGATGTTTTCCTCGTAACTTGAACTTTTGCTTGTTGCACAATAGTCAACCTGTGTGATAACAATTTTGTACCATGACAGGCGTCTGCCAACGGATGAAGAAATATCCTCTTAGCATGTCTTCCTGTCGTGTCATACACAGTACATTTAAAGGTCACACATTCAGACTAGTCACCCTGACTTTAGTGAAAATAACATGCTAAGTTAAACCTGATGCTGTGAGGGTGAATTGACCTAATTAATCCAGTTCAGTAGCTTGTTGAAGCATGTATATGTACAGAATACTTTATGGCCGACTGCAAGGTGCTGTGGTCCTGTGGGTGTTAAAATCGTCACGCCTACACCACATGATCGACTGGTGGTTAGAAGTGTGTGTGCTGACATGCTGCGTTTGTTTTTTACCATACATGGCAGTGTACATTATGGACACATTTTCTCCATTTTTATCTTATCGATTCAAAGGAAACTGTTGCAAACATGAACAATGTTTCCATGCTTTGTTTTGTTTCTTTCTTAGAGAGAAGACGCTTTCTCCTGGCAGCTCTTTCTTCTTTCTTCAGTCTTTTTTTAATTGTACCGTGATGAGCTCTAACATTTAGCACGCTACCCGGGCCTCTATACCCTGAGATCGAACCCCTTTTTTAAAGTGAACATTTGCTGGGACATCCAATCCTGGATAGATTGTGCCATCGTGTGAATGCACACCTGAATGCTCCAGACCGGCAAACTGCCAGAACATCAGAACTCCTGATGATCAGATAAGCACCTATTGCTACTGATCCTTGTAATTCCTATCCAGTCAGTGGGATGTGCTAAGTTTTACAGGACTGCGCAGAGTCCTGTAAAAAACGCTCTTTTTCCTGGGTGGACTTTGCTGTTATGTAAATACTGCTGGGTATTATGAGGCAGGAACTCACACGATCTATTTCAGTTCCTTCACGCTGTAAGTTCTGTCACAGTGTTTGATACAATGCACATACAAAAGTCATGTGGTAAAGGAAGTGAGTCTTGGTACATAAGTAGGTCAAATGCAAGGCTTTCACTCACTCACACAAGATTGTGTCATGTGTAAAATAAGTTAAATTTTTTCTTTAGACTTTTTAAACTTATTTTTTTTTGCATTTCTGTGCAATTTGCGTAATTTGATCCAACAAAGCCTCTACATTACATTTATAAAAGTGCCCTACTTTCCCTTAACATGAACCCAAGTGGGAAATCAGTTTTGACTTTTGTCTTCTGGGTGAACGTCTTGTGTCTGGCCCATTCATCCAGCAAAACCTGCACTACACTGGTCTTTTTGCTCTCTCGAAGGATTTCCTAGTCTTTCTGCCAGAAGGCAAATATCCAGGTCAACACCTAACTGAAACTTAGTGGTGGTGGCTCATTTTACTGCCTAATTAGCAACATATCTGCTTAATTAGCAGTCAGATCAGTCACCAGGAATTAATTTTGACTCAAACAGGTTCACGCAATACACTGTTTGTAATGACCCAAATAAAGGTCTCCTAATTCCTTATTTATATGCTTCAAGTCTTTCCAGTCTTGGTGATACATGAGCATACTGCAAGATAAGGGCTTTTAATTGTATGTTTTATTGCTTATTCTTACTTATGTAAAAGCATTTTTGGCTTTACTTGAAAGTCAGAGAGAAGCAGGGAAGCAGAAGGATATGCTGAAAAGTTATGCCACAGTGGGGAAGTGAGTCGTGAATGGTATCTGCTTCCATGTGATAGAAATGATTATACAATAGAGCCAATTTATTTATTTGGAGAACTGAAATTTACAGATTTACTACCATGTCTATGACAGTTTCTTACAGCCAGTATTGTGGTTGTTACTCAAAAAAGTAATCTATTAGACATTACTCATTACTTTTTAAAAAAAGCTAATGCATTACACTACTTAACTACTCCCTTGAAAAAAAAATTGTCACACTACTTGTTACATTCCTTCTGCATCGCTGCATAACAAGACCTGATATACATTTTCACATAATAACCAATATATACCTTAGGCTACATTATGCAGATAACTGAGCAACTTGGGTAACACAACTAAACACATAATTATAACTGTAACCCGATTAGTCAGTTCAGTGCAGTAATGTGCTACATTAATGTATTACAGAATGTGACCACAGTATGTTTTGCACAGCTGTAATGACGCTGTAATAAGTGGGATGCATTACTTTTTAACCTTTTACTTTGTAACTTTGCTTTGTTGTAACACACTTTGATAACACACTGTCTCATAAATGAAGCGTTTCTTCATTTTAAACTTGCATGATACATCTACAGTCTAAAGATAGCTCAATGCACTCTACATAGATCTCATACATAGACTTCTATAAATATAAGTCTCATGTTCAAACCAAGACGTGGCCAAGTATAGACAGTAAATAATTTAAATAACAAGTTACTGTCCCTGTGTGGGCTGGTTTTAATTATACAGTTGCAAGAAAACCAAATTTGAAAGGGATCATGCAAAGATCATGTTGTGTTGTGTTTGGATCTTTCAATTTGGGCCAAAATTGAACACTGGCACTCGAGGCCTGGAGTTCAACACCTGTGCTCTATACACAGCTGTGAAACTAGTGAAGGAGAAAAATGAGAATTAAACAGAAAAACAAAAGACAAAAACACTGAGATCTGTAGATTAACAATAAACCTGATGTGGGAAACTGGAGGATACAGGAGGCCGAAGAAATAAATAGAAACACAATAGAACCACTATATTTAACAAGGAACAAGGAAAACATGTTTACTCATATCAATTCTTACTATCCACAAAAAACTACGTTGGGCCCTATGTACCAGTGTATACATGCAAAGAAAGTACTTTTTGCACAAAATTACCACCCATATAAGCTACTTTTCTGTGTCATAACTCTGTATTAATGTGTTTGTTAGATAATTTAACTCAGTAGTGGTTATGGAAGGTCTGTGGCAGTTCTATTTGTTTGCACAACACGTACAAGTTCAGTTGGGGAAATATTGATGGTTTATATGCATAGTTAAAAGTTTTGATTACATAGGTAGAAAGTTTTTTTCACAGTTAGCTTCTGACCCTGTGGTTTGTGAAGTTAGTATAAGTCAGGGTGACCCATAAACACACTGTTTATCTAGTTCATCACTTGGGTTTGATTGACTTTGATTGGGCACAAGCTTCTGTCGTCACACCTTGTTTTGTTTTTTTTTTGTAAATTCGCACACGTTTCTATCGGGCAGCATGGAGTTGCGGTGTTGCCGCTGTCACCATTCACCGAGAAGGTCAAGGGTTCAAATCAGGTTCAAGCCTTTCTGTGTGGAGTCTGCCTCATCTGCCTCCGTCTGTGTGGCACCTGGGTCTACTCTCAGCTCAAAAACATGCATGAAGTTAGATTAATTGGTCATTATAATTTGGCCGTACATGTGAATGGTTGTCCTGCCCACAGCGTTCCCTGCCTTTTACCCCATGACAGCTGGATTAGGCTCATGTGACTCTGAATTGGATGAGATAATGGATGTATGTTTGCACTAGTGGTTAAATACAATAAAAACCAATTGCCAACAAAATAGGTCATGACAGGTTTGAGAAAATATTCTAAATCCATGGACTGATTTCATTATTATTCATTTAATACAGAAACTCACTGAGTGCATGGACGCTCTACTTTGGGAGAGAGACTCAGGCTGGGCCTAACACTCATGAGGTGAAACAGAGTGTGTCGCAGGTCTTTGTCCACCCTAACTACAACAATTCTTACTTGAACAACGACATTGCCTTGATGAAGCTCAGCAGCCCTGTCAACTTCACTGACTACATCAGACCTATCTGCCTGGCAAGTAGCTCCAGTCAGTTCTACAACTCCACATCCTGCTGGGCCACTGGCTGGGGCAAACTCAGAGAGAATGGTGAGATTTTTATTTAATCTGTGTAGCTGGTGGAGGTGGAAGCATCATATCAGGTTTTTTCTAGTCTCGCTTTGCCACTTAAATTCGTATTTGCATGTCAACTGTCAGGGGCTGGGTCTGTGACCTAGTGTGTTTCTTATTGTCAAGCTTGTTTTGTCATGTCTCTCAATGTTTTCTGTTTTATTTTGAAAAGCCAGGATTTTTCATGTTCAATGTGTTTTGTTCGACTTCCCCCGTGGTGTCATTATGTCTATTACAGTCAGCTGTTTCTCCATGTGTTTCCACTTCCCCTGAAATGGCCCTCAAAGTGGCCCGCATGCGCAAAAGAAGACGTCACACACAACGCGTTCTTTGTTACTTCCTTTAAAAGTTGTTGCTATTAAAGTTTTTCACCCTGCAAGGTGCGCAGTTCACATATTCGCATAATACTTTTTGGTGCCTGAACTGCTAGACAGATGCACAAACTGTTTGTTGCTGACGGGAATGTCAGTTTTTTGTGGGGGTTTAGATATTGAATAATCATATCATCATTCGTGTTATCGTTTGCACATATCCATTGAAAATACTTTTGAATTCGTAAGACTGGACGAGAGTGGACTCATTTCATGTTTTGCCTTTCACAGAGACTTTGCCAGCTAATGCACCCCTCCAAGAAGTTCAGATTCCTGTTATTGGAAACAAACAGTGCAGCTGCAATTATATCCCAGCAAAAGATGCGAACATCACTCAGCAAATGATTTGTGCGGGGCAACAGAACAAAGGAGCATGCCAGGTTAAAACAAAAGCACATTGTTGTAATATGTATTCTCCCTTACAGAAAAACCCGTTTATTTATTTATTTATTTATTTATTTATTTTTGCAATTTCAGCCCTATAATGTAAATATAAACTTTTTTAGTTTTGAGAATATGCTGTTTCAGTCCCCTTCTTAATGTTTGTGTTTTATCCTACTCTTTTCAGGGGGACTCAGGTGGACCCTTGCAGTGCAAACAGGGTTCCAAGTGGATCCAGGCTGGTATTACCAGTTTTGGAATACCTTGCGCCCAGGCAGGTTTCCCTGAGGTCTACGCTCGAGTGTCTGAATTCCAGACTTGGATCACAAATCAAGTAGCAGGGGCCAATGTGGGCTTTGTGAGCTTTACTTCTAGTGGCACCGACACAGACAGCAGCTTTGTGTGTCGCAGCAACAACTCCACTGGCAGCACTAACTCTGGAAATTCAGCCACGTTTGCACCTGAGCTTGGATTTTTTATCTTCTCAGTGAAAATGTTGCTAGACTGCATTTTAGTTTAACACTAAAAATATCTCCTCTTCTGCTCTTTTTGTCTTTAAAGGTGTCTTTAAAGGTACAGTGCATAAACTAGCACCCACTCATATGTATTTCTGACTGAATGAAAAAAGTTTATGACGATGCATGAATTTGTTAGATGTAATGGCACACTAATCGATGTATATTTATTGCAACAAAGTGTTTTTCTATCATATAATCTCAAAAAATATTTACATAAATTGCTAATTGTTTTTTAAAGTATTTTGATTTTAAAAAACATTATAGTCAACTATAACATAACTGCACTGTAGCTCGGGTGGATCAGCTTTTCTTTTCTTTCACTACACTCACTACATCAATATTTTTTCTTTTGTTAATTACTTTATGAATCAATTTGTGTTTTCAGCCAAACTAGAGTGCCTTGGATATGGAAACAAGCTAAAATTAAAGGTTCTAATTCTGATTTGCTGGTGTTACTGAACATTATGTACAAGACTGGAAGAGGTATGCAGAAGATATATGAACATATAAATATGCTCAGTTGTGTATGTTTGGACGTAACGTACAACATCTACTAGATTTTTGGTTTTGGCTTTTTTTCTTCCTGTTATAGATTTTTAATTCAGAGGCTGCTCATGTCATTTTTAAACCTTCCCAGAACTCTGAAATATGAGTTTTATTTTAGTGATCTGAGTATTTGAGGAGACAGGGAAATTGTGGGTGGGAACATTTGGGGAAGCAATTTTTAAGAGAGGTTCTGCATTGATACACTGATGGATGTGGTCGCGATGACTTCTGTCTCGGGCTTGTGAGCTGTCACCAGTTATGCTCTTTGAAACCGTACTTTATGGTCAAAGGCTTGATCTGAAACTGCAACTGATGCACCCAATGACATTTTCTTTGTCCAAGAGAACGGCTGACACCTTTAAATTTGACATGTAGCTCTTCCTGTTACGCCATGCTCCAATCTAATCAGAGAAAATGGAAATTTTAGATCAAGAAAACAATATTTTAAACTCAGGCTTCTTAAATAAACCTGGATGTATCAAGGATCGTTAAAGTGGCTTATCTCCTGTTATGTTTGATGTATGTCCTGTTACATTATTAGATACTCATCAGATACTCATAGTGCCAAATCACAACAACAATTGCCTCGTGGCACTTTATGTTGTAAGGTAAAGACCCTGCAATACTACAAAGAAAACATAGTAAACCCCAACAATCATACTGACTCCCTATGAGCCAGCGCCTTGGCGACAGTGGGAATAAAAAAACTTCCTTTATCAGGAATAAACCTCCAGGAGAACCAGGCTGAGTGAGGGGTGACGGGTAGGGAGATGAGAGGAGGACAGGACAAAGACATGCTGTGGAAGAGAGCCAGAGTTTAATAATAACTTATAATTAAATTTAGAGAGGTGTATAAAACATAGTGATTGAAAAAGGTGACTGAAGAAGAAACACTCATGGGAATCCCGCAGCAGCCTGTTGCAGCATAACTAAGGGAGGATTCAGGATCACCTTATCCAACCATAAGTATGTGCTTTTATCAAAAAGGAATGTTTTAAGCCTAATCTTAAAAGCAGAGAGGGGGTCTGAAGGCTCTGCCTCCCATTCTACTTTTAAAGGTCATGAAGATAAGATGTGAGGAGCAGGATTTTAAATTCAATTCAGGATTTAACAGGGAGCCAATGAAGGGAAGCCAGTATAGGAGAAAGATGATGTCTCTTTGTAGTCCCCGTCAGTACTCGTGCTGGAGCATTTGGGATCAACAACTCCAAGATGTTTGTAACCTGCACTAAAGCTGCTTCTTTACTGTGACGAGCTCTGAAACCTGACTGAAAATCTTCAAATAAACCATTGCTCTGCAGATGATCAGTTGTTTTAAAATTACTGAAGAATTTCTAATACAAAAGTACATAGCCAGATAATACAGACAATTTGATCATGTTTAAAATTCAAACATGAATTAATGATAGAACTTATTTGAGCAGCTGCTCTATGACAACCCCCATTAATGTTTAAATAGCTGGGACTCTCCACCATTTGGTTTCAGAACTGAAAAAGATTCTTTGATGAGAGGTGAAACCTCTTCATGGACCCAAAGGAGTCCAGTAGGTTTCTATCAAAGCTCCTTGGACTATCATGACCTGGATTAGTGAAAACCTACAAAGACAAACTCCTGTTCAAGCCTTTTATATATGAGGGGCAGCCAGTCAGAAGACAGCTGAGGATTAAATTGGGCCTCCAAAGCCCCAGTATAAAATGTATTATTTTATTTATTTGTTATTTAGGATTTATTCCATCTCCTGCAGTTGAAGTTGGTTATTATGTACTTTTTCAAAGTACTACTGAATTTCCTGACTATAAGGGAAAGGTTTCTGCGTTGACTGTTTTTCTTAATGTTTCTACTTTTTATGTGCAAACAGTTCAACTTGTAACAAAGAATCAATCCTCTAGGGATCCGAAACAGTTAGAACAGAGGTTTTAGAATAACAGTAACAAGGACATATTTTACTTCTGTTTGGTAATTTGCTACCTTACAGTCCCATCAGCAAACTTCATTTGCTAATAAAAATAAAGCTAGATCAGTAAACCGCGTAAGCCTAGTTCTGCTTGAAGTACAATTATTATGGCAACTGACAGTGTTAGTTTAATGGGAACTTAAATGTTGAGCAGTGAGAAGTAAAACACAAAGTAAAACCAGAAAAAGGAAGGAAAGCATCACGCTACGGTAAATACTTTATTCCATGGTAACAGTATAAATCATATACTGAACTTACTGGAAGCAGACCAAGGAAAATAGTACAAGTTGTGTAAAAACAGTGTGGGAATCTTCACCTGAAAAAAGGTGTTTAAAAATAAAAGCTAAGGGAATGGAGGAAGAACGTGTTTTAGTCTTCTAGCTGCAGCAACCACTCAAAGCTTTTTTCTTTCTTTCTCTTTTGCTTCCTACTGAGATGTAAAAGTGCTGCTGTTTCTGTTGTAGCGTTTAATAGTAGAGTGTGAATTTCATAGGTGGTGCCTTAAGGGACGTGTCCTTTTCCGTGATGATGTAATAATGGAGTGGTAGGGGTGGAAAAACGGTGGTTATGCTTAATAAGCATGATTAGCCACAAACAGTGACTCTCCACCAGCAGCGCTGGCTCCAGAGGAAACATATTTGCCCACACTGGCCTGGCTGTTAGCCTGTAAGATAGAAAATATGATATTATTTAATGCACAAGAGGACTCTAGAGCATGAGTTTGATGTTAATAATAATAATACAACTCTTTCATATAGCTTTATATTTTAGTTACACAGTTCATATTCAGACATACCAGAGCTCTCTTTACAAACTCTTCTTGGCATGCCTTTCCGTTCTCCTTCTTCCCACCCCAGGCTTTCAGGGCAGAGGCCTGCAGTGCACGGCCATATGAGAAGGTGAGTGCCCAGGGCTTGTGCAGGGGGCACAGGTTCATGGCGTTCAGGTTGACAGAGGCCTCCTCCTCACTCTGACCACCAGACAGGAAGGTAATACCTGCAAAGCAGGTAGAGTTTAGCAACCCAGATTGCAGATCTAATGCAGATTAGTCATAAAAGATTATGTCTAAAAAAGTGTAAAAGTGTGCATATCAGCAAGCGTGTGATGTACTTTCTTACCAGGAACTGCAGGGGGAACGGTGCGGCGCAGGGCAGTAACAGTTGCCATGGCAATCTCCTGGTTGGTGTACTTGTGTGAGCAAGAGTGTCCAGCGGTAACCATGTTGGGTTTGAGCAGGGTACCCTCCAGGTAGACGTGGTGGTCGGACAGGGCCTTGTAGACGGCAGCCAGGACCTTCTCAGTGATGTACTGACAACGCTTCAGGTCATGGTCACCATCAGGAAGAATCTCAGGCTCAACAATGGGGACAATACCGTGCTAGGAAAGGCAAGGACACAAAGACAGGGTAAAATAGGAGCTCATATTAAGAAGACAAGACCTGAAATCCAAAAGTGAAGACTTTAAAAATTTAATGTTATGCTGCCTTGATAATACTATGACATAGCATTAATTTGGAGAAAAGTTTTTTGAGCTTGTTGGCACATTATGAGGTTTCCTCATTGTGTGTTTTTACCCATGCAGGAAGTATGCGTGTGGCATGATCATATCAAATGCACAAGCAAAAACAGCAAAAATATTTTAATGTTTTTTTTTTTAAATAGACCCAATAATAGATCTTGTAAAATTCAGTTAAACTGGGTTATCTGTCTGTTGTGTCTTACCATCTGGCAGATGCTGGCATAGCGAGCCAGGACATTGGCATTCTCTATGATAGCCAGTCTTGAGGGCGTGGTGGGGGTGATCTTCAGAACACAACGCCACTTGGCGAAGTCAGCACCATCCTTCTTGTACTGGGCGCAACGCTCATAAAGCCCATCGAGACCTGTTAGGAAGGACAAACATACACAATACGTTAGATAAAGATATTAAAAGATAATTATGTAATACGGATGATGTCTGGATCTTTTCTGTGCTCACCCTGGGTGGTTGTCTCGCCATTGGTTCCTGCCAGGGGGACAACACCTTTGTCGACCTTGATACCCACCACCATGCCTCTTTCTTTGAGGTATTGAGGGAAAGGCTTGCCATCATCGGTCTTCTGGTACATGGTCTCGTGGAAGAGGATAACGCCACCAATACAGGGATTGATGCGGTCGTCAGCAGTGAAGAGGAGCTGGCGGTACAGCCTCCTGTTCTCCTCAGTGTTCTCAGCATTGATGCTCTGGAAGCGCTTGGCCACACTGCCTGGAGGTTATAGAAACAGATAAAATCAGATTGACTATAAAAACATAGTATATTATTAGGTGTTGGAAGCCACAGTCTGTCTGCACGTTTGCAGAAATGTTTCAGTTCAGGTCTGAGAAAACACACACAGTGAAACCAGTTTCAACTGTAGCCTAACTGCAATCCTTTAAGCCATAGTTTTTGGCAACTGTTGAGTTGACTGTCCCAAAGAACTGATTGTTAGTATATAGGTTCATTTTCTTACCAGTTGACTCATCTGCAGCAAGGATTCCTTTGCCTGGAGCCACAATCTTCAGAGCAATATCATTGAGCTCCTTCTTTTGCTCAGGAGTGAGGAAAGGGTATGCGTGAGGCATCCTGACTCTTGATATAAATAGAGGGAAGACAAAAATTTGAGAAATTAATAATGAACATGACACAGGGGTTATACATTTTTACAGTGCGCCAAGGCGAAAGGTTATACTGCACTGCATATCTGCTTTTGAGTGTAACAGTTTCAGGGTATATGTGTGGGAAACTGCTAGATGAAAGGAGCACAGAACATCGGGTTGATTGTGTGAAGGAAGTGGTAAAAAAAAACAAAAACGTCTGGCTCATGGTTTTATGTTTTCCTGTCAGACTATCTTTTGCTAAAATAACCCAGACCAGCTTGTGTCCTACATGCGACAGCAGCTGTTTAAGCTTTAACTGCTGCAGCAGCTTGTGCGCTGGTTTCACACTATTCCCCAGGCACAATATGTAACCTCACAGAGGATCCAGTGTCAGAGAACTACCACAAATCCCCCTCCACCACCATCACATGCCCCACCCTCCATGCATCTGACCACCCTTAAAAAATCGTGTGCACGTCCGTGACCTATTCCATTTTCTAGCCTCTTATCCCTGACCTTTCCATTCCCCTCCACAGCCCCCCTTCCCTCACCATTCCTCTTGACTGGCCTCTATCGCATACCTCCTCCAACTGTCACCCTGTTGCCACTATCAATACGTTAGACTAAATATACCCAGTGTACCCAGTATACTGCTTGCATGAGGCAGTGAGTGCACTGTAGCTCATGTAGCATGAATGGGCTGCATAAAAGAAAATGTGCAGCGTTCCACCCGGCTGTTGATGAGGCATGCCACATTGCAGAAGGCAGTCTAGATGAATTTATCTAGTAAAGCAAGAAATTAGTCAGACTATTGAGTCACCACTGACCAACGATTCAATGGAAACTTTGCATCAGATAAAGGTAGGTGACTGAAGTTTACCAAAAATGATCAGCTTTGTTTAATATCAAGGGAGAATCGTTCTCACAGTTCATCACAATCATTATTTAATGTTGTTATACTATAGAAAGTGATGAGATATTTTCATCTGTCTAGCATCTGGTTCATTGACGTTGAAGTAACAAAAAAAAAAAAGACGCACACTTGCATTTAACCAACAGACATGAACCTGCGGGTTACACTGATATAGTTCGAGTCATGTTAACCACACAGTTGTGAAAGCTACAAGAAGATGCATAACACTGTTTTTATTTTATCTCTGGTATACAGGTCATAAGCCTCTCATTATGCCAAGGCTTTATAACATAACATTCAATAGCTAACCAACAAATCCACTTCAAATGCTGTTTTCTTCATGGGCATGAATTCAATCTTTTACCTTTGAGGTTGCGAGGAGAGCTGAGAGAAGAGAGAAGAAGGGAGAAGATCCGGCCTTCGTCTGCGACACCCCTGCAAGCCTGCTGGCCCTTGTATTTATCCTCCCATTGTGACCCCTCACATTTCAGCTGCCCAACTATAAAAAGAACAGGATGCAACCAGAGATGGCTTGTGACATTCAGCAGGACTGGGGCTGGAGTAACGTGCTAGCAAGCAGCCACTCAAAGGGCAAAGAGTGTTTCAGTGAACGGCACAAAATGCGATGGAATAACAGGCAGTTAGGGTTTAGGTGAAGTCCACATAGAAGGGGTTGAGTAGACGATATTATCCAGAAATGTGCAGGGAAGAATGGCCTACTATGTAAGTGTTTCTTACACTCTCCTTAAACGAAATTATGCATCTTCCAAGCACATCCTTTACATTCTGTCTTATATTAAACATTTTATTTAGCTGCAGTTATTGTAAAACATGCTGCCTCACCAAAGAAGAACATCTAATATCTGGAGGTCATTTGAAATAGTATGTGAAGGAAGATAAATTTGGGGGTGATAGGTTTGTAGCTTGAACCCATCTGCTGGAACGTTGAAGACAATATAATTACACTGCAAGCAAGACGCAAGTAGGCAAACTTCTTCATGGTACTCGTGCACGGGAGAGAACCAGACAAACGCCGTTCCTTCGCTTGACCCCAGTAGGATCAAAACCTCTACCAATCTACAACTAATTACAAAACTCTAAGCATATATAAGTAAATATTTCTAAGCATAAATGACAATCAACAATACAAATCTAACAGGGGGTATATGTAGAATGCACTAAATGTGTGTGTCTGCGTGCACACAGACACACAGAAACAGAGTGAGAGTGAGAGAGGGTTGAGCATGTTGCAACATTGCCAACCTGCCCTTAGAAATCCAAACCAGACGCAGCAACACAGCACACTGATCCTGACCTTTTCTCGACCTTTCTTGATCGTCTGTGCTCTGCAGGAAGAGGTCAACCGCCAAGCTAGGGAAAGGTTGCAGGTTCATATTTTCGGGGCACATTGCACTTTGCATCTGTTTCTGTGTCTCTCACTCAGCTCATGGGAAAGCACAAAACAGACATGAAAAGACATAAAATTTTGCAACTCGGATGTTCTCACAGTTTCAGACTTTGGGTTTTGTAGTGCACGCTACACTTTTTTAGTGGCACACACTTACCGTAAAAGAGGCCAACTTCCTGACAGGAGGGCTTGCGGGCTGAACAATGCAACAGGAATAGATGTGTTAAGTAGAAATCTGAAGAAGCAAATTCAACTTGCTAGTCAACTACAGGGAAAGTAATAGTCATAATGTTAGATGCTCAACATTCCCTTTTCTTATTTACAATTTAATGTGATAAACAAAAAGAATTTGATCGGACTGACCTCAAATTTTCAGCAAAAAATTTATCTTAGACCTGCTAATGAGGCAGATGGTTTTATTTAAATGTTAACATTTTAATTATATTTAAAATAATTTCATCTGGTTGTCCACATGTCAATAAACTTTACTGTTATACTATTGTTTAAGAAAATTAGAGCTTAAACTAAATTAGTTGGCCACCCACCACCACAATCTCTCTTATATAACACAGCGCTGCCGCTATTGAAACTCCTCCTTCATCGAGTTCCTCTAAAGATGCCTCGGCTTTGATCAGTCACCTGATTATTTCTGCTTTTTGGCTCCTTCTTACATGCTTTCAGCAGAAGTGGCACATTGCTCAGCAGTGAAAATTAAAAATAAAACCAAATATCACAGTTAAAATGATTTTCCATGGGAGTAACACAATGAACTGGCTAATTAGTGCTACAATATTCTTGTCAGGTAAGGCAGTTTGTGCCTTTTATCTTTCATTGTCTAGTTATGCCTTCATTTTAAGTAAAATATTATGGAGCAGTATGTCTGTTGTGCTCATTTCCTTTTTTTTTCTCTGTGAATCAAACTTACTGAGACGTGTGATCAGCCCAGTTAGTTTCAGAGAGTAAAAATAGCTTAATGAGTACAATATTTTTATTGCATTTCACCTCTAGCATGCACTGAGTGAAAAAACCCTTTCATAAATAATTTTGCAAAATTTAATTCTTGATTATTAATCCATAATAAATATGTAAATGCTAAATCACAAATAATTCTATGCTAATGCAATCATCACATATTTGAGGCCTGTTTCCAGTGTCACATTGTACTTTTTGATCCTGTGATGAATAATTTAACTAACACTGTGTTGACAAGAAAAAAACTTGAGGACATGGCATTGTAATAAAATGTTTTAATAAATTTACTTTTCAGGGGGTTATGAAACCATTTAATGTTTCTTCTTTATATTCATCACTATTTACATTAGATTCTCATTGAAGGCATCAAAATTATAAATGAGCACATATGGAATCAAAAACATGTTTTATAGTTTAGATTCTTCAAAAATCGCCACCCTTTACTTTGATTACTGCTTTGCACACTCTTGGCATTCTCTTGATGAGCTTCATGAGGTCGTCACCTGAAATGGTTTTCCAACATTCTTGGAGGAGTTCCCAGAGATGCTGCACACTTGTTGGCCCTTTTGCCTTCACTCTGCGGTCCATCTCATTCCAAACCATCTCAACTGGGTTTAGGTCAGGTGACTGTGGAGGACAGGCCATCTGGCGCGGCACTCCATCAATCTCTTTCTTGGTCAAATAGCCCTTACAAAGCTGGAGGTGTGTTTGGGGTCATTGTCCTGTTTACAAACAAATGATGGTCCAACTAAATGCAAACTGAATAGGATGGCATGTCGCTACAGAATGCTTTGGTAGCCATGCTGGTTTAGTGTGCCTTAAATTTTGAATGAATCCCCAACAGTGTCACCAGCAAAGCCTCTCCCATACCATCACACCCCCTGTTTCACAGTGGAAGCCATGCATGTAGAGACCATCCGTTTACACTCACCAAAGACTCAGCAGGTGGAACCAAAGTTCTCAAATTTGGACTCATCAGACCAAAGCACAGCTTTCCACTGGTCCAATGTCCAATCCTAGTCTTTCTTGGCTCAAAAAATCTCTTCTCCTTGTTTCTTTTCCTTAGTCGTGGTTTCTTAGCAGATATTTGACCATAAAGGCCTGATTCTCACACTCCTCTGAACATGTCTGTGAAGGTTCTCAGTCATCCATGTCATTGTAGTCAAAGGAGCTTGCAAAGAAAAGCGTCTGGACTTCTTTAAGTTGCTTGAAGACGTTTCACCTCTCATCCGAGAAGCTTCTTCAGTTCTAACGTCAAATGGTGGAGAGTCCCAGATATAAACCTAGTGGGAGTAACCCCCCACAGAGGGACAAAAGGACCCCCTGATGATCCTCTAATCGCCTGAGCCAAGGTGTGAAACTGGGTGTGGGTCCCAATCAGCCAGGGTTTCGGGTGAGCTCATTGTGAAACCTGGCCCCACCTTATCATGTGAATTCCTGAGGTCAGATGGCCCAGGATGTGAGTGGGCGTTAAGGCGTCTGGGGAGGGAACTCAAAACTGGATTATAGATGGCAGAGAGTTGGTGTCGTAAACCACCGCCTCTGTTCAAAGATGGTCGCTCACAGTGGACATAGATGGCTTCTTTCACTCCTCTTTCAAACCATCTGTCCTCTCTGTCCAAAATGTGAACATTGGCATCCTCGAAAGAGTGACCTTTATCCTTAAGATGCAGATGGACTGCTGAGTCTTGTCCTGTGGAGGTGGCTCTTCTATGTTGTGCCATGCGCTTGTGACCACCTCCACAGGACAAGACTCAGCAGTCCAACTGTCTTCAGTTCTTGAAGTAATGATGGACTGTCAATTCTCTTTACTTAGCTGATTGGTTGTTGCCATAATATAAATTCTAGCAGTTGTCAAATACGACTGTCAGCTGTGTATCAACCTGACTCCTGCACAACACACTGACTGATGGTCCCAATCTCATCAAGCAGGCAAGAATTTACCCAAATGAAACCTGACAAGGCACAGCTGTGAAGTGAAAACCATTTCAGCTGACCACATTATGAAGCTCATTAAGGGAAGGCCAAGGGTTTGCAGCGCTGTCAGCAAAGCAAAGGGTGGCTGCTTTCAGGAATGTAAAATATAATACATATTTAGAGTTATTTATATTTTTTTCTTTGCTATATAATTCAATATATCATTTATATATTTGATGTCTTTAGTATGTCTTTACAATGTTGAAAGTACTAAAAATAAAGAAAAACTATTAAATAAGATGTGTCCAAACTTTTGACTGTATATATGGAATTTAAGACATAAAATTGACTCCAAATTGAAGTCTTGGGTGTGTTTTACAAGACAATAATTGCTCTGAGTTCTTAGAATTTAAAAATATCGAGCTTATCTGCTCTCTAGTTGTAATAAAAGATCACCCACTGAGGCAGACCTCAGTTCAAACTGCTACACTCCAACAAAAATAAAGAGAAACACAGACTCTATACAATTTTCTGTATGTGGTATTCAACAGAGGTGCTATAATCACATTAGAGTACCTCTATTACTATATAAGTAATAGATTAAAGTTGTTTATAGTAAAACAAATGGTTTTTTTTTTGCTTCTTTAATTCTCAGTGTTAAATCCTGCACTTTCTTTCAATATTGATCCTGGGGCTTGGAAGACCCTGAGTAGCTCTGCTCCTGGTTTTGGGTACAAGGTGATTCAAAGAAAATCAGAGTAAGTCACAAGGGCGATCGTGGCTCAAGAGTTGGGAGTTCGCCTTGTAATCGGAAGGTTGCCGGTTCGAGCCCCGGCTTGGACAGTCTCGGTCGTTGTGTCCTTGGGCAAGACACTTCACCCGTTGCCTACTGGTGGTGGTCAGAGGGCCCGGTGGCGCCAGTGTCCGGCAGCCTCGCCTCTGTCAGTGCGCCCCAGGGTGGCTGTGGCTACAATGTAGCTTGCCATCACCAGTGTGTGAATGTGTGCGTGAATGGGTGGATGACTGGATATGTAAAGCGCTTTGGGGTCCTTAGGGACTAGTAAAGCGCTATATAAATACAGGCCATTTACAAGACACATTGATAAAGTGTGTGTATGTTAGTGTATCACACGTACACACACATACATGTTTGTTAAATCTATGCTTGCAATTGGACTATTTGCTTTTTAAGAATATTGCTATTTATTACTAATTTTCTTCTAGCAAACATCATAATAGGTTAGTAATAAATGAACAAACATGCAATATTTCTTAACAGAAAAGATATGTAGTGTATTTAACCACAGTTTGCTCTCTAGACTTACATTGTGGTCTGGATTTATCTCCACAGTTTGATCGTCAGTGCCCCACTTGAACACGAGAATGGGGGAATATATAGCTGCACCACTTCTCCTCCAAAATGTCAAGATATAAAACTAGAAGGTAGGTAACCATTAATTTGTAAATGTCTTAAAACCTCAACAGCAACTATTTTACCTTTGCAAAAATTCTGCTCAGACCCTGGCACAGAAACCTGGTTTGATATCTTTGTATTGAGCCTTCAAAACTGAGATCAACTTACTTTTTAAATTTTTACAGCTATGAAATGAAGTTATAGTGAAAGTGAATTCTGTGTTGCATTCCTTTCTGTTGTAAATGTGCCGTGTAAATTGATCATGTAAAAAGGGAAGTGTATTAATTGAGGTGCTTTGTAGTCTTCGGCTTCACTGTTTCTTCCAATATCAAGGAGTTTTTTGTGTTTTAACAAATATTGCATTCTTTAAATACAGCCCCAGATTTGACAGCTAATGTGTCCCTTGGTATGTCAATGGCAAGTGATCCCTCTGGAGAAAACACTGTGGTGAGTTGCTAGCTCCAGACCTTATGTTAAGTACTTTTTAAAATCACTGATGATCCAACTCAACTGTCTTATGTATGTAAAATGTCTTGTGTTAAAAATTGCATTGTGAAAAATCACTGAACCTCCCAGTGGTTCTCCACAGAATCAGCTAATTTTAAAAAAACAACAACACATCTTACATATTAGCTTAATGTTACTGGGTGACTGTGGTCCCATCTGCACCAGAATGCATGCCACATATACTTGGGCAAGATACTAACCCCAAGCTGCACTCTGATGCATCTGTCAGAGTATACATGCATGTAAATGTCAGATAGAAAGCACTTACATGGGAAAAGGATAGAAAAAAATCATTTGTTTGAGTGGGTGTGAATGAGTGAGGTTGTATAAGACAAGTGCTACATAAGACCCAGACCTTCTACGATTTACTGGTACAGATAATGTTCAGTGTGGTGTAGATAAAGAGGAAAAGCAGGTCTCTCTGAATGTAGAAAGATGACAAAGGAATAGAAGTGAGGTTTGTATTTTGAGTGAGCTCTGTAGCCTGGATTGAGTACCACACCTCCAGAGTTCCCACAGGTTTAACCCGTCACATATTCACACGCATGTTCCTGAAAGAGAGCAGAATCAGAAATTCTTTTAAAAAAACAAAAACATTAGCTGATACTGAAGATTTATGTGGGAATTTATTTTTTTCAGATCTGATTGATTTTTATATGGAATAAAGGAAACAGGGACAGGAAATAATCAGCCTAATCAGAACTTGTCTTTGTCTGTTTTTAGGTGTGTTGTCCATCCATCCCAAAGCACTGCAAAAGTATCACCATGTACAACGGTGTGTGCTTTCAGATTGACAGTTCTAATTCATTTGGACCACCGATACCATCTTCTCTTGACGGTAATAGTAAACAGAGTTTGTGAAAATGTACCTACAATGAATAATGTTTTTGAGAAAAAAAAGATTTTAAATGATGATTCCATTTATTAAGGAAAAAATGTCAATGAGTGTGTCACGTGGCTGTGGAGAAATTTTGGCCCTGTGGTGGCCCACTAGAGGGCTCCACTCACACCCAAGTAGGGAGGACAGGTTTTGTCGAGTTGTGTGGCGCGACGTGTTCAGTTAATGTGTTGTGATGAATAAAATCGGAGTGGAAAGTTAGAGCTTCTGTTTTGTCTTTACTATACCTCCACAGCACACTTTTTTTTTTTGAGAAGTGTTTTAATTCAGCCCGCCGGTGGGTTTTAGACTGTGAATGCCCTTTTTAATGTCATGTTAATCTGCGTTAGGTCCAGACTTTGACTAGGCAACTTCAAAACCTTTATTCTCTCAACTTGAGTTCAACTTGCTGGTTGTTTTAGATCATTCTCCTGTTGCATGACCCAAATGTGCTTGAGCTTGTGACATGATCATTTTGGATTTTCTGGTCGAGAACATAATTCATAGATCCATCAATTACGCCAAATCATTAGGAAGCAGCAAAATCAGCCCTAGACACACTGCAATCACCATGTTTGATTGTTGGTGTGATGCTTTTTTAATGAAATGCTGTGTTGGTTTTTCTCCAGATTTAACTGGACTCAAACAATTAAAAAAGTTCAGGTTTTGTTTCAGTCTACAGAATATTTCCCCAGAATCTCCAAGATATTTTTTGGCAAATGTGAGACGAGTCTTTGTGCTTTTTTGGTGATTTTTCTCCTCAAACTCTCTATTTGTATGCCATTTTTACCCAGTCTCTTTTCTATTGTTGAATCGTGAACTCTGACCTTAACTGGGACAAGTGAGGCCTGCAGTTCTTTAGATGCTGGTCTGGGTATGGCTGTGACCTTCTTGATGAATTGCCGATGTGCTCTTGGAGTAATTTTGGTAGGCTGGCCACTCCTGAGAAGGTTCACCTGTTCCATGGTTTGCTTGAGTCCAGAAAACGTAGAAATGACTTACAAATGTCAAAGATATATTTCACATCTCTTCTTGAGTTTCTCTAGATCGTGGCATGATGCTTTTTGAGATCTTTAGCATGCTTCAGTTTGTCATGCAGGTTCTACTTACTGTAAGTTATTTCTTGATTGAACAGGTCTAGTAGTCTGTACTAATTGTTTTGAGTCATGTTATACAAACATTTTTAACTCACAAGACGTTTGTGTAAGAAACTGAGATGTTTTGTCTTGCTTCTAAGTGACAGAGTCGATTCTGTTCATCTGGATGTTTAGAAGGTTGGAAAATCCTGTACTCACCTGAGACTGAGAAAGACACTTGGATGAGTGATGAAACCCACTGTAAACACTGCATCCACATGAGCACAATCAACCTTCTGGGATTTCAAATAATTTAAGCTTTTCTGTATTTTCTTAAAGAAATAAAAATAAATGTAAACAATAAGACTAAGAATAATTGTGGTTGGAGATCCTATACATTAACTTTTGTAAAACCCTGATAAGCATTTTTGGACCAAACTCATTTAATCCCTTAATCTTCTTGTCTCTCTTGTTAAACTAACATAGACAACAGCGACTGAGCTATGCCACTAAATAGACAAACATACGTACTTTAGTGATTAACTAGCAAATGCATACTACATAGATTGTCTTTGTGTTATTCATAATGCCTTTACTGAGGTGCAAAATTCTTTTGCTTTGCTTTTTATATGAGTGAAAAAATATAAAAATCACCCCATAAAACTAAATCTAATTTTGAATCCATTTCTTTGACAGACTGTGAAACACAAGCCGACCTTGCCTTTCTGTTGGATGGTTCAGGCAGCGTATCTGGTCCTGATTTTCGAACAATGAAGAAGTTTGTGAGAGATCTAATTGTATCATTTCTCTCAAGTGACACACAGGTGAGACACTGTTGTCCCTCTGCTACTTAAATAACAGCAAATCATGACATAGATTACATCTTTGTTTGCATTTAACACCATAAAATATAATCTAACACATGTTTCACATATTTTTTCTTTCTTTCAGTTTTCTGTTTCCCAGTTCTCCAGTGCACCACAGATTCATTTTAACTTTCAAAAATTTAACTTAACTGAAATGGAAGATAAAATCAATAGAATTCAGCAACACATGGGACAGACTTTCACGGCTAAGGCCATCAAAGAAGTTGTGTAAGTGATGCAAAGATATTACTGAAGCATTGCATTTTTCAGTGAATCTGACCACAGTAACTACTGTGCATGTTCAGTATTATGTTGTGGACAAGATGGCACAAACCAAGGCCAATTTGAAATACATGCAGATCTAATGCTGCATCTGCAAAGTACAAAAATATCTGTATTTTGGAAAAATTATGAAAAATATGAATGACACTGAAATATGTATGACCACAAGGTGCACTTTTAAAAATACTTTGTGTTGAAATTTCATTTTATTATTATTTTTTATTTGATAGGGAAAAAGTTTTCAGCCCACAGCAAGGCTCCAGACCAAATGTGAAGAAGGTCTTGATTGTAATTACTGATGGAGCATCTAATGACCGTGAGAACCTGGAAGGTGCAGTAGAGCAAGCAAAAAATAAATCAATTGCTCGATTTGTTATTGGGGTAAGCACTTCAGTTATTTAAACTTGTAGAATATTGAGTTTCGTATTGATTGATGATGCTGTCACTTGTCAGACATGCTGTGAATTAGTTCTGCCATTCAGTCAACAAGAAATAACTGTTATTGTTGATTTGAGTTCTTTTCAGTGTTAGAGAGTATAATATCTGTGTGTAGATTTCATTTTAAATCAGGTGAGATTTAAGGACTGTATTTTACCAAAGTCAGCAAATGATCTTGAATAGTATGAAAACTTAATCATAGTTTTTCCAATCTCCAGGTCGGGGATGCATTTGATAAACCTGAGGCAAAACAAGAACTGCACAGCATTGCATCATCTCCCTCAGAAAAACATGTGTTTGAAGTGAAGGAATTCAGCGCACTTGAAGAAATAAGACAGAATCTACAGGACAAAATTTTTCCCATTGAAGGTACAAATATACATTCAACATTAAAGCTTTGTTAAAATTCCTGTCACATTGTATTCTTTTTATTGCATGTTACAAATTTTGTCTCATTTTAAGTTAAACAGCTTGTTGCTTTATGAAAAGAGCAATAAATACTCAGCACATTTATAATAAACAACAAAAAGTCATTTGAATTCTTTACTTTAAGAATAATTAAAATTTTGTCTTGTTTATTTTTCTGTCACAGAAAGCAGTGGAGAGTCACTGAAAATGGAAATGTCTCAAGAGGGATTTAGTACAGTTTATGCACCTGAGGTAATTAAAACTACATGAAACTCATCAGACAGTCTAGTCTGATGAGAAAGAGAGATTCACATGTGCCACCTTTTGTAACTTGAAGGCAACCAGATAATTGAACACAGTCCAGATTTTAAATAAAAAAAATTATTGTATATTAAATGTATTTTCTGTGTACACTGTAGGGAATTCAGATGTCTATTGTTGGTGCAAACCAGTGGAGGGGAGGCTACGTGCAATACACAACAGGAGGCCAGAAGGTGAAAACATATGAGGATGTGTCTTTTGAGCCTGACAGTTATCTTGGTAAGAATATTTAACAGTCTAACTCATACACATGTGATCATGTATATACACAGCTCTGCTGTAATTCTTTTACACAAACAAGTGGATCAGTTTGCACATGAAAAAAATTTAAAAGGAGAAATAAGTTGTCTTTCCTTTTTTGATTACCAAATTCTAGGTTACTCCATGGCAATTGCTAGAACCCAAAGTGGTTCTCTGACAGTTCTTGGTGCTCCAAGATATAAACACAGAGGAGTTGTGGTCTCTGTTAACAGAGACAACTTTGAAAACCAAACGATTGAGCCGTTGGCATCACAGGTATGAATTTACAGCAAGACAGATCTGAATGACCTTGTAAAAAGAAAAATTACCATCATAATGCGGCTACCCCTTCGGCGCCAGCTGTGGGCTCAATGCTGGAGCCGAACAAAAACTCCCTGATAACGACTGTGTTGAGTCTGTTCCTTCCCATTCCATGCAAGGCCACCTGGGTTGGCTGGAAGACTGTTTACTTAGCCTGGCAGGGCGAAGGAAACTGTCTCAGCTGAACTATGGACATGCACACACATACATATACTGATACTGATAAGCACTCACTGACACATCACCCTCCCTATCCAACACCACCTCCAACGCTTACCTCCCCTCTGATGTGGACATCGGGTCAGCTGGAGGCGCAGTCAAAAGATTGCAGCGGTCCCAGATCAGATGTACACACTGGAACACTTTCCCATGTTGCTTGTCTGTGTTTATTGTGTTATGGTGTGTTGATACCTGTGCATTCCTGTATTATCCTTTTGTGTTACACATTTCGATGTTTCTTTTTCCTCGCTACCTAGCCTGACCTGTCTCCCCAATGTGATGTTTGTGTATTGTATGTACGGTCGGCAAGGTCTGTCATCTCGGTTGTGGGCAAAAGACCTGCAACTGACAAATAAAGGCTATCTCATCTCATCTAAATTATATATAAATTATTTTTTCAAATAAAAATGTATATTTTTTTGCTTACACAGTATCAGACTGGTGCATATTTCGGGGCAGAGGTGTGTACCATGGACATAAATAATGATGACATCACTGAGCTAATCTTCATATCAGCCCCAATGTACATGGAGCCTGATAGAGAGGGAAGAGTTTATGTTTGCAGATTAACTGGTTTGGTAAATCAAAGTTTTATCCACTTCAATTAAATTAATTATTTTATTTGTCAACTTCCCTAATGATCATATAATATTCACTCTCCTGCTTTCAGTTTGTGGAGTGTAATTTTGATGATCCATTAGTACTAAGAGGACATGCAGCTGTCAAAGGAAGGTTCGGCTCTTCTCTTGCTGTGCTGCCTGATCTAAACTCAGATGGATTCAGGGATTTGGCAGTTGGAGCACCTTTGGAGAATAATGGTGAAGGCAGCATCTACATTTTCCACAGTGAAGGAGGCGAAAGAATCAGTCCTACTTACTCACAGGTACACAGCATCAAAGTACTCACAATGATTATTAAACTTATCTGTGATGTAAAAGTGCATCTATACAACCTGCAGCTTTATTATTTAAAATATGTTCATTCACACAGAGAATTACTGGCTCTGAGGTCCAGTCAGGACTGAAGTTCTTTGGAGTGACAATCAGTCAGTCGGCTTTTGACCAGAGTGGTGATGGACTGCTTGACTTAGCGGTGGGTTCAAAGGGTAAAGTTGTCTTGCTGAGGTAAGTCAAAGATAGTCCAGCCATGTGTTACTGTTGTCACTGGTACTTTTTGTGAAGGTTCAATTGTAATGAATAGAATACTGCTAAAAACTTAGTGTAAATGTAAAATTTTCTAATTATAAAAAAGGCACATTAATGTAATTAGAAATTCTGTTTGCAGAACACAGTTTACTTCAAAATGTACAGGAACATACAGGAAAAAATGCATTTTTTTGCAAAGAAAAAAGGGTGATGCACACATGCAGCTACACATAGAGTTTAGCCGAGCTAAATTGAACAGACAGAAAATCAGCAGTAGCTCACATAACCACTTGTTACTCCCAAGGTATGCATAAGGGCATAGGACTCACCAAAAATGGACAACAGAAGATTGGAAAAACACTCTGATGAGTCTGGTCTCTAACAACAATGGTATCCACAGTCAGCAGATCTCAGTCCAATAGCACCTTTGGGATGTGGTTGAACAGGTCTACAACACCTTATTGAATTTATGCAACTAAGAATTAAAGCAAAGGAGGGTCCATCCAAGTACTACCAAGGTGTCAGTAACAAACTTGGTGGTGATTGTAGATACTTCTTTAGAAAGCATTACAGATTTATAATGAATGCTTCCTTAAATCATTAAATTTCATTTAAAACATATCTGGTTGATGCCATATAATAAGAGAAAATGTTCTTTACTTAGAAAATTAACATCTCTCACTGACCCCAAACTTTTAGTAGCAGAGATATTGATAGAAATAAGTAGACATAGTGGTTTATAAAATGTGCAGTGCGAGTAAATCAAAGAAAAGTGCACACAGTTGTGAAGTCTTGATCAGAACATCTACAATGAAGATTAGCTGTCAGCTTAGTAGTAATTACAAAGGTAATAGTCATTCACATGTCTAGTTCATCATCTCCTTTCCCTATTATGTCCATTTCCAGATCAAGACCCATTGTAGAGGTAAAGTCTGAGGTGTCATTCAGCCCAGACCAAATCTCTACTCAGAATGTAGACTGCTCAAAACCATTGGAGAACAACGTTACAGTCTGCTTTACCATGAGCAGCTTGTCTACGAAAGAGCTACATGCAGGTTTATTATTCTTATCTGTTTCTAAATCACTAAACCATTCATCAGTTTACTTTATGTATGCATGTGCATTTGTAACATTTAAGTCAAACTCTGATCTATTCCAGCTCAAGCAAGGATTGATTATATGTTAACATTGGATACCACTCGCAAACCTTCAAAAAAACGAGCTCACTTCAGTGTGAAAGAACAAGAGCAGTCTGGATCAATTAATGTCACCTTGGGGAAAACGTGTTTAAATGTAACATTTTTTATTGAGGTAAATTCTATTAATAACATCACAATTATCAAATGAACCAACAGATGTTTAAGTCAGTAAAGAAAATATTTTAATTTTAGTCTTGTAGTCCTGCAACACTGACATTGCTCTCTTCTTGCAGGCCTGTCCAGAAGATGCTCTCAGTCCTCTTTCTAATGAGATTAAATTCAGTTTTTATGGTTTGCCTTCTGAGGAAAATCTCACACCAAGTCTTTCCCCGCATGCTCCAACAGCAACTAATTATCCCGTAAGCAATGTGCACTATAAGTGTACAGTTAATACTTTTGCCTTTACTTTTTATGTAAGTCTGGCATTGAGAAGAACCTGTGCATTTGTCAGGTCTTCAAAGAGTAGTGACAAACACTAACTGAAAACACTGAATTAAAAATATTCAAGCCTTTCTAACTAGAGTCCTTGCACCTACAGAGGAACAAGTTGTCGCGAAATCAATCAATGTAGAGCAGTGTCACAAACCATGGAGGCCCCAGAAAAGTGCAATCAAACGATGAGTTTATTAACAGTCCGGAGAAAACATCAACATATGTCTTCTGACCAAAATACATCTTGTGGATACTTATAAACCAGTGGGGTACACGCCCCCCCATGGCGTCAATGACAGATTAAAATAGGTTCCAGACATTAGTCACAGTTAATCGTACATCTTTAATAGCTATAAGCAGACATAGAACTTCTCTTTTCTATAACACCTTCCATACAAGGTAATAAACTTCAAGCCCTCAGGGTCTCTGAGGCTAATTATTGACTCTGATCGTCTGTTACCAAGTAGAATAAAATATATTAAGACACCAAATGAGTTAAGGCCTCAGGCCTGGCACATTCCTAGATTATATGTGTTATATGTATTGTAAGCATGCATGCAATCATCCTTCTATGTTCTAGTTTCCCTCAGCATGTATCACCTGGACAGTCACGCCAGTGAAGCTTAAGACCCTTAATGAACCGAACATCAACTCAAAATAAGCACAGATATGCAATGTGTATAAAATACTTCTAACCGTACTTGTAATAAAAGTTAACATAATGGAAGGATCCTCAAATGGACATCTTCAATAAACAGCTGTAATGCAGTATCAATACTGTGAGAAATATTATTAGATGAAATAATGCTGTAAAGAATGTTATTAATGCAATTATAATGATGCAGATTATATGGCAGCAATAAAAGAATTTCTGTATCTCCACAAAGTGGACCAAGAATATCGTTAGAAAGAATTTTATCTTCAGTACAGAAAGTTTTGGTTAATGTTAGTCCATTTCACAGCAATAAGCATGCAGTTGCTTAGCTTGGTGACATAACCAGCTAACACTACTCACCTAACTTATAAAAGAGAATACATTCATTGTTGCTGTGGAATACATAGTAATACATAGTAAGGTCCATAGGTATTACATTTACTCTTCAGCCTCTGAAACTGTACAAAAATGATCTGTTATTTCTGAACCATTAATGCAGACATTTGTTCAACCCTTTGAATTAAAGCTAAATATCTGCACTTCAGTCACACATTGTTTGATTTAACACTGACTTTAGTGGTGTACAGAGGTATAATTACAATAAAATGAAATTATAATGAGTGAAATGTATAATGTAAATACACCATGCTTTCTTCCACAGTTAAATTTTGAGATCAACTGTGGCACTGACAAGAATTGCAATGATAACCTGAAGGTGGATTTCAACTTCACCAGGTGAGGCCCAGTTACTAAAGTTAAGCTTTACTTGTGTCACAGTCAGGCGACCGTGTGGCTCATGGATTTGAAAGGACCCAGCATGTAGAACACAGGAAGCAGACACGATCAACAAAAAGCCCAATTTAATGCTAATAGCTAAGTTAAAAATTATAACACATTCCTAAGAAAAGACCAAATCCCAAAACACAAGGGAATGGGAAATACAGAAAGAAGAAAAAAATCACACTCAGGGAAACACTGGGGAGGCAAAATACCTAGAGCCAAAACCCAAAAGACAATTATGTCACAAAACTTAAAAGCATTCCAAGAATAATAAAACCAAGACTGGACACCAAAATAAAACCAAAAAAAAAAATCCAAAATGAAAAATATAAGTATTAAAACATCCGCTGAAAATCTAACTCAGACATATTTATGATTAAACTCAAATTCACAAAACCCCCCAGAATTTGACAACTTGTGTGCCTGGAAATGTGCTACTTTTAATTGCTTGTACATGAAGCATAAAAACACTATTCTACTGAAACATTTGAATAAAATTTATAGCCACTCTGTCAAAATTCTCCTTCCTTATGATTAATAAGTCACAACAAAGCTGGAAAGAGAAATAAAGAAACAAAAATAAAAAGAAGAGAAAAACACTAACACAAATAATAAATCTGTTTACGATGGCGTATGAGGGACACAGAAGAAAAAATGTTATTTATTATTTTGAGAAAATTCGAAATGTGGAGATTACAATTGTTGTTTCAAGACAAACTGCCATGGCTACTGTAGGGAGGAGAGAGAAAGCGAGGGAGGAAAGAGGGCGAGAGAGCAAACAAACAGACATGCATAGACATCACTAGAGAAACCGGCAGATACACAACATGAAGACATCACTCACCTAATTGGGGAGGACATACAGAAGCAACACTATGCCAAACAGAACACAAAAGGAAACAGACTAAATGAATAGGAAACTAAGAACAAGAAACAAACGATGAAACAAAGAGGCACAAAGAAGTCCAAAAGTCCTTGAACCAAGAGGAAGAGTGGATTAGTAAAAAATGAAAAGGCAGGTAATGGACAGATGTAAAGATATTGATGGTTCACTAATTCATCTACTCAAGGCATCTTGTAGAGGGTATAGCATCTGTAGCAACAACTGTTACCTGCACATTTAAACTGTTTTTTCCCCAAATAGTATTTCAACTGTTTCTCGAAATTTAGACTTAATTTTTTAATAATGAATAATAGGGGAGACCGGGGATAGTTGTAACGTGGGTCAGTTGTAACACTTCCAATTTCTCCAATCAGGGCTAAGTTTCAAATGATGTGACTCATCCTGTGCATGCCCAACTCAGTTCTGCTATCACATGTGAAAAATCAGCACATTTTGTCAAACACAGACAATTTAACACCAAAAAAAGCAATTTGTATGCCTTAAAGTAAGTTTTTCTACTTTATTTCAATTTCTAATAGCATTATTTGCTTTGCAGTTAAACTCATCAAACTTAAATTATGTTATTTGTATGTCTGTGGGGATATATTCTGTGTAGGTCTTTAGTGCTAATGTTTTAGCCGTTGGCTGTAATGTTAGCTAGTTCATGGCTATAGGAGTCTGGGTCAGTTGTAACAGCAACAGTCTGGGTTAGTTGTAACAATAATGCAGATGTTACAACTTACCACACCATTACTTTAACCCATATTAAACAAGTTGGGGCAACGACATCAGCAGAGAGAGGTTCACTGGTCGCTTTTGTATATGCGGTTAATGCCATTGGCAACACAATTCCTCCACTGTTTGTGTTCCCACACATACATTATGCAGACCACTGTGTCAGAGATGGACCAGTAGGAAGTACTGGTAGTGGAAATAAATCAGGATGGGTGAAAGAAACAGATATCCTCATCTTTCTGAAGCACTTTGCAAACCACACCAAGGTAAGCCATGATAAAAAGTAATGGAATTGCGATGCTGGTGAACAACTACATTTTTTCAGCTTCATTGTTATGTTCAAAATTGGTGCAACAGTTGTAGGTTATAATGCCCACTGAGCCAATGAGGCCAAACTCAAGGAAGACCAACCAAAATTAATGAAATATTCAGTTGCAGAAAATTCCATAATTTGTCTTTTTTGGGGGGTTGGAATATGTTCAAAAGCTAGATTTCTGCATTCTGTCACACACACACGTAGCTACATAAATGGATGTAAGTGCATTCATGTGTTGAATACACAAAGATTACATGTTAATGTTTTGTTAGTACCCTTATTTCATTGTGTTACATTTCACCCCAGGATATGTTACAACTAACCCAGACTATGGGGTTAATTGTAACATTTCACTCTTTGTGTTTGAGGCCATACCATACAATGGGTAATTGTGCTGCAGAGAAAATAGCTGCACTATTTAATAGCCGAGACATGTAAATACTTTGCATTACATTTTGAATCCACTACCTTAAAAGAGCTTCAATTTACAGACAGAAATGTCAAAAATGTTACAACTATCCCCGGTCTCCCCTATATATTTTTTGTAATGTGGCCCTAATACTCTTGCATGTCTATTTGCCTGGAGACTCCATGTGTAAAATCATTTTTCTGCTTGCTACGATGATTAAATAACCAATACTCAGTGCAGTCTGTCTTTCCCCTGTTAGTGGGATGACTGTACAAATGTCAGGTTGAGTTTTTATGCTATTTCATCATGTTGTGGTGCACAATAAAGCATAGCTATTTAAAAGACTGCAATATAATGAAATATAATTGATCAGAGAATTACTCATGATGGCAGAGATTATCTACTAAGAAACCTCCCAAAATTAACTTTTCTCTATTTGAACCCATTTTATATATTTTATTTTCAATTTTACTAGGTCATAAGCTGAAATATTGTACAATTTGATAAACACCATATTGCCTCCTAATGCCGAGTTTTAAGCATTATCCTACCCTGTGTCAGACTGGCAATCTGTCCAGGGTATACTGCTGGCCCTTGCCCAATGTTAGCTGTGATAGCAGTAGAAAGTGAGTGGATGGCTAATCAGTAGATGCTAACATGTTAATGCAATAAGTTAATATACTACATCCCTTAGGATCTGTAAGTTGTTACCATTTTAACATTCAATTGAAAACTACCATAAATTTAGCATTTTGTGCTTTTAGCTCAGCTGTCGTCTTGTTTTCCTCTCCTTTTATTCTCATCTGGCTTCATACTCCACAGATCCTCAGAGGTTAAAGTGGGCATTGATGAGCTTTTGAATGTCACAGTCACAGTGGAGAACAGAGGAGAAAACTCCTACAACAGCCATGTTATTCTCACGTATCCAGCTGGACTCTCCTACAGGAAGTTCACGAGTCAGCAGGTAAGGCATCAGGATCAAGTCTGTATCAGTTCATGACTGATCTGCTGCTCTTCCAAAGCATCTAGAATCTTTTTTTCCTAATAAAAGGGAAGAATTGAGTGCAACTCCTTGGACAGTGAAGATGGTTTATCACGAGGAAGGACAGACTGTACTATTGACAAGCCCATTTTCAAGAGCCAAACTAAGGTTTGTTTTTTAATTTTATTTGTACAAAAAATCTTTTATCAATTTGTTTTTTCTGACTTTTGCACAACTTAAGGACAAAGAGAAGTCACTCATCTCTCTCATTCCATTAAGGCTTCCTTCATTGTCTGCTATGGGATTGACACCAATAGTCAATTTGAGAGGAAGATATTTGTCACTGCAAATGCCACCAGGTACTGTTTCTCTGGTACATGTACTTTTCATTTAAGCAGTAGACCCACAGATACAGTATAAATATGTTCACCTCTCTCTTTCAGTGGAAATCAGGAGCATGCACCTACAAGTGAACTCTACAAAAAGAAATTGATTGATGTAAAATACAGCATTTTTATGACAATTAAAGGGTATGTGTTGTTCTCTTTGTAACAGAAAAGGAAACAAAAAAAATAGAAAGTGACAACTATTCTAATACATGGTATTTAATCAATCTTTAAAATATGTCTGTTTAGCTCCCCCAGCTATAACAATTTCACATTTGGGAAGAATGATTTGCAGAAACCAGTCCAGCAATCAATCACGGTAGAACATGACATGTGTATATATCTGTATTTTGTAAAGGTAATTCTATGATTTAGATCCAACTATTATGCTTAGCTCTTGTTTTCTTTTCTTGTTTAGCTAACAAATGATATCAGAGCACTTCATAATTTCACTGTGTGGATCAAGGTTCCAGTGAAGCTTGGGGGAAAAGACATTTGGGTGCATCCAGCCAAACTACAGGTAATATATATGCAGTAGTGTGCAAAAGTCTTAAGTCACCCTTCATTTCTTTATATTTTGCTATCAAAGATAAATGTAAGTGGTCTTGAATAATAGTTCTTTAGGCTTTCTAAAGGTTTTGCTGTGTTGAATATTAAAGGAGGAGGTCATACCAATATTGACTTTCAAGCCAAAGTCTACACACTGTGTCTTATTTACTATATATCGATGTATGTTTGCATTTTTCAGTAAATTGTTGCAACTATTTTCCATTTTCCCTGCAAAACATAGAGAAATGATGGTGGCTCAAGGCTTGTACACAGTATTGTATGTTGTTTTAGGTATTGACTACAAAAATGGCTCATGCTTAGCAGTGTAATACATGCATGTGGTAACATTGGGACCATAAATCAAATGTATTATAGATTGCAGACTGTAAGAAAGGAAGTTATGAAGAACCACATGTTAAAGACTTTGTTCTTCAGATCCAAAAAAATAAAGTAGTGGTAAGTATTAGTCTAAACATTGTAGATTTAACATTACAATGGATCAACTTTTGTTGCATTTAGTCTTCTTTAAATGATCCACAGGACTGCTCTGTGGCCATGTGTAGAGTGTTTGAGTGCCTGGCATCTATGGAAAGGCAGGAGAAGAGGACGTATGAAATCTCTGGAAACCTCACTTCACAGTGGATAGAGCAGGTAACTGATGGGACGTTTATGTTAAGTGCTACATTAGGGTTTTTTTTTCACGTCACACTTCTTCCTTACTTGGTACTACTAACTCATATATATATATTTTCCAATATATATATATTTTCATTTTCAAATTCAGCTCATCCCTCTTGATTTTTTCTTAGATTGGACTTCAATCTGCTAAATTCCTCTTGACCAGCCAAGTCAGTCTGAAGTACGACCAAAGCAAGTACGTCTACTTTTCAACAGGGTCTGACTACAATTCTCCTGTTCACAAGGTGAGCACTTGTAATATATATAGTATATAATGTTATCTTGATATAATAATAATAATAATAATAATAATAATAATAATAATAATAACAGTTTCCATTTTATTTACAAACTGTCACTTCATCTTTCAGATTGAGGCAGAGGTAGAAGTGTACCCTGAGCCAGATTTTATCAAAGAGATCATTGGAGGATGTCTGGGAGGGTTGATTTTTCTGATTTTACTCACAGTTGTCCTGTATAAGGTGAGATGATGATCACACTTTTTCAATTAATTTTTTCATAAGAAAAGCTATTAGAGAACGTGGACAAATAATTAAATTTTCTTTTCATTAACATAATTTTTATGCACAGTTACTTGAATTTTATGTTTTTCCTTGCACTTCTAGGCTGGATTTTTCAAGAGTAAATATAGCAAGGTAAATACTGAAGAACCGGAAGATGGTCCAGGATAAAAACAAAGGTTCATATTTGTAGATCTCTATCTAATCTTCAAAGAAGGTCTGAAATCCCTCCCCTGCTCGCCCATTTCCTTACAATAGAACTTCCTACCTGGTGGGCAGGACCTGACATAGCAAAATTGGTATGGCCCGGATCTGGCCCACACAGTGTGCTTACAAATGGCCCACATACCGCAAAGAATGACGGCCCTTTGGTGGCCCAGATCTGGTTTGCCAGAGGTGGCCCACACATGGGCCAACACAAGGCCAGTGCTGGCCCAGAACAATTTCAGCTCTGGCCCCAGATGTCAGCCTAATGTGTACCTTAATCAAGCCATGTAATAACAACATGTGCCAGAACATAATAGTGCAAAAGTAACATGACGAAACTCTGTTCGGACAGCGAATGGACTGATTCTTATATAGTGCTTTTCTACTATCAGAGATTACTCAAAGTGCTCTATACGACATGCCACATTCAGCCAATCACACACTTTCTCCAAACTGAGTGCTTCCTAACCACATTATACACATTAAAACTCTTGACAAGCAGACTGGAGGAGCCAGGGATCAAACCACTAACCTTCTGATCAGTTAGTCACCTGCTCTACCGCCTGAGATACAGCCACCCAGTGGTAAACATGAGTAAACCCTCACTAGGTTTTGGATAAAGTTGGCTACCATAGCAGTATAGTATTGCAACATGGCATTTGGGTCTTCTAACTAAAATAGGAAAATAGGAACATAAATAGTGCCATCATTGCCAGACCTGGCCCACATCTGGTTGACATATACCCTGCCATGACACCAGTCAGTCAGAAGTGCCAGCTTGATGCCGGATCTGGGCCAGACCTGTTTTCTATGAGCCTGGGCCACATAAACCAAACCACAATCGGGCCAGATGTGGCATGCTATCACATAAACAGTGCCATCTACGCCAGGGCTGGCCCATATCTGGATGACACCACTTACCATTCCAGAGGTCAGCCAGCAGTGCCGGCTTGACACCAGATCCGGGCCAGACCTGTCTGCTATGTGGGACCTTCGCAATGGGAATATGAAATGAACTGAAGAGATCTGAAAAGTAAATCTGAAATTGTTTATTCTCTTTTTCTGGACCCAAAAAGTAAATAAAATTGTTCAAATTAAACTGTACTTATATTTAACACAAGCACCTGAAGACCACCTGAAGACAGTGTTTTTAGAGGCCACACTATGAAGGGTTGTGAAAAACTATCCTGTATAGCAGACACTTATAGTAGTAAGTGTCTGCTATACAGTCATTTGCTTTCAAGTTAAATTTAATGCACAATGTGGAAAAAGGATACTCAAATAAAATGGTTGAGGTTGAATATAGTGAAGTACCTGAGTAGATGTAGAGTGATTCTGAAACAGTCCTGTAAAGAATTATGGTATGAAAGTTTTTAGAGTGACTGTACTATTTTTTTAAAGGATAATAATAATTGCCCACCATGAAATATCTCTGTATTTATATTTTTACAAACTGTATGTTTGTAGACATTATTATACAGCAAAAAACTTTTCATGTCACCCTGTAATGTATAATGAATGAAATTTTATATATTTTATATGCTTAAAAGCAAAGGTGGAAAGTAACGAATTACATTTACTTGCGTTACTGTAATTGAGTAGTATTTTTTGTGTATTTGTACTTTTTAAAGTCATTTTTCAAGTCGGTAATTTTACTTTTACTTAAGTATATTTTTTAAAAAGTATTGTACTTTGCTACATTTTCAATCACACCTCTTACTGAGTAAATTAAAAGAACAAACAAACAAAAAAAACCCCAACATTGCGCTTCAGAAATACTGCAGATAATGATGGGTAGTAGAACAAATTGGCGTTGGGTCACGATAAAGATGGAGTCTGACATCGGTGGTACGGATCCAGCGAAAAAAGAAACCCCGTTGAATTCTGCTGACCCTGAACTCGAAGAAACGGATGTGAACCCCTGGCCGTATTTAAGGGACCATTTCGGTTTCAAGTGCAAGAAAGGCAACAGCTTTATTATGCAGTGTAAGCTGTGTTTGCCCAGAGAGACCGAGTTAGCAGCTTTTAAAAATTCCACATCAAACCTGCGCAAGCATGTAGAGGTACGTTAAATGAAACTTGTACATTTATTTTAGCAAAAAGGCTGTGCTCAAGTTAATCACATTAAGTTAAGACATAAGCTGTTATTGGGCACGTTGTTGTCCACGCAACTTACATTTTTTTTTTTACTGGATTGGTAAATTGCCAAAAGAAAATGTGTTTACTTACATTTTTCCTGTTTGTTAATAATAATAATTTATTTTAAAAAAATAGTTAAATTAGACAGAAGACAGAAGCGGCTACTTTCTTACTTAACCCACATATGTTCACACTGCAGGCAAAAGAATAACATGTGCTATGTGCAGAGGTGTTTTTTTCTGTTCTCAAACTGATCTCCCTGTTGGAGCTCAGTCTGGGGAGAGTTATTTTTTTCTCCTTATCTTTCCTCATGTGGTGCATTTTCCATTGTTATACCTCTCTGACCTGTCTTCCCCATGTGATGTTTGTGTAATGTATGTATGGTCAGAAGGGTAAGATGGCGCTGGCAAAGGTCGGCAGCCTTAACCCAATTTCCTTCGGGGTCAACCTTCAGGATCAATAATGTTTTATTGAATTGAATTGAAATGCACCTCAAAATTAACAGAGCAGGGCTATGTTTAAAAAACTTAAAACACAGTTTTATAGCAGCTGCCGTACAGCTCAATTCAGTACTTGTTCTCTTATTTGACAGTTTAGGACACATTCTCATGTAAAAGAATTATATGGTTTTGACAGTTTGGTTGGTTGGTTTGGTGACCATTATCCATTTTGATGTATAGACTTGCACTTTAACTGCCACTGCACTTTAATTTGTAAAGTTTTTCTTTTAATTAAAAAACAACTACTTTGAGATTTATCCCATTGTCTTTTTTGCACTACTCAGAAGAGGCTGTCCTCCTGCTGACAAAAAAGTAACTATGTAACTTTTACTCTGAGTACATTTTAAATGAGCTACTTTTTAATTTTACTTGAGTAAATTTTTAGACAGGTAATTTCACTTGTACTTGAGTAAAATTTCAACAAAGTAATAGTACTTTTACTTGAGTAAAATATTTTAGTACTCTTTCCACCTCTGCTTAACTGCTGTAGATGTGCAAAGTGCCAATAACAATGTGAATGCCGTTGTTCAATAAATTGTAAAATGTGTAATATTTATAAAAGATAAAGTTTTTGCTTCATCATTATCATTCATTATATGTAGTATGTGAATAAAATTCATTTCATTTTTCATACATAACTAATCATCCAGTGTAGAAAAACAACATATTGTTGAATCCATAACTAGTTATATATTCTCTCTCTTTTTGTGATTAAAAGCTTAGGACTCTAAACATTACAAGTTTATCTTTCAGAACCATCAACACAACATTACGGATTTATATTGTTAATTAACAGAGCAGGGGTCTCCAACCTTTTTTGTTCTGTGAGTTACTTTTACACAAAAAAGCATTAGAGAGCTACTCATCCTTAGCAAAATTTATTTATATAGCCAATTTCTAAAAGCAAGTGAATGCTCATTTTCTATATCTATCTATCTATCTATCTATCTATCTATCTATCTATCTATCTATCTATCTATCTATCTATCTATCTATCTATCTATCTATCTATCTATCTATCTATCTATCTATCTATCTAAAAACATGTTAACCAAGAGCACATATTGTGTGTAAGAACTGCCATTCACAAATATCTGAATGTTGTACTCATTGTACTTCAAAATGGTGGAAATGAACATATGGAGAACATGCACAAAAAATAAACAGCATAGTTATGCTGTACTGTACTCCTGAGCAACACTTCAGAAAATGTGTAAAACTCAAATAATCAAATAAATTTCAACAGCATGTGATCCAAAATATTTGGAGGACTTGAACTTCTCTAAATCCACAATTTATCAAAACAAATTAACAACAAACAGTGCAGATTTCTGAGCTCATAAATCCACCATCTTTTATTAATGCTAATGAGCTGCACAGTTTCTGTCAGTGGCACTGCATAGGTTCAACCTGAGAGCTTTATGCAGAAATGTTTCCACTGAGGTTCACGTCAATGAAGGCATTTAAATGTTTATCTGTTTCAGTACTTTAGGAAAGTCTGGGTTCGCTTTGCAATGTTCAATAAATCCCAAGTTGATTTTTTTCTTTTTTTCCAAAGAGTACCACTTCACTGCATTGTAAATGTCAACTCCCTTGGTGGTGGTTTTCAGTGACAGTAACGTCAAAACCTCAGTCCACAGACTCATCCCACTCAACTGAATACAAGGAGCACCTGTTCATGTCCAAATCCAGCTGTCTCTCCACATCTGCTGACAGTGCTTATACCCTCTGTGCTAAAGTGTTGGAGGAAATGGCAGCAAATAAAAGGCAAGGTTTTATTGCTTTTGAATCCCAAATGGAGACAAAGCAAAAAAAACAAACAAACCAGGAGTAAAGCAAGTGAATGAGACAAGGGGAAACCAAGATAAATACTAGAAGTGATGAAAGAGGAAATATTTGGGGAATTCAGCTGTAACTAATACTACAAAATTAGACAAGGGAAGTGAAAGTAAATACAATGAACAAGAGACAAAGACTACCAAACAAACCCCAACTAGAATTAACTAAATGCAGCAACAAATACTCTAAGGCAAGGCGCATAAATGAATTATTTTTAGATGGAGTTTGTTTAGATCAGGGGTGCCCAATCCCGGTCCTCGAGAGCTACCATCCTGCAGCTTTTAGATGCATCCTTGTTCCCACACACCCGAATCAAATGAATGGCTTGTTATCAGGCCTTTGCCAAACATGATGGCATGCTGAAGAGGTAATCAAACCATTTGATTCAGCTGTGTTGGAGTAGGGATGCATCTAAAAGCTGCAGGATAGTAGCTCTTGAGGACTGGGATTGGGCAGCCCTGGTTTAGATCTTAAACTAGAAGATAACGTGAAACAGCAATCCCCATTTTTTAATTTAAAGTAGATCCATCTGAAAACAAAAGTCAGTAACTGAGTAAAGCCAATGTCTCAGCAAAATATGTGGCTTCAAGTCTGCGAACAGAAATTAAAGTTTTATTTTTCTATTTTATTTGTGAATCCAGTTATTTCATATGATTGTATAAAATAATGCAATAACCAATCTTTTTACAAGAGCTTTGTAAATATCAACACTTCACTGAGTTCTTTTGATTCCTCAGAGGCATCCGATGGAAGACAAAACACTGCTCAGTAGACCATTTAATACTTTATTACTTCTAGAAGGGAGATGCGTCCTGCATTACACGTTGCCATATATGGGATGATTGCTGTGCTTGGGCAACTGTCATAACATAAAAATCACAAATCACAGACCATTACTAAAGCTAATTCTCAGATCTCCCATTACTTTCAGCTGCCTTCCGGGACGGGCGATTCTCTGCACTCTTTTCCTCTTCTTTCTTCAACGTTAGGGGTTAGACTACCCTTCGGTTCATTGCATAGATCAGGGGATTTATTTTGCCCCTTGGCCGGGATCCATGTTTCTTTTGGGGTCACAGCAGTGTCCCCCTTTCTTGGTCAGACCCTCCTTGGTCTGCCTCTGGATTTCCGCCAACCACTTCGTGGTTATTGCTGTGGTTCTGGGATCCTCTCGAGGTGACTAGCAGGAGCCCAAACGGCATGACCCTTGACCCCAATTGCTGTCTTGGCAGTCTTGGTGTCTGCTGCGAAGGATATCTTCGTGACCTCATCTGGTGTCTGCTCCTAGCTCTGTAAAAGACGGAAAAACCAAACACTTCTCTGCCTAGCCTAGATAATCTAATGTTATTATCCACTGTTCTTCTAGTGATTCAAAATTGGTTTAGAATATCATATAATAATTAGTCTAATTATTATCTATGTGTGTAAGCGTGTTTGCAGTTACCCCTCTGCAATTTAAGTCATTTCCTACAATATATCAGTCCGGACAGTCACGCCAAACGAAGCTTATGACCGTCAGAAGACTGAGTGCCAAATCTCATGAGCACATTTGCAATGTGTGTATGAAAATGATTATAATCACGTATTGTAGTAAAAGAAATCAAAAAGAAATCAAACATTTTCAATCCTAACATTTTCCCTCCTTTCACAAAAAGCATGTGTTTCATTCAACCTGCTGTCCCACAGTTTCCCCTCCAGTGTGATACTAAGCTTCTCATGAACACAGGCATTTTATCTTCTAAACGCGATTCAGTTTATTTAATCATTAACAGTTTATATTGATTTACATTTTTTCGCTTAGAAAAAAATACTTGAACAAATGGATCAAAATTAAACACCACCACAGCAGCGTGTCTTATAAAACAGACAGTGCTGTCAATACTGTAGCTCCTCCCATGAAAACGTTACCTGCCTTACCTTTCATCAGTCATCCTATGACTGTTGTATTTTGGATTAAACAACTCCTGTGACACAGAGCAGAAGTAATTCCTCACCTACTGTATCAGTCAAATTAAAAAAACAAACAAACTGGGGTTTTTTCATGGAAGCAACACAATGGATTGGATAATTTGTGTTACACTATTTTCATCTGGTAAGAAAAGTTTGTGCCTTCTGATTTTATCTTTAGTTCTTTAATTATGAATGAGTACAACCTGTGGAAAAATGACTGTAAGTATACACAGCCACATTTTTCTATTTATAAAATATTTCTTTTAGTATTAAAAACCCACAAATAAATTGACGGTAAAATATAAAGTGAAACCATATGACCTTGACATATTTTTGTGATGGCCCTTTCCTTATTTGCAATTTATCCTCTGTGAATTAAACTACCTGCTGAAATGTGTCATGAGTTCAGTCAACTTCTGACTCTAAAAATAAATTTATAACTAAAATGTTTTGATGTTGTCTGTCGTAGAAATGCAGTGTGAAAATTTCACGAAGTAATACATTCTTAATTATTAACCCCACAAAACCTGTAGAACTGGATTTATGAACCCAAATGATTTAGTAGTTTATGCAGTCATTATATATTCCTCCTTGTTTTATGCAGGGCGACACAAAACTGTAAACTTTTTACGACCACGACACACCATATTCTTCCTTCCAACTTATTCTCTCCATGTACTGAAAATCTTTAATTACAAAAGATTACAGTAATCTAAAGAGACAGTGGTGATAAGAGGAACTTGAGAGGGTGTCAGTATTATAAAATATCTATGTCTAAATACATTTGGTTTTTGCAAAACTATCAAATTAAGATTTCATTATTGAACAGAAAAATATATTGATTGTTCATAGCATGACCCAAAAAAGGAAATGTGATAAATGTAAGTTGTTTCATAAAAATAATTGGCACAAAAATTCAGGTCTAGCCTTATATAGAACAAGGGCTATGTAGTATTGCAACAATATTAGAGTTTCACTTTATGGCAACCATATAACAATACAATTTCCGTGCCTCTATACTGTTTTTATTATCTAAAGTGCACGCTACTGATTTAGATTTTCTTCTTTGGGGATGTACATTTGTGACATCAAACTTACTTCCCTCAGAGACTTCATTTCCTTTACTTGCATGTGGGTGTGGTAGGTATTGATGAGTCTGACTGTTAGGGAGGACTGGAGAATGTGCACGCAAGCAGCATTCTCCATTCTGTTATTTTTTAGCACTGTAAGTAAGCACATGCATACAAAAAGGTTGTCTATTTTTATACTGTGGAATATCCTGAAACTAATTGTAGAGTTAAGCATTGATTTTCATCCTTTAAAGCTTTAAATGTCTGTATTTTTTAAATGGAGGAAGATATAAGAAGAAAAGATAGAATCTGGTTTAAATTTTAATCTTCAATATGTTTTTTAGCTTTGTAAAATATCTGGCTTTAGAGCACTGTAGTGGTAATGACAGATTCACTGTAGCGCAGGGGTGTCAAACATAAGGCCAGAGGGCTAAAATATGCCTGGCAAAGACTCCAATAAGACCCACTGGATGGCTTTGGATCAAGTGAAAAAGGGCATAAATTTAATAAGACTTTAAAATATATTTTCATAGGTTTTACAGCATTTCCTCCTGATAAAGATAGAGAATTGTACCACACCAAAGTAAATAAGTAATAGATGAACAATGAAATGACAGAAAAGTTCCTGTTTTTTCAGTATCTTCTCTAAATCTCTATTTTTTTTATTACAATGGGTCCAGTGAAAGAAAACAAAGAAAGGATTATTTATGTGAATTAATAAAAGGTTCTCTTGTATAATTACAGGACAGTCTGCAATGATCTAATATAACTTTGTTGTTTTACACATTGATTATCTAAAATTTAAGCCCAAAGGGTCATGCTGACAAGATGTTCTTCATTAACTCCAGCAAAATTTCTTTATCATATATACAAACTGAGACATACTCTTTAAATTGCACTCTTTATTCTTATATTTAGCTATCTCAGGGAGTGTGTAGTTGTACTATGAGCTGTATGTGGTCCTAGTGTGAAGTGACTTTGACATCTCTGCTATAGTGGTAGTCTAGACATAGTATGAAAATAAAACAGACTGTGTATAATTTCCTAAATGTGATTACATTGAGAAAGGCTATAATTACATTATTAGATGACCTTAAGTAAGATTATTGATGTCATTCTTTCTTTTTCTTTTTTTCTTCTGCTTTTTAAAAAAAAAAACATTTCTCAGTGTTAAATGCTGCACTTTGTTTCAATATTGATCCCGTGGCTTGGAAGACCCTGAGTAACTCTGCTGCTGGTTTTGGCTACCAGGTGATTCAAAGACAATCAGAGTAAGTCAGGACATGCATTTTTATGTTGGATGTGGGTCTGCACCTGCGTGGTTAAGATTATTTTACAGATTTCGCATTTTTTGAACTGGCCTCTCTGTTATGCCTTACAGTAATAATTAAACAATACTTCTTAACAGAAAACATACAGTGTATTTAATAATAATAATAATACATTTTATTTCAAAAGTGCCTTTCAGAACACTCAAGGACACTGTGAAGAGCAAAGTAGTAAAAGCAGGGAATATACACAATAATGAGAAACATAATAGAACGAACAGATTAAAAGTTAGCAGGGTGGAAAGATTATGTGGAATAAGCTATTTTGAACAGGTGAGTTTTGAGTCTAGACTTAAAAAGAGAAAATGAGATGATATTTCTCATATCAGGAAGTAGGGAATTCCAAAGTTAAGGAGCATAGCAACTGAAGGGCCTGCCCTCCATAGTGACAAGAGAGTGGGAATATGTCAGTGAAGGTTCTCAGTCATCCAGGTCATCGTAGTCTAAGGAGCTTGGAAAGAAAAGCGTCTAGACTTCTTTAAGTTGCTTGAAGACGTTTCACCTCTCATCCGAGAAGCTTCTGCCGGTCTTGGGTCAAATGGTGGAGAGTCCTGAATTTTAAGCCCTGTGGGAGTATCCCCCGAGAGGGACAATGGACCACCTAATGATCCTCTACCTAATCACATGAACCAAGGTGTGAAAATGGGTGTAGGTCACAATCAGCCAAGATTTCAGGTGAGCTCATTGTGAAACCTAGCCCCACCCTATCATGTGATTTCCTGAGGTCAGATGGCCCAGGATGTGAGTGGGCGTTCTCTGTCCAAAATGTGTAAAATGGCATCCTCAAAAGAGTGACCTTTGTCCTTTAAATGCAGATGGGCTGCCGGGTTTTGTCCCGTGGAGGTGGCTCTCCTATGTTGTGCCATGCGTTTATGAAGTGGCTGTTTGTTCTCTCCAATGTAGAGGTCTGAGCATTCCTCATTACACTGTACAGCATACACTACATTGTTGAGTTTGTGTTTAGGAGTTTTGTCTTGGGGATGAACCAGTTTCTGTGTGTTGCTGGGTCTGAAGTAAATTGCGATGTCGTGCTTGGAGAAAACTCTCCTGAGTTTTTCTGATACACCGGGTATATAGGGAATGACAATGTTGTTGCGTCTGTCTTTCTTATCCTCCCTCACTGGTGTCTGATCTTCTTTTCTGTGCATCTTTGCTGACTTGATGAAAGCCCAAACAGGATAACTGCATGTTTTAAGAGCTTCCTTTACATGTGTGCGTTCCTTCTTTTTCCCTTCAAGGGAACATGTTCTGCCCGGTGGTGTAGGGTCCTAATTACTCCAAGGTTGTGTTCTAGAGGGTGGTGGGAGTCAAACAGGAGATACTGGTCCGTGTGTGTGGGCTTCCGGTAAACTTCGATGTTGAGGTTTCCATTCTCTTCAATGTGCACGGCACAGTCCAGGAAATGCAAACAGTTGTCCTTTGTGTCTTCCCTGGTGAACTTGATCTATTTATCCACAGCGTTGATGTGAGCAGTGAAGGATTCCACTACTTGTGTTTTGATTTTGACCCAGGTGTCGTCTACATTTCTGTACCAGTGGCTGGGTACTCTCCTTTTTAAAAGATCCAAGAGCCTTTCTTTCCAATTCCTCCATGTAAAGGTTGGCTACAGTGGGTGACACCGGGGAGCCCATGGCACAGCCATGTTTTTGTCTGTAGAAACCCTCACTGTATTTGAAATATGTAGTGGTAAGGCAGACACTGGGAAGGAACAGAGAGAGAGAGAGAAGAGGATCTGAGGCACCGAGACAGAATGGTGATCTGAACCAAATCAGAGAGATTTGGAGGGGAGAGAAGATGAATAGTCTTGAATGTATACAGAAGTATTTTTAAATTGATGCGATGTTTGACCAGAAGCCAATGAAGCTGCTTCAGGACAGGGGTGATGTGGTGAATAGAGGGAATCCTAGTGTTAATACGGGCAGCAGAGTTCTGGACACGTTGAAGCTTATTGATGGATTTTTGAGTCAGGAATGAAGAGTAAACAGGAGTCAGCTGCCATAAGCAGATCGTTGATTATTTTTATAACGGCTGTTTCTCTGCTATTGCAAGGGCAAAAACCAGACTGGAACTGTTCATAGAGATTATTGTTATTTACCTACAATTCACTGTCTGGACTTACGTCATTGACTGGATTTATTTCTTTAGTGTGCTCGTCAGTGCCCCAGTAGAACAATATTCACAAAATCGAAGGGGGAAAATTTATAGCTGCACCACCTCTCCCCGAAACTGCCAAAATATCCCGTTTGAAGGTAAGTAATCATTCATTATTGAATGTATTGACAAGATGTGATGGAACTCTAACGGCATGTGTTTTGCCATCAAATAAATTATCGTGAGCTGCACAGAAACATGTGTAAATCAAATCATAATTAGATTTTTCAAAGTAAATAAGCCTTTAAAACTAGAAATATCTTGCTAAAATAAGCAAAGAAAAAGTCAATGGCATTAGTAATGTTAATGTTAAGATAATTCTTTAAGTGAAACTAAATTATATGATATTAAAGCGGCCTGGTTTACATCCTGGTTTGCAGTTGAGAGAAGTTCCAATGGGAAGTATTTCAGTCATGCTGCTTTGGAGTCATTGATTTAAGTCTTATTTTCTTCCTTTCAATTGCCTTTTATGAGTATTTAAAAAAAATATTGCTTGTTTTTAATACAGCACCAGATTTTGCAGTCAACATGTCGCTTGGTCTGACAATGAAAAGTGATCCCTCAACACAAAACACTGTGGTGAGTTGGTGAACTGCAGACATTACCAGTACATTGTCAAAATCTCTTGTTATTGTCACGTCCACTGTGGCAGACATGTGGAGGTGGAAAATTAGGACCCAAGAGTGATACAGGGTGATACAGGGTGATACAAATAGATACGGCAAAGGTGAGCATGGAAGCTAAGCAAAACCTAAACTGGGAAAACTAACTAAAACAAACCAGAAACAGAGATGTAGGGAGACTCAGGGAAATACACAGATGAGCCAGCAACGCGCAAACAGGAAAACACAGGGTTTAAATACACACAGGACAATCAGGGAATGGGAGACACGGCTAGGATTAATTGGACATAACGAGACAAGGGGAAGCGAAACTAGAAACACTGACAAGAGACACGGACCTTCAAAATAAAACAGGAAACACACTGACTGAACTCTACACATGCAAACTTAACACAGACTGGGGAGACAGAACATAGGAATGTGAAACATGGAACAGGAGAGCACAAAGGACACAAAACACTAGGGATAATCATAAAAAACAACCCAAAATAAACAAAACCACAGAATAATAATAATAAACTTAAACATAAACATGGAGTCCACAGATTCTGGACCATGACAGTTATAATTAGAAAATGCATGAAGCCCATTCCATGACAACTTAGGCTACGTTCACACTGCAGGTCTTAATGCTCAATTCCGATTTTTTTGTCTGCTTGTTCACACTACAAATAAAATGCAACAGCAAACGCTCTCTAGTGTGAACCCTCAAAGCGGCGCACATGCGCAAAAGAAAACGTCACACACAACGTGCTGTTTAGACCCAGAGCAAACGATATTGTTTGACTGATGGCCCTTAACCCTCTCAGACTCAAATTAAGTTTTTTGTTGCTAATGCACAACCAAGTCCTGCAGTGGTATTTCTGAGTAAAAAAACTCATAAAATATGTATGTGGGGTAATCAGGTTGTTAGTTTTTAACTGTTGTAAATCGGCAACGCCTGCCTCGAGAGGGTTAATATAAAGACTTCGGACTTTACGTTTCCCAATTTTTGCTTTAAGTTATTTTGTTATTTACATAATGTAAATGTAAATATGTAAATAACCTAATAATTATCCTTATTGCTGTTTGCTTCAAAGGATAGTTGCAGATTTCTGTCAGAATCTGCAGATTATACAGTTATAAATAACATGTTCACGTTTCTCCAACGTTGTCTTCCCAACACTGACACAGGTTTCACTGCTGGATGGCCAGGAAGCGTTTGCGATGTCTTCTCCGGAGCTGATAATTGGCGTCTGTCTTGTGTCAGTGACGTAAAAGATGGATTTAATGCGACTTGACCGTTCAAACAAGAGTTGCTTTCTAAAACATTGGATATTTATCAGATTCAGTACCACATATGAAAGTGACCCAGATCGGATTTGAAAATATTGGATTTGTGCCGTTCACACTGTCATACCATGATCGGATATGGGTCGCATAGGGTCAATGCGCTTTCGCCTGCAGTGTGAACATAGCCTTAGTGTGCCTTCCACCAACACCTCATAAAATCAGCTGATGTTTTGGGTACAATACGTTTAGCATATTTAATGAAGCCATTCAAAATTTTACCTTGTTTACTGAAAAACACTTAGAAACACTTAAGACATAGGACAGGTGTATAGGACTGGGTCTGCTTATTTTAGTTCACTTGTTTAACATATTCAAGCTCTGTGAAAAACTAAATGTATTTTTTCAGTCCTGAAATGTTAATGCAGATATATCACATACATAAACAAGGAGTTTGGAAGACTGAAAAATGTTGAAAAAGGTTATTTAAAAACATGTAAGAATTATAAATTGCTTAAATTTTGAACCAACCCCAATACTTTAAGGACTTCTAGCTTGGAAATGTTTCATGGTAGAATTTAGTGTGGCTTCTTTAAATATGTTAAAGTTGTAAAAAAAAGAAAATTTCAGATTAATTTCAGGTATGTTTGATGTTATATCAAAGTAATCATTGTATGAAGGACAGGGAAGTAATCAGCCTACTGTATTAATGGAAAATTGACACTGTCTCCTCTCAGGTCTGTGGTCCAACCATCCCAAAGGACTGCAAAAGTATCACCATGTACAACGGTGTGTGCTTCCAGATGGACCGTTCTAATATATTTGGACTACCCATACCTTCTTCTCTTCAAGGTAACAGTAAATAAAATTTGTGATGATATACCCATAATGCTTAGAGTCCTGGGGCCTCACTAATTAAAAAAAGAGCTTTTGGATTTTATACTTGAACGTAGAGTTCTAATGACTTATTTTGGTGCTTGTACAATCTCTAAATCTCAGATCAAACTATATTGAGACTTCTGTTTATACATGTCAGCAAAAAATAAGGTTTAGTCAAAACAGAAGTGGAGTAAATAAAAAAAAGGGATTGATGCCAGGTTTTGTGTATGACTTGTATGATTTGGTGGTCTAAGATTACAGATGAGACCAAACCTCAAGATCTAAGCTTGGATGGATAGATGCATCCAAAACTGCCATACCACAAAATAACCAATAGGAAGTTGTCACCTTAAAAAAAAAACAAAAAAACAATAAAATTGTTTTAAGTTGTCAATTTACTTCTATTGGTAAGTAAGTTTTAACCTTAGGCTAAAATCCCACACACTGACACAAACCCCTATCCTAGTTAGGACACAGTCTCTTTTTTAGTGTGCTGATTGTGGCCAGAGGTAGATTCTTTTTACATGAACCTCTAAAATTAGTTTTAGATCAAACTAATTTAATCTTTTATTCTTAATGTTTTGTCTGTCAAATCAGATTACATTTAGTATTTACTATGTAAATGAACTCAAAGGGCCATTAACGAGAAGTTTATTTCAGCATGTGGTACTGTGTGGTACTGTTAACTTTAACCCTTTGAAATTAAATTCATTTTGAAATTAATCTCTTTGATAGCATGCCCGCCGCAAGTAGACATTGCTTTTCTGTTGGATGGTTCAGGCAGCATATCTACTACAGACTTTCAAACAATGAAGACATTTGTGAAAACGCTAATTCAGTCATTTCTCTCAAATGATGCACAGGTAAGGCCCTGCAGTCCCTCTGTAATTTAAATCATGGCACATAAAATTGTTTTATCTTTATTTCTATTTATTTTCACAAAGCATGACAATTTCTTTTTCTTTTCTTTTTTTGCAGTTTTCTGTTTCCCAGTTCTCCACGTTCCCTCTAATTCATTTTTATTTTAAGAAATTTACCTCATCTGGACCATGGATTGACATAGATGGAATTAGTCAGCTGGGGGGAGCTACTTACACAGCTAAGGCCATCAGACATGTTGTGTCAGTGATGCAATAATATTACTAAAGCACTACAGTGAACTTATTGTCTAGATTTCCTGCCCAGATTATTTTCTTCTGGTGCATCTCACCACACTAAGTACTGTGTGTTTGAAAGCCTGTAAAAAGACAGACTTGGGTTTTGAAGAATTATTTCCCACAGATTTGATGAGATGAGCATAACCAAGGCTAAATTCAAATACTTGCATTAGCTGGATTTGCAAAGTGCAAAAATATCTGCAATACTAAAAGATAATACAAAAATGATGCATATCAAGACAATAATAACACATGCAATTTAGTCATGACCACAAGATGCACTTTGAAAAGTTGTTTTGTGTTAAAAATAGATTTCTTTTTTCACTTGGCAGGAACAATGTTTTCACACCACAGATAGGTTCTAGACCAAATGTAAAGAAGGTCTTGATAGTAATTACTGATGGACAATCTCATGATCGTTATGATCTGGGAGGTGCAGCACAGCTAGCAGAGAGTAAAAACATTGTTCGATTTGCTATTGGGGTAAGTACTTCCATTATTATTATTATTATTTTTATTACTCACGATGTGTTTCAGCCAACTATCAGACAAAACTCACAAGATATAACACTATATGCACAACTATAACAGTAGATGATGGAGTACACAGGAGGCAAGAAATTTCACAAATTGACAGTACCACACTCAAATTCAGTGAGCTCTTTAGAACAACCCATTCTTTCATAAATGTTTGTAAAGAAGGCCTACACTGGTAGTTGTTTGTTTATTTATATCTGTGACAATGGGATGCAAAAAACACCTGAAGGCTAACGTAGTGAAATCAAAGCCCATTTCACTGACCACATAAACTTAAAATAGAATTTCTTAAATTCATGAAAAGGCAGAATTTTTTGATGGGAACATAAACTGTTCATAATCAAATTTATGTGAAAAATATTTTGCAGAATTACGTAACTGTTATCATGAATGTGGGTCATATTCAGTGAGTGCACAATACCTGTCTATAAACTGGGTGAAAGGCGTAAAGTTATGGACCATAATCTGTACTGAGCAAATCCTGCTGCATAGTATAACAACTCAAACATATATTTTATAACACCAGGTGGGGAGTGCATTTACTAACAGTGCAGCAAAACAAGAACTGGACACCATTGCATCTTCTCCCTCAGTCAAATACGTGTTTCAAGTGCAGAACTTCAACGCACTTGAATTAATAAGACAGAGTCTGCAGGACAAAATCTTCTCCATTGAAGGTACAAAGATAAATGTATTGTAATAGCTTTTTTACAATTAAAATGACATACATGGTATTACTTTTCATTTAGTTTTTAACAATCAATCTCATTTCAATCTCGCTTTTGTAATCAAGAGAAAAAAAATTATTTGGAGCTACTACTTAACTTAGAATAATTTAAAAAAAAAAAAACTTCTTTTAAAGTGAAATTTGTTGTAGTGTGTCTTTTACCTTCTCATTTATTTTTCTGTTACAGGATCTCAAAGCAGTGGAGAGTCACTGACAATGGAAATGTCTCAAGAGGGATTCAGTGCAGTTTATGTGCCCGAGGTAATTAAAACTACCTGAAACTCACCAGACAGTCTAGTCATAGAAAGAGAGATTCACACATTTATAATAACCCAAAAGCAAGCAGACAGTTATCTAGTTAAACATACTCCAGGTTTGAAATGAAAAATAAATTGTATATAAAATGTATTTCCTGTCTGCACTGTAGGGAATTCAGATGTCTATTGTTGGTGCAAACCAGTGGAAGGGAGGCTACGTGCAATACACAACAGGAGGCCAGAAGCTCAAAACATATGAGGACGTGTCTTTGGAGCCTGACAGTTATCTTGGTAAGAATATTACAGCTTTAACAATCTAACTCATACACATGTAATCATGTATTACACAGCTCTGCTGTAATTCTTTCACCCAAACACACTAATGTGTTTGCAAAATGAACACATTTTAAAAGAAGGAATAAGGAATCTTCCTCTCTTTGAATACCTAACCTCTAGGTTACTCCATGGCAACTGCTAAAACCCGAAGTGGCTCACTAACAATTGTTGGTGCTCCAAGATACAAACACAGAGGAGTTGTGGTCGCTGTTAACAGACAAAGCTTTGAAAACCAAAAGATCGAGCCCTTTTCATCACAGGTATGAATTTACAGCAAGACAGATCTGAATGGAATTGTAAACTATATATGAATTATTTTCTTAAATAAAAGCTGTTGTTTTTTTCCCCTAAACATGAATCCTTTCATTACGAATTTGTTCCTTACACAGTATCAGACTGGTGCATATTTCGGGGCAGAGGTGTGTACCATGGACACAAATAATGATGACATCACTGATCTGATCTTCATATCAGCCCCAATGTACACGGAGCCTGATAGAGAGGGAAGAGTTTATGTTTGCAGACTAACTGGTTTGGTAAATCACAATTTTATGTACTGCAATTAAATGAATCAGTTTATTTTTCAACTTTCTTAATAACCATATAATATTCACTCTCCTGCTTTTAGTTTGTAGAGTGTAATTTTGATGATCCGTTAGTACTAAGAGGACATTTAGCTGTCAAAGGAAGGTTCGGCTCTTCTCTTGCTGTGCTGCCTGATCTAAACTCAGATGGATTCAGGGATTTGGCAGTTGGAGCACCTTTGGAGAATAATGGTGAAGGCAGCATCTACATATTCCACAGTGAAGGAGGACGAATCAGTCCTACTTACTCACAGGTACACAGCATCAAAGAACTCACGAGGATATATTAACACAGTTATCATTTAAGGCCCATATCTATACAATAAAGTTTGATTAATTAAAATATTTCACGTACACAGAGAATTACTGGCTCTGAGGTCCAGTCAGGACTGAAGTTCTTTGGAGTGACAATCAGTCAGTCGTCTTTTGATCAGAGTGGTGATAAACTACCTGACTTAGCGGTGGGTTCAAAGGGCACGGTTGTCTTACTGAGGTAAGTCACAGTCCAGATAGATACTCCAGTCATGTGTTATTATTGTCTGTGGTATGTCTACCAACTTTGTCAATGTCAAATGAATGCGCCAACTGTCAAACGATTAGGTCAATTTGAAGACCTGTGCATTGGTTTTATATAATATAATAATGAATCATAAATCATCATCAATGATAAAGTGATTCATGAAAAGTAATTTTTAATCTTTAATGGAATACATATGCAGGATAAAACAGGCATCTATTTTTTTCTCCCAGAAGTCACGTTATATGACTTAAAGTTTATCATGTCAAAAGCCTTTCTGATCATGAGATAAAAAATTTTTTCGTTGCGACATGATGGAACCCAGGAAAATGGCAAAACATGACATGCATGCGAACTTGCAGTAAGCTGCCGTAACAGCAGAGGGAGCGATTTTATTTCAATCTGACGTGAACATTATCACAGGAAAGCGTTTTAGCAGACATTATTAACACATTTACATGTTTATACATATTAGACACCTAGCTTAAACGTTTTTGGCAATTAAGGACCTTGAAATGTTCTTTATATGTTTTGTGTTCACTATTGATTTGTCTTTACATATGTTATCTCCCTGTGCTGGTAATACAACTTTTGCATGCAGAAATGCAACTGCATGCGTGTCCACTTCATGTTTTGCAGAAGCGTGAAATAAAAATGGTGGTCTGGTGTCTATTACACGTTTTGCCATCATATTGGGTTGCATAATGAGAGGTGCTCTGGTGACTAAAGGTGGAATAAATGTGGTTGGTTGAGACTGAAGTCTCAAAATAAAATGTGTAATTTATAACAGTAGCCTTGTTGTTCTAAAAAATAATTTCCAAGCAGAAATGGAAATGACTACATTACCCAGAAAGCTGCTGTACTAATTGAAAAACCAAATGTTGTTCATATGTGCTTTTCCTTTTTTCCAGATCAAGGCCTATTGTAATGGTTGAAGTCGAGGTGTCATTCAGCCCAAACCAAATCCCTACTCAGAATGTAAGCTGCTCAAAACCACTGCAGAACACAGCTACAGTCTGCTTTACCATGAGCAGAGTGTCTACAGTTGATCGAGGTTCTTTATTCTCCTAACTTTTTCAAAATCAAAATGGCACTGCCCATCCATTTTCATTTTTTAGTGTATGTACATTTGTAACATTTTAAACTCTGATTTATTCCAGCTCAAGCTAGAATTAATTATACTTTTACACTCGATGCCACTCGCAAACCTCCAAACAACCGAGCTTACATCAGTGGGAAACAACGAGAGGAGTCTCGATCGGTCATTGTTGACTTAAGTACACCAAACTGTTCAACTGTAAACTTCTTTATTGAGGTAAAACAACATCAGAGAAAAACTAATATAACCAATAATAAGGTTCAATTTGGTGAAAAGCAGATTTTGTTTTCCATTTTGCTTTTAAGAGTCTTCCAACACGGAACCTAAATCTAACACTGCTGTCTTTTTGCAGGCCTGCCCAGACGATGCTCTCAATCAACTTTCCAATGAGCTCAAATTCACATTTGACGGTTTTCCTTCCAACACAAATCTCAGACCAAGCCTTGCTCAGCAGGCTCAAACAACAATAATTTATCCTGTAAATACCTTTAAAAATGTACTAGCTGGACATGAACTGAAGAACACAGCATTAGTTTTGACCTTATTTTTCTGAATTAACTTTTTGTTGCCATAAAATTGACTAACACTACTTCTACCGAAGAATTCTTGGGTGTGAAAAGGACTTTGCTGTTTTCCAAAAGCGTATCAAGAATATTCAATTTGTTCAGATTAACAAAAATGTAAAAGTAAAGTTAGATGACAGAACAAACAGATTATTCGTTGGATTCACCGATGTTTCATTTATTATGTAAATAATGTGTAATATACATACTTTTCACATCATGCTGTGTTCCATAGTTAGGGTTTGAGATCAACTGCGGCACTGACAACAAATGTGTTGATGACCTAAAAGTGGACTTCAACTTCACCAGGTTATTATATTATATTATATTATATTATATTATATTATATTATATTATATAAGGCAGCACGGTGGTTAGCACTGTTGCCGCACAGCAAGAAGGTCCTGAGTTCAATTCCACCATCAGGCCGGGGTCTTTCTGTGTGGAGTTTGCATGTTCTCCCCGTGTTTGCGTGTCTGTCGGCCCTGTGACAGACTGGCGACCTGTCCAGGGTGTACCCCGCCTCTCGCCCTATGACAGCTGGGATAGGCTCCAGCGCCCCCCGCAACCCTGAAAAGGATAAGCGGAAGCGAATGGATGGATGGATATATTATATTATATATTTTGTCGAGAACTTTACAATTCACCAAGAAAGCATCATGGTCCATTATTCTTTACACAGAGACAAATACTCAAGAAGCTGTTTTTTTGACAATTATTAAAGAAACACGAAACAAAAGAGGCATCAATCCACTTGCACAAAATTAATCAACAGCATATCAGCTCACCAGTGGGCAAATGGGCTCCTAGATGAAAAGAGTATCAAAAAATTGCCAATTCACGTATATCTCTTCTCTACACACCTTCACACTAATCTGCAGGTTAAACCGGGGTTGCATAAAAAAACACAGCGCAAATGCCCCCACCAAAGGCACCCAGACACCTCCACTTCAGGCCCTCAGGTTCTTAATAAAACAAAATACAAAAGTCATTCATATTTCAAAAAGATACGAAAAACCAGCAAATATGGCCTTTCACATACAACACATACATAAGTGTCATACATTAAAAGGGCTCAAAGATTTGACCAATACACAAAACATAATAAAACAGCATCAGCATTGAAGCACAGCATATATGTTACATACTACATATTTTGAATTCTAACATAGTATGTTAGAATTCAACACAAATACGTGCTATATTTAGCTTATGGAAAGCTCACCAACACAGTGCAATCTGTTTTCCTCTTCCTTTATTCTCATCCTCTGTCAGATCCTCAGAGGTTAAAGTGGGCATTGATGAGCTTTTGAATGTCACAGTCACAGTGGAGAACAGAGGAGAAAACTCCTACAACAGTCGCGTTATTCTCACGTACCCAGCTGGACTCTCCTACAGGAAGTTCACCATTCAGCAGGTAAGGCATCAGGATCAAGTCTTTATCAGTTCATCACTGATCTGCTGCTCTCCCAGTGCATCCAGAAGTCATTTTATTTACTAATAAAGGGAAGAATTGAGTGCAAATCCTTGGACAGTGAAGATGGTTTATCCCGAGGAAGGACAGACTGTACTATTGACAAGCCAATTTTCAAGAGCAAAACTGAGGTTTGTTTTTTTTGATGCAATTTTCTCTTCTCACTTCTGCACAGTTTAGTAAAAAGATGTGAGGGAATCAAGATTTCTCTCCTTTATTTCAATTAAGGCTTTCTTCATTGTCTCCTATGGGATTGACACCAACAGTCGACTTGCGAGAAAGATCTTTGTCACTGCAAATGCCACCAGGTACTGTTCATTTGGTCATTTAGGTACTCCTTGTTTAATAACCCCACAGATACAGTACAACCATTTCACTTCTCTCTTTCAGTGGAAATCAAGAGAACACTACTACGAGTGAAAGCTACGAAATGAAAGAGATTGCTGTGAAATACAGCATTTCCATGACATTTGAAAAGTACGTGTGTTTGTATTTGTAACAAAGGAAATTATTTGCAAGCCAACATTCTTTTGTCTTACACATTATTTATATAATGTTTAAATGTTTAAATCTTTCTAGCACCCTCAGCTACAGCAATTTTACTTTTGGGATAAATAATTTGCAGAAACCGGTTCGACAATCAGTCACGGTAAAATATAATAAAATATAATAAATATTATTGTGTGAATTAGACCTAACCATTATAATGCTTGACTGCCTTTGTCTTTTCTCCCCATGTTTTAGGTAACAAATTATATCAGAGCGCTTAATTTCACTGTGGTGATCAAGGTTCCAGTGAAGCTTGATGAAAAAGAGATTTGGGTGAATTTGAGCAGCCTACAGGTAATAGAAAAGATACAAAAATGGGTCACAATTAGCTGTGTGATGGGTGAATTTGCTAAAATTAGGATCAATCACCCTGACATTAATGTAAGTGTATTTCAGATTGCAGACTGTCAGAGAGGAAATGATGAAGCACCAAATGTCACAGATTCTGTTCCAAAGATACAAAAGAATAAAGTGGTGGTAAGTATGCCTCTGCACTTTTGCTACCTGTTAAAACTGAACCATGGTGCAGATTCAAAACATAACCTTGTACTGAATCACAGATTTGTTTCATTCAATTTTTTTTTAAATCACCTGCAGGACTGCTCTGTAGCCATGTGCAGAGTGTTCAAGTGCAACACCTTCATGGGAAGACTGCAGAGTAGGACATACGAAATCTCTGCCAACCTCAGTTCAGGATGGATAGAGCAGGTAATTAAAGGGTAGTTTTTTTTATAAATGATTTATACATATTTGGATTATAGGTGGTCTTATGTACTTGAATATGATAACAATTTCTCCCTTAAATTGAACAATATTTTTAATTCAGCCTCATCCTAGTCTATTTTTTTTTTTTCCATAGATTGGACTTCAATCTGCTAAATTCCTCTTGACCAGTACAGCCACTGTGGAGTATGACAAAGAACAATACATCTACTTTTCAACAGGGTCTTACAACAATCCTCCTGTTCGCAAGGTGACTTAGCATTACTTTCTCTTGTTTGAGATGTACAAGAGCTTAAATGTCATCCACATTGTGTCTCGTCATCTCTCAGATTGTAGCAGAGGTAGAAGTTTACCCTAAGCCAGATTTCACTAAAGCGATCATTGGAGGATGCTTGGGAGGGTTGGCTATTCTGGCTTTACTCACTGCTGGCCTGTATAAGGTGAAAGACTCTTCTTACACTTTTTCAATTCATTACATAGCTTTAATATTTTTAGAGATCATGACCAGTTAAACAAAGGTTAAAGGTTTTTATAGTCACTCATATAGTTATTTTCATTCATTTTGTTTGCAACTGCAATACACAATATCTGCCTTTTAATGTTTTTTCCTTGCACTTCTAGGCTGGGTTTTTCAAGAGCAAATACAAACAGATGATGAACGACAGTACAGAAGATGGTCCAGGGAATGATGCAAGTGCACTCACAGCAGAATAAGAAAATCATATTTGTAGTTGTACATTTACTCTATATGAAAAATTTAAGGCCCAGTGTGTGTAGCAATGTCCATACTACCACATTTGATTGAGTCAACAAAAGATAGCTTGCTGTGTTTGAAATTACTCCTTTGCTTGCTCATTTACTATTATCTAATATAGAGGCTCCTAGCTGTGTCCTTCCACTACCTTCAGAAGCAGAAAACTGCTGAAATTAAATCATCCGAGCAGAAAAATACAACTGTCAATCAATGCCTTAAACTTTAGACACCCGAGGACAAAGGAGACACAAAGTCTGCATTCTCAAATGAATTAGATGAGATTAAATTTAGTCTGTGAAAGTCCTGTGATGGATTATGGTTGGAAGTGTCTTTTCAGGGTGACTTTTTCTTTGGTGAAGAATTTTACTCTCTAATCTGATCAACAATAAAATATGTGTTGTCAGCTTTGTGATGTGAATTTTTAACTAATCATCAGTGTCTATCCTGTGCAGCATGTAAACGCAACTATGCTTCCTTTTTTCATTCTTATTTGACTTATTATCTCACTTTTAATAAGAAGATAACATCAGCATATTCTTGCATAATTTATGTATTGGCAAAAGGACCATCATTTTACAAAACAATGCTATAGATGTCATGTTTCCGCTGTGTGGCAGGCAGGGATTGGACCCAAGCGCAAACTCACGGGGACACGGGGGATAAATTCAACGGAACAAAAAAAACAAAAAAATCACTGGCGTACAGTTCACCAATAACTCAGGGGGCCGACCATGCGGGCAGCAATGGGGAAACAGTTCTGGGGCCGACCGTGCAGGCGGCAATGGAGAAACAGTTCTGGGGGCCGACCTCGACGGCGATAACGTCCAGCTGGTGGCCCGGAAAGTGGCCGGCGATTCCGAGGTGCAGAATGTGGCTTGGGCGGCGGCGTGGCAGCTGCAGGACCAGGCGAGGCTGATACAGAAGCTGAGGCTGGTGCAGAAGCTGAAGCTGGACCAGGCGACGCTGAAGCTGGACCAGGCGACGGCGAAGCTGAAGCTGAACCAGGCGACGGCGTAGGTGCTGCAGGCCACGGCGTGGCAGCCCCAGGTGGTGGCTGGACGGGCTCCTCGGGCCCCCCAGCTGACGTGGCATGAGGCTGGACGGGCTCCTCGGGCCCCCCAGCTGACGTGGCATGACCAGTAGGGACAGAGACCAATGGCTGAACAGAAGGCAGGTGGTGGAACAAATGACTAAGCTGAACACTGGGGAGATGGCTGAGCTGCACAGTGGGCTAAGGGGTGAGCTAACAGTAACACAGGAAATTGAACTATGGACTGGGCTGCTAACAGAGCTAATGGCTGTATCCCAATTCAGGGTCTGCAGCCTTAAAGGCCCCATTTTAAGGCCGATTACGTCACAGCGACGCGACGAAGGCTGTCCCAATTCGAAGGCTGCTCGAAATGCGGCCCTCAAATGCGTCCTTCATTTCCCTGAATTTTAAGGATGTGGCGGTGTAGACTTCGTGGCCCAACATATCCCAGAATGCATAGCGCGGCGGTTTGTGTGGATAATTTTGCCAAAAAAAACGGCAGATGAGGGGCGCCCGAAGAGTAAACTTTAAGTAAGTACTGAATATTATGTCACTTATGTGCAAATGTTTAATAACGAAGAACATTAAAACATTACTGTTGGCCACATGTCGGCAAAGTTATGTGACATTAGTGACGTTTGTACTATCTTGGTTTTAAAGCCTTTACTTTAAAATATACGCCGTTCAATAGCTGAGCTTAATCTTACAGAGAATGATCAAAGCTCATGTAGAAACAAACAAACAAATGAACAAAAGATTTTCTCCTTCATTTCTGTCAAACAAAGCTGTATGAAACGTTTCCAGCTGTTAGTATCATGGTTGCTAGGCAACTTGGGCAGCGCGACGGAGGCTAGACTGTCCCATTTCACAAGCCTCGCACTTCCGGCCTTAGCGGTCTTTGAGTACGCGGCCCTTGTGGACCGTTAAGGCTGCGTACTTTAAGGCTGCAGACCCTGAATTGGGATACAACCAATGACTGAGCTATAGACTGAAATGCATGCAGTAGTGATGGTGGTGATGATGGTTGTGGATGGTTGAGCCTCTGGAACACAGGGAGGACTGCTGGGCGGGCTTGCCTGAGCCTTCAGCAGAAACAAGAACGGGTGCACGCACCTGCCGGACACTAGCCGTTCCCACCCCAGGAGTAGGTATGGGTGCGGAGACGGGCTGTATCCTGGCTGACCTCACCCTGGGGACCGGCATGGGTGCAGGGGTGGACTGGTTCACAGCCCCCCTCACCCTGGAAGCCAGGACAGGCACCGGCAATGGCTGGGCAGCTGCCGTTCTCACCCGAGGCGCTGGTAGGGGGTGCAGAGACTGACAGAGCCTCAGCCGGCCTGGAAACCAGAGCAGGGACCAACTGGGCCCCAGACTCTCACACCCGAGGAACTGATACGGGTGCAGGGGTACGCTGGGCCCGAGCTGCCCTGGGAGCAGGAACACAAGTAGGCAAAGGATTGGGCCCAGAAAAAACAGTCTTAGAATGGGCAGGCTCAGGGTTAAAATGTACTGGGTCAGCAAAAACAAACTTATCAAAAATGAATTTTGCACTTTTTCCACCACGCTTTACAGTCTTTGTTTTAGTAGTGTTTAAAGGGTTTGAAGAGTTTGACTTGTCCTTAATTAATCCCCCCTCCCAGGGAGCTGAATGAAAATAATTTTCCCAGTCATTGTCATCATCCATAAGGGAAGTTCCCCATGGATCAGAGGTGAGTTTATCGTTCTTCTCAGTTGTGGCTTCAGGTGGAATGTGTGAAAGGCAGTCATTATGACTCACCACCGGGAGTTGCTCAGCAGGTGAAAAGTGACGGCGGCGTGAGCGTCGCTTCCTCTGAGGTGAGGAATCTGACGGGGTGTACAGCTGAGCCTCTGACGTGCAGGACGGCAATGCAGAGGCTGGCGCATGAGCATCAGAAGAAAAACTGAGCACTCCCACCTGAAGCGGCCGAGGCTTGGGTGCGAGCGGGGCAACAGGCGGAGGCTTTTGGCAACTTCGGGGACCTCCGAAAGCCAGCCGATTTCCTCGGAAAATCCGCCCATAGTCAGGAGTGCACCACGGCCTCCAGCGGAGCTCCTCCTCCAGCTGGGCAAAGGCAGCATCCTGACGCTCACGCAGCTGGGAGCGGTTTTCTGGGTCCGTGTAATGGTCGCGTTCTACCCTCATGTTTCGGCTGTGTGGCAGGCAGGGATTGGACCCAAACGCAAACTCACGGGGACACGTGGGATAAACTTGAAAAGCACAGCTTTATTGCTGGAAAAACAGCAGGCAGGATTCAGAGACAATACTAACACAGTACAGAGGAAACAGGAGGAACATGAGGGTAGAACTAAACCTAAGAGCTAGAAATCACAACCCAGAAGGACAAGAAATCTAGAAAAGCAAAACAGGACCCAATAAACAATAATATAGAATCAAAACACTGGGCCACAGGCCCAGGACCGTGACAATAGAAGTAAAAGACTTTACAGCTTTAAATTCTAAACCATCTGTGTCAGTAACAAAATAAATGCCAAAAATGAGATTGTGCTGCTTTTTGCTTAAATGTAACATTTTAACCTAATATCAAAACATTTCATGCACATGTATTTTTAAAGAAATTGTTTGCTAGAATATCAAACTAGCTGTACTCAAAGAAAGGTGTGGTTCAGCAATTGCAATCTTACATTGAGAAACAATATGCTAAAAATATTTGACCTGCACATTTGACCTGGCCCTCAAAAGTCTTAGCAGCCAGGTTAAAATGATGCATCTTCAATGAATTTGCCAATATTTTCAGTTGATAAACAAACTTATTATTGTTCAAATGCCCTCTAAAGTCTGGAGTGGGTTTTCAGGTGGAGATATTATATAGCAGCTGGGTTTAAGGAAAAATGAGCACAGCTTTAAATATCCACACCATCTGTGTCAGTAACAAAATAAATGTCAAAAATGAGATTGTGCTGCTTTTTGCTTAAATGTAACATTTTAACCTAATATCAAAACATTTTATGCACATGTATTAAAAAACATGTTTGCTACAATATCAAACTAGCTGTACTCAAAGAAAGGTGTGGTTCAGCAATTGCAATCTTACATTGAGAAACAATATGCTAAAAATATTTGACCTGGCCATCACAAGTCTTAGCAGCAAGGTTAGACTGATGCATCTTACAAGACTAGAAAAAAGAAGGAAGAAACGTCTAAATGTGGAAGAGGGTAGTGGCCTCTTCAACCTCTGTGCTCTTTCTCAACTTGTATTACAAAACACAGATCAAGTCTTGTATTATATATCTTTATTCTTAAAGCATCAGAGCCTGGAATATCATCCTAAAGAATGAAATTACAATTTTCCAAATTCTTGAGTATTTAGAAAATTTTGAAATTTAGGCAGTATTAAATTAATCACATTTTAAAACATGCATCATATTATCTACTACTAGAGGTGGGAAATAATGAAGTACAGACAATTTATTTCTGTACTTAAGTAGAATTTACAGGTATTTCTACTTGAGTATTTATTTTTCTCAAATTCAAAATTCAAATTTTATTTGTCACGTACACAGTCATACACAGTACAATATGTGGTGAAATGCTTGGACAACTGCTCGTGACCTAAAGAAAACAAAAAAAAGGAAAAGGCTATGAATAAGATAGGAAATAAATATGAAAAATTAAAAAGGGCAAATTTAACTAGGAAGGAATAAAATATAAATTAAGGTTAAAAATGAAATAACTGTACAACACAAATTAGAATGAAGGGTAAATTTAACTGGGAAAGAATAAGATAAAATATATAAATTAAAGTTGAAAATAAAATAACTGTACAACAAAATACACAATATAGAACTATATAAGAATGTATGAAGAAATATAAATAAATATATACACAATAACAGCAGCTGTACAAGTATTAACCGGAACTTTTGACAACTTTTGACAACTTTTGACTTTTACTCCCGACATTTTTAAACAAATATCTGTGCTTTCTACTCCTTACGTCAAAAGGGGCTCGTTACTTTAGGTTTGATGCATTTGAGGAGAGTTATTATTTCATGTCACTGTGGACCTTGACACATCAAACCAATTTGACCCTAAACAGAAAAAAATGAAAAGTCAGCTGGGCATACATTGTTCGATTTTTTCAGTCGCGTTGGTCAGCTCCTGCTCAAACTGTACGATTGAATTGCAGGGGTTAGAAGTTTGTTGGTCATGATGCAGGGTCTCACACTATACAGCCCAATGCTCTGATGCGACTGCGTCTATAACATGAAGTGATAATATGAAGCTTATAACACAAAATCTGTCTCTCGCTCTCCTTCTCTGTCTTTCACTCACACAGACACACACACCACCATCAACTTTGCTAAATTGCTAATGAAAAACATTGACCAGGCAGCTGCAATTGAGCAGCAATGTCCATCTCGGCCGTGATAATTTTGTGAGGCCATATCGAAAAGGCTCGGATGAGCTTGCTAATGTTCTACAAGTTGTGCCTCCATCACTTGTGTCCAGATCACACGCTGCACTGCTGTGCTACTCCATCTGTTTCACTTCCATTCTGTGTTTGTGCATGCGCAGTCTGAGAGGTTGCATTGATACCCTCATGAGGGGCAACAGGACTTCAAACAGGCTTGATTTTCTTGCGACCATACGGTTGATGATCGGGAGCTGGTCGTGAGGTGTTAATCGCTTCTCGTTACCCCATGCTACAAGATGCACAACACATGATTAAAGCAAGACTCGGGCCGATAGTGTAGAATATAAAGACAGCATAAACGGTGTTAGTGTAGAGGATGAAAATCAACCAGGACAACTCGTAAAACATCTGCTGACGTCTTGTTGAATTCAGGTCACAGCCTGATCACAGCTGGGACACTGAGAAAATCTACTGACCCTCTCAACTGAAATTATTGTGAAATATAATTCCTTTATTAGAATTAAAGTTTAGACTTAAATAAAATTTATGTTCTATCACATTAATGCAGTAGAAGGTTCGGTTAGCAATATTTCAATAAAAAGAGGTGGTAGAAATGTTCTTCAAGGAGCTACTTTTACTTTTTTACTTTGAGTGCACTTCAGAGCCAGTACTTTTTCCACTTTTATTTAAGTCTGGACTATTTTTAACACTAGTATCTGTACTTCTATTTAAGCAAGGAACGTTGGTACTTTTGACACCTTTGTCTACTACATTATATATAGTAGACATTTATATTATATATAAATGTCTACTATATAGTAGAATAGTGCAAAGTATTATATTTTGCACTATTCTACTATATATTATTGTATACTTGTATTCTATTGTGCATATTGTATATCTTATTACTCTGTTCCTCTGTCTCTCTTGCTGCATTGAACATGTGTATGACAAAAGAATTTCCCTCGGGATAAAAAAAGTTCTTCTTATCTTATCTATCTTATCTTATCTTATCTTACTACTGACAGTGCTGTCATCATTGTGACTCCTCCTGCCAAAGAATTGCTTTAAATGGTTGCCTTACCTTTGTTATCACACCCTATGATTTCTGCATTTTGGTTTCAACAACTGTTGTGATACTTTCAGCAGAACACTCAACTCATAAAACCCCCCCCAAAAAACCAAACAAATGCTTGAATTATTTTTCATGGGACTAACACAATGGACTGGATAATTCATGCTACACTGTTCTCATCAGGTAAGACAAATTTTGTGCCTTCGGATTTTTCACTCTGTAATAATTAGAGATGGCACGATACCACTTTTTAATGTCCGATACCGATTCCAATATCATAAATTTGGATATCTGCCAATACCGATGTGAATCCAATATAGCGTATTTTGTAATCAATAAAACTGTTTTTTATAAATATCTTGCTGCATTTTGTATAAGTTCACACTCAAGTTTTAAAAAACAAGAGACTGAAGCTATTCTGTTATACCTGTATGCAAAAAATACACTCCACCCAAAACATTTTGAAGTTCAGCAACACTGATCAATCTAATAACTTTAAACCTACACCATCCTCCCTATTCTGGTATTTTAAAGAGTACTTACCCACCTAACTAATAGGGTTGCCAACAAAAATATTAGGGAACCACCCCCCGCTCTTAATTGATGTAAACTTTAATTTAATGCAAGTGTAAAACAAATGCACAGAAATCAATTATTTTTTCTACAATAATTAAATAGATTCAAGATCTTTCTTCAACAGAATTGCAGACTGCACCTTACTAGAGTGTATACAGGGAGTGCAGAATGATTAGGCAAGTTGTATTTCTGAGGAATAATTTTATTATTGAACAACAACCATGTTCTCAATGAACCCAAAAAACTCATTAATATCAAAGCTGAATGTTTTTGGAAGTAGTTTTTAGTTTGTTTTTAGTTTTAGCTATTTTAGGGGGATATCTGTGTGTGCAGGTGACTATTACTGTGCATAATTATTAGGCAACTTAACAAAAAACAAATATATACCCATTTCAATTATTTATTTTTACCAGTGACACCAATATAACATCTCCACATTCACAAATATACATTTCTGACATTCAAAAACAAAACAAAAACAAATCAGCGACCAATATAGCCACCTTTCTTTGCAAGGACACTCAAAAGCCTGCCATCCATGGATCTGTCAGTGTTTTGATCTGTTCACCATCAACATTGCGTGCAGCAGCAACCACAGCCTCCCAGACACTGTTCAGAGAGGTGTACTGTTTTCCCTCCTTGTAAATCTCACATTTGATGGACCACAGTTTCTCAATGGGGTTCAGATCAGGGGCCCGTTCTTCGTACCTCGCTAAGTAGGTTAGCCGGATTAGATTGTTGACGATTTCGCGTGATCCTGGATCAGTCGGTTCCCCGAAGCTCATCCGGGACTTGCTGTCATAGCAACAGAGCCGTAAGCGTAAACCTGCTCGGGAGCAGGTTTACTTTATGTAAACAGGATTAGATCGCGGCCACGCAGGTATGTCCGCTTCATTTATACGAAAGCAACAGCGATATTCCACCACTGTTTCACCATAAATAAATATTATCAATGTAACTAAAGATAATGCAGCACTTGATCCTTTTATTGATTTCACACAGATACATACAGGTCATTTCCTAAAAAAGGGAAATGTACTATTAACATTCTATTACATGTATGTGATTATTACAGATGTAATTCATATTTCAGAGTAGTAATTGTAAATTACTTCGTGTAATCAAGATGAGAGACCACGGCTATAAAAGCGAAGGTGGATTTGGGAAGCCTGTCGCAGCCATGTCCTGTCCGTATACGCGAGCAGCCCATTGCGGAAGGTGCAAGATTGATAAGGAGAGTCCTCAGAATTCAGCGTATATTGCGGGACAGACAGGATCCTTTAGCTCAGCGCGACAGTGTGCTCATAGAGAGATATCGATATTCCCGTGAGGGTATTATTTACTTAACCAACTTGTTGACGAGGGGGTGCAGGACCACCACCTGTCTTTTTTTCCTCTGCCCTTTTCTTGGTTGCTGTTATGAACAAACTAACAGAGTATTACAGGCCAGTATTACCTTGCCAAGAGACGCAAAGCAATCTAAGAGATAAATATTACCATTCTGTAGAATACTCCTGTATTCCACTTTTACTTGTTCCCATGTTCTTGTGGGTCCTGTTGTGGCTCTAATGTGAAAGGGTATATAATATAACATATTATAATATAATATAATGCCATATGATATTGGACAATATAGTGTCATATGATAGATCTACCCTACCGCCTACTGGTGTTGGCCAGAGGGGCCGATGGCGCGATATGGCAGCCTGGCTACAACCGTAGCTGCCTCCACCAGTGTGTGAATGTGGGAGTGAATGAATAGTGGTATCGTAAAGCGCTTTGGGTGCCTTGGAAAGCGCTATATAAATCCACTCCATTATTATTATTATTATTAAATTACCTACGAGTTTAATTTGTCAGCAACTTTCTGCCAGCCCTCTCTCCTTGCTTTTGCAGCCTTTGCAGTGTTCTCTTGCGTTTTAATTAAACTCTGAAACTCCTGAAATCCCTCACTCATGAGTTCTTGCTCTGCTGCCGGAAAATACCGAGCACGCCCCTTGGACATTTTCGCCGACCAATCAGCGGGTTGCCGATCAATGTTTCTACTATCGATGCGTAGCCCCTTTTACGACACCCAGTGATGTCACATTCCTGCGTCCAGCTGTAGTAATCGTCAACAGCAGGTGTGTTCGGGGAACCGGATTAGCGAGCTCACGGTTAGCGCGATGATTTGATCTTGGATGTGTCATTTGATCTTGGATGTAGTAAGCGACGTACGAAGAACGGGCCCCAGGTGAACAAGGAGGCCATGTCATTAGTTTTTCTTCTTTTATACCCTTTCTTGCCAGCCACGCTGTGGAGTACTTGGATGCGTGTGATGGAGCATTGTCCTGCATGAAAATCATGTTTTTCTTGAAGGATGCAGACTTCTTCCTGTACCACTGCTTGAAGAAGGTGTCTTCCAGAAACTGGCAGTAGGACTGGGAGTTGAGCTTGACTCCATCCTCAACCCAAAAAGGCCCCACAAGCTCATCTTTGATGATACCAGCCCAAACCAGTACTCCACCTCCACCTTGCTGGCGTCTGAGTCGGACTGGAGCTCTCTGCCCTTTACCAATCCAGCCACGGGCCCATCCATCTGGCCCATCAAGACTCACTCTCATTTCATCAGTCCATAAAACCTTAGAAAAATCAGTCTTGAGATATTTCTTGGCCCAGTCTTGACGTTTCAGCTTGTGTGTCTTGTTCAGTGGTGGTCGTCTTTCAGCCTTTCTTACCTTGGCCATGTCTCTGAGTATTGCACACCTTGTGCTTTTGGGCACTCCAGTGATGTTGCAGCTCTGAAATATGGCCAAACTGGTAGCAAGTGGCATCTTGGCAACTGCACGCTTGACTTTTCTCAGTTCATGGGCAGTTATTTTGCGCCTTGGTTTTTCCACACGATTCTTGCGACCCTGTTGACTATTTTGAATGAAACGCTTGATTGTTCGATGATCATGCTTCAGAAGCTTTGCAATTTTGAGACTGCTGCATCCCTCTGCAAGATATCTCACTATTTTTGACTTTTCTGAGCCTGTCAAGTCCTTCTTTTGACCCATTTGGCCAAAGGAAAGGAAGTTGCCTAGTAATTATGCACACCTGATATAGGGTGTTGATGTCATTAGACCACACCCCTTCTCATTACAGAGATGCACATCACCTAATATGCTTAACTGGTAGTAGGCTTTTGAGCCTATACAGTTTGGAGTAAGACAACATGCATGAAGAGGATGATGTGGACAAAATACTCATTTGCCTAATAATTCTGCACTCCCTGTATTAGACTTATTAGTTACTATATACAGTAATGGATTTCTATACATTTAATCAGATGACCACTTTTGTTGTAAGATTCAGACAATTATTTATTCAAAGTTTTTAAATGACAAAACACAAACGAAAATATTTCTTTGTGCCCCCCTCTCCCTGTTAATGCCCAACCTGGCCCCTGACAAAACTTTGCTAGACCCGCCCCTGCACAGTTACCAGCCGTCAGCTATGTAGAAAAGGATCCTGGTGTTATTTGTCTCTCAGAAACAGTTCTTAACTTCCCTTTAACTCATTTATATCACCTAAAAGGTGAACCTGTTTCTACATCACCTGTTCAGCACTGATGATTCAGTAAGGACATCTCCTGGTTTCATCTTCATGTTTCCCTCTCACCAGATAACCAAACCGACATAATGACCAGCAGCTTTTACAGCTGTGGCTCCAGCAAACACCAGCTGATACTAGAAAGTATTATTAAATAAACTCTTAAGAACAGCTGATCACACTTAAACGTGCTGCTGTTGTTTAGCCGCTGGTTTCCTCTTTCTGGGGCAAAGTGAGCGATAAACAAACAAGAAAGACGGGACTTTCGGCAGAAAAGCCGATCAGCTGATCATTAATCAGTTTCACGTTTGAAATAATAAAATAATAACAGGAGAGGGCGGGGGAGTGAATGAGAGAAGTAGATGCAACTGCGCAGCAAAGACAGAATAACTCCAGCTTTGTGTCTATTTTTTAATTCTAGCTGATGCATGGGACAAATCGCTTCCTTTTCAGCTCAATATGGAACTCAGATGGCCAGTCCAGCTGTGGCTCAATATATCAGTTGTTAAGCTTAACGTGGAAATACTAGGAAAACATTCAGGGATGAACTTACACACTTGCTTTACTTCTCTGGGATAGTTTTCGCCAAGATGAAATGGACAGGTCTGGCAGACTTCAGCTGCTCTATCACGTGACACATACCGCTCCAATGCGCCGAGCTGGGTTACGCCAAGTAGCGCGTTTTGTGAGGTGATTTTGTGATACTTCGGATCGGATTACATTTTGTATTTCTCTCCGATATCCGATCCAGTAATTTAGGTCAGTATCGGACCGATACCGATACGTAATATCGGATCGGTCCATCTCTAGTAATAATAAATGTGTGCAAATATGGGACGGCTATGTGCCGTGCAGATGCAGAGAGGTCTATTAACACATAGTGAGTGAGAAAGGTGACTGGAAAGGAAAAACTGAGTGCATCATGGGAATCCCCCAGCAGCCTACGTCTATCGCAGCATAACTAAGGGAGGATACAGGGTCACCTGGTCCAGCCCTAATATGCTTTAACAAATAGGAAACTTTTAAGCCTAATCTTAAAAGTAGAGATAGTGTCTGTCTCCTGAATCCAAACTGGAAGCTGGTTCCACAGAAGAGGGGCCTGAAAACTGAAGGCTCTCCCTCCCATTCTATTTTTAAATACTCTAGGAACAACAAGTAGGCCTGCAGAGCGAGAGCGAAGTGCTCTAATAGGGTGATATGGTACTACAAGGTCATTAAGATAAGATGGGGCCTGATTATTTAAGACCTTGTATGTGAGGAGCAGGATTTTGAATCCAATTTTGGATTTAACAGGAAGCCAATGAAGGGAAGCCAAAACAGGAGAAATATGCTCTCTCTTTCTAGTCCCTGTCAGGACTCTTGCTGCAGCATTTTGGATTAACTGAAGGCTTTTTAGGGACTTCCTGATAATAATGAATTACAGTAGTCCAGCCTAGAAGTAATAAATGCATGAACTAGTTTTGAGAGATGAGTCCACTGTCAGAGGCTATAAGAAGATCATCTGTAACCTTCACTAAAGCTGTTTCTGTGCTGTGATGAGCTCTGAAACCTGACTGAAACTCTTCAAATAAGCCATTCCTCTGCAGATGATCTGTTAGCTGTTTGACAACTACTCTTTCAAGGATGTTTGATATGAAAGGAAGGTTAGAAAGGAAATACATACAACACAGCAACATTCTTAATAAGAAAAACTGTAGTATCCAAAACTAACATGGACTATAAATCATTTAGTGAAATAATATCCAGAAATACTTTAGTGATGGTCATTACTGTATTTACATTTTAGCCTCTGCTAACACAAATTAAATGTGTGATTAGCTCAGTTAGCTTCTAGCTGTAAATAGCATAATTTTGTTGTTGTTGAAATTCACTGATTGAAAAAGTCTTTCATAAATAGTTTTACTGAAACAAACTAAACGCTTGATTATAAACCATTAGAAAATGGTAAAACTGGATTTAAGATACATAGATAATAAATTTATCATATCTGCCTTACTACCTTGTGCAGGGCTACAAAAAACAGGACATTTTACACCACTGTGACGTCATACTTCATCCATCCAACGTATTTATGACCCTGCACTCACCTTTGCTACAGGTGGTTATTTTTTAAATTCTTTATTTTTATTTTTTAATGCTTGTTTTATTTTATTTTATTTTTTAATTGAACACTAGTATATATTCAGATAAAAATACACCTGAAATATATAAATGCACATATGAAAAAAAGCAAACAAGTGGAGAAGTACATTTTTTCTTTAACTGATGTTGAAAATATCAAAACATGTGACAATAAGGAAAAGCAGAACTTGAGGGCGTACCACTGTTACGAAATGTATTTCAAAATAGGTTTCGCAAAACTTTGAAATCATGACACTGTCATTGTTGAATGCTGTGACATGAAGCAGGAAACAAAAAAGTGTTAGCACTATGTGACGTTTTGACTACTCTTAGCATGTCCATAAAAGGAAGGCTTTATTTGTGTGGCAAAAATAAACAACCGGACAGCTGTAGGATCGCAACAATACACGATTTTTACTGGACAGTAATCATAGCATGGATCATAGAATGGGTGTGGCATGTATTGATGAATCTGACAGACAGTTTAAGAGGAAAGAGGAATATGCACACCAGTAAAATTTTCTACACAATTCAATTTTTAGTACTGCAAAATAAGCAAATGTGTACAGTATATTAATAGTTTTTCATACTGTAGCATAGCAACAGCATCTTTTCTTGAAAGTTTTAAGTGTCAGTATTTTGCTTTTGACAGATGGAGTAAGATATAAGAATCAAAGACACAAAACTAATTCCATAGTAAAATCTTAAGTATGTTTTTCAAGTGAATGATTACCTGCCAGTATGTTCAAATCTAGTATCTGACTTTGATGCTCTCTAGTGGTAACTGTGGAAAGCTGTGACTGGATTCAAGAGGTGGAATCAAACTAACACATACACTGTATGGAGTTCCTCATATGTGATTAGAATTAGAGATAATATAACCAGGTTATCATCCTTTACAGTGGCTTTAAGTAAAACTACAGATGTTCTTCCTTCTTCTTTATTCTCAGTGTTAAATGCTGCACTTTGTTTCACTATTGATCCCGTGGCATGGAAGGCCCTGAATAACTCTGCTGCTGGTTTTGGGTACCAGGTGGTTCAAAGACAATCAAAGTAAGTCACATCATACATTGTTATGTCGATCTATAACTGCAGGTTTAACAATCATTTCTGTTAAGGCCCACAGTAATAAACAAACAAGGATATAATACTTCTTAACAGGAAACATATGGGGTTTATTTAACCACAGTTTGCACTCTAGACTTCATCATTGTCTGAATTTATTTCCTCAGTTTGCTCGTCAGTGCTCCCCTTGAACAGTATTCACAAAATGGAAGAGGAAAAGTATATAGCTGCACCACATCTTCCCCAAACTGCCAAAATATCCAAATTGATGGTAGGTAACCAAATGTGATGAAACTCTGACAGAAACCATGTTGACATCAAAGAAATTCCCCACAGACGCTAGCACAGAAACTTGTTTAACTCAAATCACAATAAGTAAATATCTTAGTAAGTAACACTGAAACTTGATGAAGTAAAATAAGCAAAGAAGTCAATGTTATTAATAATGTTATTGTTACAATGTTTCTTTTGTAATTATTTAAAACTTTAAAATGAAGCAATAGTGAAACTGAATCCTATTTGCATTGATATTAAAGCTGCCTGTTATACATCCTGGTTCACAGTGGAGAGAAGTTTCGATGTCTAACACTTGTCATATCAAATGGGGAAGTGTTTCAGTCATGGTTCTTTGCAGTCATCGATTTAAGTCTTGTTTTTTTCCTTTCAATTGCCTTTTATTAGTATTTTTTTTAAAAATATTGAATGCTTTCAATACAGCACCAGATTTTGCAGTCAACATGTCTCTTGGTCTGACAATGAAAAGTGATCCCACGAACCAAAACACTGTGGTGAGTTACTGAACTGCAGACACTATGAGAACTTTGTTAAAAGCACTGAGGATCAACATCCTCTATCCTTAAATGTCTTGTTATTGTTGCATGAAGGTCATCCCATAAAAACCAGTGTGCCTCCCACCTGTCCTTCACAGAATCAGGGTTTACAATAACTTCAGCATATTCAATGAAGTAGAAGTCAATGCAAAATTGTTATTGAAAAACATGTATGCGCTAAAAGTCTTTACACACCCCAGATACTTTGGTGGCCTCTAACATGGATTTTTTTTAATAGCATTATGGGACACATTTGAATGGCTTTAAATAGACTGAAGTTATTTTTTAAAATCTACATATTCTGCTGGATCGTGCGAGATTTTTTTTTTTCAGTTTTGGTTGATTTTATAAGGATTGAACCGATGTTTATGGGACTTTATGGGAACTTGACTTTGTCTCCTCTCAGGTGTGTGGTCCAACAATTCCAAGGGACTGCAAAAGTATCACCATGTACAACGGTGTGTGTTTTCACATGGATCGATCTAATACATTTGGACCACCTGTACCTTCTTCTCCAGACGGTAACAATAAATGGAGTTTGTGAAAATGTGCCCTTAATAATTAGAGTCCCGGTGCCTCCTTAATAAAAATCCCTTGCATTTTTACTTGAACATAGTCTTACAATCATTTATATTTGTCCTTGTATAATCTCAAATCAACTGAAACTGTCTCAAGACTTCTCTTATATATTCCAGCAATTAAGGGTTAATCAGAAACAGTAAATAGAAAATTATGTTTGTGTGAGATGTGATTACTCATAGATGAATATAAGTATAAGTTGTATGATTTGTTGATTATTTTTTTGTTTGTTTACAGTTTTCCCCTCTAAGCCTTACTTCAGATTGTCTGTTTGGATTAATTGTATTGTAGTTTTATCCAAAGAGTTTTTCTGGACTAATTTGTCCTGAATCCATCAACACTGAAACAAATGCTGGTAAAATTTGAGCTAGCCAAGATTAAATCTACAGCATAAAATGTATTTAATTCTAATGATCAGATTTTTTTTGAGATGGTCTCTTCAATTATTCAAAATGAAATAACCATATCTGCATGTAAAATGAAAGTGTTATTTGAAAAACAAATACAAAAACACCCTTTGATTTCAAATTCATTACAAAAATGAAACTAAGCCTGGTTGTTTGGGTTATGCAATGCATGACAAAATGCAAGAAGACTAGTACATACACACAAGATCTTTGGGGGAAAAAAATAAAAGGAGACCGAGAAGTTTACTTCCCTCTAAAGCTACTTACGACTTCTTTAAAGCTCTGTATGCAAATAAGTAATGTATTATGGTTTTCCTGGAGAAAATCATTTGTGTTGCTGTGTGTTACATTATGGTGTATTCCTGTTACATAAGAACAACGTAAACATGAGGCTATTGTCGCTCACAGTAACACAAATTCCAACCGTAACAAGAACATACAGTACAGAGGGTCTTTCTTTTAGTGTTGTAAGTTTGAACACATGCTCTATACACTCAGCTTTAACATCATTCTGGGTTGATTCAAAGCGTTGTGTTAGCATGCTGTCTGTACAGATGTTTGCAAACATCTGATGTTGTGTTAGCAGTTTAATGCAGCTGTTTATGTCCTGGATGGGGTTTCCATGTTACCATCATGCTCGTGTCCCTTCATGGTCAAAAAAATAAAAAAAATAAAAATAAAAGTATTGTCCAAATCTCCACCATTTTCCTCTTCCCTACACAAACCATTGTTTCTATGACTGTAATACAGGAAGAAAATTAAAGTAATTAGAACTGAATGCAAAAATCAAGGCTACAAATAACTAAATTAGTTTAATAACAAATTTAGGCTTCTGTAAGCAGTTTTAAGACTTGTTTAAACTAATTTAATCTCTTAATCTTAATTTCTTCTTTTCTTTCTTCTTTTAAATGACTAATTGTCTAAATATGTGGGTATTCATAGTAGATTTGCTAAAATGTTAAAATTCACCTAAAATAATCAATTTCAATTCATCTCTTTGATAGTGTGCCCGACACAAGTAGACATTGCTTTTCTGTTGGATGGTTCAGGCAGCGTATCTGTCCCTGATTTTCAAACAATGATGAAGTTTGTGGAAGATCTAATCCAGGCATTTCTGTCAGTTGATGCACAGGTAAGACACTGTACTACCTGTCAGTTATATCATATTACAGACACAAATAGTTTCACCTGCTTTTCATTTATCTCCATAAAAAAAGGCTATTTTATATTTTTTTTATATTGTTTCTCCCTTTCTTCAGTTTTCTGTTTCCCAGTTTTCCTCCTTACCTCGGGTTCATTTTTATTTCAAGAAATTTTCCTCATCTGGATCACTAAAGACTGAAATCGATGGAATCACACAGTTGGAGGGATCAACTTACACAGCTAAGGCCATCAGACATGTTGTGTAAGGGTTGCAATGATATTACTGAAGCTCTACAGTTAAATCATCTGGACAGACTTCCTGTGCAGATGATTTTCTTTTTGAGACTGACCACACTAAAAACTGTATTGACTGATGCAAGAGTTTTAAAAGAAGAATTTGCATTAACTAGATTTTCAAAATACTAAAATGTCCATGAGCGATTATACAAAACAAATGGATGCATGCAAAATAATAATCATTCATGCAATTTACTCTATGATCAAAATGTGCACTGTAAAAACATGTTTTATGTTGAAATTAGATTTGTTTATTTTTAATTTGACAGAAACAATGTTTTCACACCACAAAGAGGTTCCAGACCAGATGTGAAGAAAGTCTTGATAGTAATTACTGATGGACAATCTAATGACCGGTATGACCTGGAAAATGCAACACAGCTAGCAGGGAATCAAAACATTGTTCGATTTGTGATTGGGGTAAGTACCTCCATTATTTAAACCTGCATAATGTTGAAATTTATACTAATAATGTGTTTTGGTTATTTATTAGACTACAGTCACATGTTCCTACAGTATATGGAGCAAAGTAATGAGCCACCTACACAGAAACCATGGAAACCCGGGCCATACCATCACACTGTTTTCACACTATTGTTAATGTTAATTTCTCCTCTATTGGAGAAATTAACATTAATAATAGTTAATGTTAACAATAGCCAGGATTAAACTCAAAATCCTGCTCCTCACAAACAAGGTCTTAAATAATCAGGCTCCATCTTATCTTAATGACCTTATAGTACCATATCACCCCATTGGAGAACTTTGCTCTTGCACTGCAGGCCTACTTGTTGTTCCTATATTATTTAAAAGTAGAATAGGAGGGAGAGCCTTCAGTTTTCAGGCCCCTCTTCTGTGGAATCAGCTTCCAGTTTGGATTCGAGAGACAGACACTATCTCTACTTTCAAGATTAGGCTTAAAACTTTCCTTTTTGCTAAAGCATAAAGTTAGGGCTGAATCAGGTGACCCCGAATCCTCCCTTAGTTATGCTGCAATAGATGTAGGCTGCTGGGGATTCCCATGATGCATTGATTATTTCTTTTTCAGTCACCTTTCTCACTCACT